>NC_090206.1:22233080-22584746 GCF_033026475.1 Channa argus
TTGTAATACCAAATCCAGTTCTTGCAATGAAAGCTATGAATACCACAATAGTATTATGAAATGTTTGATGCTCAACAGGTCAGTGGTAATTTTTGAGGTCAAAATATGTAGTACAGTTGTGCTGTAATGTTAATTGTAAGGTAAAACACTTCAGAGGGAAAAAGCTCACTTATTCATAATCCAATTTGCATTTGATTTATAAAAATCAGTTTTTCATGATTTTACAAAATCACTGTTTTAATATTTTTGCACAAATGCATATTTTAATACCTGCTTGACGGTTTATTGTAAAAAGTGATGTGAAAACTGTGACGTCACTACTTCTCTAATTCTTCAGCTGGTCAAATGTCTACAGTAAAGTACCAGTGATGAATGTTTAGGGGAAAACCAATATATAGATGTGAACTACGATACACAAATATTCTCTGGCCAGTCTGCTAAGAGCTGCACCACAGTGCTCGAATGAGTGGATTGTGGACATTGTGATTAGCTGATCAAGTCATATGGAAGTTTACCAGATGTTTGATGGCAGTGTGTTTGATACTTAACTTATTATAATTTGTAATTGGTTCCATTAGAATGTCTAAATCCAACAATAAATTGTTAAATACTGAGCATTGCCTTTTTTTTTTTTTTCCCCCTTCCAAATTATTTATCTGTATGTCCGCTTTAAAAGATTGGACCGTCAGTTGCAGCCAGTAGGCCTAAGGAATACAAGCACTATAGGGTCAAAAATGTCTTAAAAGATGGATTAATGCATTATTGGTTTTGGTCTTGTGATAGGATCTGTTAACAAATATAATAAGTTATTAACACCAGCCATATCCTTGAAGTTATTTTCAGCATGGAGCAATACATTTTTTTTCTCCTTATCTAGAGTGAGACGAGAGGGGGATGTCAACTCTGTAGACTCTGATAGACATTTCAGTAATAAATGAAGCTTACTTGGTGTTGTTGGTATTATGGCTCTGCTGTTCTATAGTAGGTCTAATTAGCTGAGTTCCTAACAAAGTATAGCAGTATCTGAACAACTATCTCAGACTTCTAATCTAGATGTAGATTTGCATCAACATTCACATTTGATAAATTTAGAATAATTGTTATTGGGTCTCATTTAGTTTTTGTATATGTCGTGGAATTGCCTGAAAGCTCTTTCTATTTGGAGCCACTTATCCTGCAGAAATAAAGTTGAAATGAAATATGAACGATCTTATGACATCTATCTAATGACATATCAGAGTGCAAAGTGGGAAGTCGGATACACTGAGTGTCTATCAAATTCATCACATTTAAAAGATTTCTTTTCTCTGTTCGTGCACTTAGTGCAGTCTGTTTTGATTACTCCTTCAAACTTTAATGTGTGTGTGTGTGTGTGTGTGTGTGTGTGTGTAAACTGAAGTAAAGTATTTGAGTGAGATAATCATGAGTAGGTTTGATTAATTTTCTTTCTCATTGTTCCAACTCATCCACTGCCTGCCTTTGTTGATTATAGTTGGTAGTGTGTGTGTGTGTGTGTGTGTGTATTCTGGACTGACAGCACGCATATGTGAATATTAAGAAATCTGAAAAGAATTTCAAAGAGCATGATGTGTTAGACAAATCTTTAGTTTATTCTTTGGCACATTTTTACTGGTCTGCTGCTCAAATACACCTCCATCAGTAACACTGTCTTACTTACATACGCACACACAGTCATTCAGATTTTCAGAGCGCAGAGCTTTCTTAAAACACCCTGCATCATGTCATTTCATGCGAGGAAATTCACTTCACAAAATTAAACCCTCAGTCTTTTTCAAGCGGCATTCTAAGTGAAGACTGTGAGACCTCTCTTGCTTGCTATTAGAGGCTTAAATTTATTTTTCCGAGTGTTATTTCTGGCCAAGTAGACCTCAGCCTGGATCGGAGACTAAATAATTAAAAGCACACTCAAATGATGTGTGGATATGCAGCTTATTGGGGTCAAGCAGCATTGCAACCACTATGAACCAATGTAAACAGCTTTTCTTTTTTTTAAATAGGTAGCTCTGATGAAAACTGAAAGCAAAATCATTTAAAAAAAAAAAAAAAAAAAAGACTTCACGTTGAACAGAAAAGAGTGTGGGTGCAATTTTTAGTAAATTGTGGGTATTTCACTTTAGATTAATGGATGTCAGCCAAACAAAATGAATGCCTGGGCAAATGCAGAGGTTTCTGGCCTTTTAGATAACACCCAGTGTCTACACTGTGTGTGTCAAACCTGTTTAGCACCACGAGTAGAAAACTTGCAATGACTTCTACTGTCACTATCTTGTCATTAGAAGTCAGGGATGTTGGATAGAAGATGAATCACTAGTTAAGACATCACTCTTTGCTAATCAGACAGTGCATGATAGAAAGTCATAAGTTGTAGGATACCTTTTGATATTCACATCGTCTTGCCCTGCCTGGCTACTGGTACTTGGTTTGGTGACTTCTTGTATATCCAGTAAGGAGATACAAATCACAAATTGCATGTCTGAATCTGTTAGACTGAGATTTATTTGTCGGCATCCAACACAACATTTTGTATTATTTCAATTCCAAGAAGGGGGTGGGGGAATCCACGGAGGGGACAGCACTTTTCTTAACATTTTTCAACCTGTCTTAATAAAATATTTGTCACAAACTCTCATTATAAATAGAAATAAATATACAGAACTAGCAGCAGAACATGAAGTATTGATTGTTTGGTATAATGGGCTTAGTAGAACCAATAATTTTATGGCACCAATCAAATTCCTCAAATAAGATCAAGTATCGACAAATACCCTATTACTTAGTACCAAATTTTGGTACGTGAGGAGTAAAATGCATCAGTGAGCATTCAGCATTAAACACTGACTAGCATCCATTTTACATTGAAAATATTTTATTTACGTTTTGTCCCATTTTACAGTCATTTATTCGTTTTCTAGGCTGGATGTGGTTCAGATGGTACATAAGTCATCTGGTGACCTTGAGGATTCCACTTTTAATCTGTTTTTCATTTTTATCCATTGAAATATTTTTTTTTTTCCTGATGTAAACTGCAAATTATTATTAGGTGTAAAATAACTAAGGTGATGAAATGTAAACTAACAAGAAATATAGTTAAATGTGTAGTGTAACCTTTTTCATATTAAGCTAAAACTAAGTCAGCACACTAAAATTCTCTTTCATGAGTAATGTATCAGTACCAGTAGTAAAAAAACATTTTTATATTCAAGCTCTAATATTGTTATTTTATATACGCAGAAATATACAGTTTTTCATTGACCTTATTTTAAACAGCTGCTTACCCTAAACACTGAAGGTCCCTGATTAAGAACTTTAATCTGGTCTCGATTCATTGACATAATGCAAACCTTTTTAAATGGGACCCTAAAAGTAAGATTAGGTGGTGGTTTTAAAAAAAGAAACACTCCTGTTTTAAGAGTTTTGGGAATAGAGACTCTCAGTTCATGCTGATTGTTCAGAACAGTGTTCTGTCGAAGCCTGTTTCATTTTGGCCTTTCATTATTTTAAATCATGGAGTGGGTGTTAGTTAATGACAGTGACGTGTACCACTAGACAATCAGCAAAACATGAAGCTGCTCTGTGAACAACTAAGGTAATTTATCACATTGACACAATAAATATGACTCGCACATTTGGAAAAAATGGTTGAGGCAGGTGCTCCACATTTGCATTTATTTAATATGACATTTGATGGTGAATGTCAGCACTGAATTGTGTATATGCCCACTGGCAGATAAAGATAAGAGATTAAATGTGCTGCATGCAACTTTAACATACTATAAAAAACACTTTTACCCACCTGGATAAATCAGAACATGTGAGACACTGTGTATACTTTAATTAGCATCCCAGGTGAAATGACTCATAATGTGATTGAACGATTCCAGCGACTCACCCAACACACAAGAACAATACAGCTTTGCTGCTTAGAATGAAGCAAAAATAGATAACCAAAAACAAAAATGCACCTTGAAAGTTGTTTTCCTAAACACATTTGTATTGGAAAAGTCTATACAAAGCTAGTTTAATATTACTAGAAGCATTTCTGCTTTTAATTCATTTGTGGACTTGTATTTTTTTTTTTTTTTTTTACAGATGAAATTGCTTTATAGTTTAATGACCTCTCCTCACTTTATTACTAAAAACATGATTATGTTTTTCACATATCTTACTAGATTTATGTTAAGCACCTTGATTGTAAATAAAGCAACATGTTTAACCTCGACAATATTATTTTCCGTATAACTTCATGGTCTTATTTAGCCCTGTTTTATAAGCATAATGAATATAGGCTCCGCATCATGGGCACACGTGCATGTCCAAACTTACTTGAATTCCAATTTATAGATGTATAAAGGCAACATGCAGGTGGGCACTGATATATAATGATTTTATCTCATAAATCACAACTTGGAAAACAGCTGTCCCCGCCTCACAACAGGTCATTGTGAAAGAGACTCATCTTATATATAACTTTTCTTTTGTACTGGAGGGTACAAATGTTTTGAAATGGCTGTTTTTGCAGAAAACGACCCACACAAACTGTATATTAACTGTAATTAGGAACAGAATTTCAAAAAGTGTAATTCACTGCATACTTTACCACTAATAAAATGGTGTTTGTGCTTTCGCTTTCCCACAATGTTATTATATATTAAACTAAGGCTGATATCCAAGTCATTGCTGCCCTGTGTCACAGACTAAAAACAACAGATATTGAGATTTTCATGAATTTGAGAGCCTGCCAGCTGCTCAGCCCTCCTCGAAGGTAATAAGATTCTGGACCCACCGCCTCGCTGTCTAAACAGCCAAGGGCTAGAAGGTGTGTGTGTGGGCAAAATGTGTGGGTGTGTTTGTGTTTGTGTTGGGTGATGGGAAGGGTGTGGGGTAGTTGTCATCAAAAACACAGTCCAGCTGCAGTTGTGGCTTTTGCCTCAGTGGAACTTATTCCACTGTCGAACTTAAGCAGTCAGTGTGGAAACCAACTCAACATGGACCTAATCCTCATGGGATGCACGTGCTGCACTCCTGCTGTGCTAGTAGCACTTGAAGGCTAGGAGCACCCATAGGGATTTTATGTGCAAATGATGCCACCTCCCGCACAAACTTCCTCTAATATAGGTTAAATGTTTTTACATTCCTTCTATCTTTTTTAAAAAATGTATCTCTAATGCTCCTCTTTGATGTTGAATATTCCAGTGCAAAAAAAATTTGCTCCTCTGCTGCAGTCATATTCGAGCAATTATTTAATAAAACAGCCAAGGTATGGTCAACAAATTGACTTAAACATGCTGATGCAGCACAGCCAGGGAGGCCTTAGTGTGATGTCACGCTGGGTTCAGATGAAACTGCATACAAGGCTTAGATGGGAAATACTTTCTTATCACTAAATTTGCAGCAGTTAGTATTAAATAATCATAACGTAAAGCTATTGACTTAAAATTATTAGGTGACTGACAATACAAAGTCAGCAGCACAACTAGACATTTATCAAGACATACAATCACTGTATGTATAAATAGTCATTTATTAAATACAGAATCTTGTTTGGCTTCACCTTTTAGCATATATGCGTAAAATGGGCCTTAGTAACTTGCCAAATAAGCGAAGCTCATCATAACACACTTGCCAGCTCTGGTTATCAATGTAGAAAAATTACTGAAATGGCCAATAAACAAAAACCCAACCAAGAATGTGATGTTGTAAAATGACTTGATTAACTTGTCATAATATTTAAATGCAAATTACAGCGGATGGTAAAAGGACCCAGCGATCATCAGCCGGACTACAAAGTTTTCCGCCACAGTCATTTCTCAGAAGTGCAGTTTGACAAACAACCCTAAATTGTTGCATTAGCAGTATCAACACGATGGTTTGTCCCTTTGGGCATAAAAGCAGAATATTGGAGCTCGTTTGTGCAATATGTTCAAATTCTATTCGGCTGCACAGCTTTTCATTTGTTGTCAGGATTTGCCCTATAATAAACCACACGAGGCTACGTGTCATATCTGTGGTTGAGCCTGAATGAATTCATTATTGTTCAACATTAAGTGGTTTCCTTAGTTTTTCCATTTTCTCTGTTTAGCTTTGCTGTTTATTCAAGCCACAGCTGTACACACCCACACACCTGACTGCTTTCCTGCAACCTCATAGTCACCAGATATGAGCACATATACGGTGCATGTGCTCACACCTTCAGTAATGCACACACTTTATAGCAGCTTAAACTAAAAATCAGATTTAATTTATTCTCACTATTGCACAATTAATTCAGTTTATATGTTCTGCTCAAATAGTCTATGTCTCCACATGTGTTTCTGGCTTCTAGAATCTGAGACCAGGCCTAACATGCATAGGTGGATTAGAGAGGACATGCATCAGCTGTCAGATTGGTTTTACTTGTTGTTGCATGTATAGTCACTTGTTTCAGATGTTGGTGCATCTCATCATGCTGATCTTCTGGCCCTGTTTGGATAAGCGCAGGCTGAATACAGCTTAAATCTTGGTCTGACTGTCCTCCGAACAAATCTCTTTTGTAAATTAACTTTTAATTAATTAAAAAGAATGTTTGGGCGGTTATTACTCAGTGCTCACACAAGCCATTATCTTTTTCACAACTGAAAGTCAAATCTTGGAAGATTAGAGTCATTTAACAGGGCTCAAACAATCAATCATTTTTTTGTTTTTATCGATTATTTTGCTGCTCATCAGAATGCGAGGCGACGCGTTCCTCGTCTTTGTTTTGCCCAAAACAAAACGCATTTAAATTAGTGATTTTTAAAACTTCACAGCTGAATAGTCAAGTTTTTTTAGAAAGCTTGGATCTGTAAATATTAAACGTTAGTAATTCCAGCAGTATTCTGAATTCCAGGCACAAAGCACTCCTTTTATTTCAAAAAGACTGAATTATTGTTTACTGGCAGTGTGCATATTCTGAACACCCTAATGTATTTTTAAATCCTAGAAATGTTCCTAAATTAAAGCAGCAGGCCCCATGATACAAAGTGCATTTTTTTAATGTTCATCCCTCAAATTTTTAGTTTGATAAAGGCCCAGACCTGCACTCCCAACTCTTTTGAAAGAGGCATTTACACTCACTGGCCACTTTATTAGGTACACCTAGGTTCTTCTGCTCCTTAATGCAAGTTAGGACTGCACTATATGTGGTTTAAGCTTTGCCCTTGTAATTTGTGCATGTGCAATTTGAAGTGAGGCAAATTAATTCAAACACGTCATGTTACATCCCCTGTTTTTTTTTTTTTTTTTTTTTTTTTTTTTTTTTGGGTTGATCCAAAAGGAAAATTCCTGTGGCTCAATGACTAATCTACAGGAGAAATCTGCCTAAACATGTGCAGACTCGTGCGAACCAGCAATCATGATCGTTCAAATTTGTCAAACGTCAGTTAAAGCTAAATAGAAAAGACAGTGCTTTCTCTGTTGACAGTACTTTCATGGCGAGTTACCAAGTGCAATAAACTACCTAATTTCCCGTCCAAATAATTTTAGAAGAGTAGTCACGCAACTTGTGTCATCATGCTGTACGTTGTATGTAAACCATAAAATGTATGTATTTGCAACAAAATGAAAGTGACTGTAAGTGGTGTTACTTTTTTTTTTGTTTTTTTTTTTTTTTAAAGTCACAATAGATAAGCCCTATTGCAAATATCTATGGGGCAGAAAGGTTATTCAAGTGACTTTGAACATCACTTGGATTGTTTGTGCCAGACGGGCTGGTCTGAATACTTTAGGAACTGCTAATCTACTGGGATTTACACACACAAGCATCTTTGTCTGGAAAGTGAGAGGCAGTTCTTTGGGCAAAAATGCCTTGTTGGTGCCAGAGGTCAGAGAATGGTCAGACATTTGTAGGGTCAGAATTTAGCTTTAGCTGGTTTCCAGCACCTTGTTGAATCTGTACCTTCAAGAATTAAGGCAATTCTGAAGAAAAAAGAGGATCCACCCTGGTATTAGAGAGGTGCACTTGCTAGTGTCCACTGAGTGTAAATGACGTATCATCATTCCAACAACAGCATTTTTCAGCTTCCTAACATAATAAAAGATTTACAAAGACAAAACCTCCCTTTTTAATATAATTAATTGAAACTTTTACCACTTGTTCTCTGAAAAAGGTTACCCTGACATAATACATGACCCCATTTCCTTTATTGACAAATGGCATCTAACCAGCAAGTGTGAACCCATGCAGTACATTCGCCTCGGTAGCCATTGATCCCTAATAATCCACTCAAAAAGGAACCCATCCACCTGCTTTATGCAGTTGTGTCATTGTCCTGGCTCAGAGATCTGTTCACGATAATCTGCTGGCAGTGTCTGGACACAGCACCACCGCTGCCAGTCCCCCAGATGTGCCAGTAATAGGACATGTCAAATCAATGCCAGCCAATCACAGGCCAAGCACACAGACATGTCTACTTCATGAATCTATTGATGCCTAAATATCAGTTGGCAGCTACAGCTATGGTTATCGTCAGATGTGCAAAAATCACTCATTTGGTTGTTCTCTGTAAAAACCCCCCTGTTGGACGTGTGTGCCAATTTGGCACACATTTTCTTAGTTTATTAGTAGAAAAATTTAGGGTATTATCTCCAGTACTCATAGCTGATGAAGAGACCCTGAGTGGCGAATTTTGCCAAAGTGAGCATAGCCATCAATATTGTCCCACACCAGCACAGTTACAGTTAAAAGGTTACTCATTGAGCCAAGGAAACAATTGTAGAACATTTTTAGAGCTGCAAGAAATTCTTAATTTTTCCACACAGCGGTGATGAGTAGTTGACATGATAAATTACATCTATCTACACAAAGGGAATTGCAAGAGCAGAGCAGAGTTCTGGTGCTCAGTGTGTCCACATTGGATGCATTCAGGCACAGTTTTGGGTTGTAGGTCACCTGAACTCTGGTAGAAGCCAGTGCATAACCACTGTGAGGTGCTGAAAGCAGCAAGGGAATAAAAATATGATGCAGTTTGTTTGTCTGTGTGTAGTAAAGGGGAAGCTGGCACACAGCCCATGTAAGCAAAAGGACTTAAGAGGGCGTGTGCGACATGCTTGCAACAAACAACTTCCAACACTTATATAGAAATGATGTAAATCACTACAAGGTAATACTAGATATAAAACTACTGAATGTAAATTTCACTTAAGCTTGATATTGTTGTACTGGAATTATTGCAAATGCTCTAAAAGCTAAAGCACTTAACTTAGGAAGAAGTGTATTTTAAATGGCAATGACTTTGAAACTGTTGATCACATTAACATACAAATAGTTTTTTCTTTTTGAGAAACTTTCAAATGTAAAAATTATAGCAAAGGTTATAGTAATTGGTTAAACAAAGGCCAATGTTTCCTAGCAAGCTGGAGTAGAACGAAAACGGTGCCTATTGTGCAGACAGGTGGTTAACACACAACACATCGCAAATTTTGAGATTTTGTAGCAAGAGTCTGTAGTTGCAAAAAACTATTAACTAGTGGAGTAAAAATACAATATATCCCTCTGAATTGTATTAGAGTAAAAGCCGCATATAAGGGTATTAGTCCTATAAATTACAAGTACCAGAAAATTGTACTTAAGTATCGTCCATGAGTATGTACTGTACGTAGTTGTGTGCAACCTCCTGAAGGTGACAATATTCAGTTTTTGTTTAAATTGTTGTATAGCGGTTTAATAAATTTCTTTTTAAATGATGTGATAATTTTTGATGATTTATAGTAATTTATGGTGCAGTTGTTTAACTGTATTGCATTAAACAAACCTAAACCCGGGAGCCTGTAGCTCAGTTGTCCACGGACCAAAGGGTCAGTGGTTCGATCCCTGGTCCTGGCTACATGTCGAAGTGTCTCTGGGCAAGACGCTGAAAAGCCAAATGTCATGCAGGGTACACACCTGAGTGAGGTGAGGTGAAGTACACGTGTGTGTGTGTGTGTGTGTGTGTGTGTGTGTGTTAGTGTGAATCAACATTGTAAAGCACTTTGGATAAAAGTGCTTTATAAGTGGCCGTTTATCCTTTAAAGTTGAGCATTAGAAACATGCATTAGCTACAAATAGAACATTGCTTCTTGCTATGCATTAACTTTTTTTATGAATTATTCAGAAACTTGGTTTCACCATGATTTAAGATTCACTTGTTTTCATTAAGGCCTTATTGCTTGCAATTATCCAAATCCAGTCATTACATGTATGGTGGGTTTAATTTTATTTTGCTCCTTAAAGACCAATATCTAGTAAAGTCATATGCTAAACTCTATCAAAATAAAAACCACTGAGCCTTAGAAAAAGCCATAAGAACACACTTCTCTGTTGGTGTTTTGAGTGCACTTGCTTTGTTCCCAAGCAAACACTCCAACCGAGGAACTGCAGTTGTGAACTGCCATTACTGACCTTATCGGGGAACAGAGAACTTAAATTATCTGTAAATGCAAATTAACTAAAAACCAATGGCAACATTAGCAGAGCCCCACTGAACAACAAACAACCCTACAAGTGATGTGTTTCTAGTATCAGCACATGTGAATATCATATGTGCTGTATAAAAATATGACATGTATATTATATACATATATATGAGACAGGAAATTAGTGCTTTTAAACTACTGTTTAGGTGGTTTTGTTACTATTTTGTTGTTTAAGACTGTTCTTCTGGTTGACTTGTAGATTGCTGGTGATGTGCCAGTTAAATCGAATTCTGCTTGCTCTTAATTTGGGCTATTTCTCAGTCACTCTTCCTTTAGTGAGTGTCACAGTATAAACGACAATTTATTTTTTTGTGCTTTCAGTGGAGCCTTTGGTGTTGACAGCATTTTGACTAAAACTAAAGTGCAGTTTACCGTAAGACCTGTGATACTCTTAGAACTGTTATGAGGAAACATTGAAACTGGTTGGCAGAGAAAATCGATAAACAACCCAGTCTCTGACAGTTCTCACAAAAAAAATAAAATAAAAAAACATGTTTTAATATTTACGACTGACTTTGGCGACCAAAGATGTAACAATGGAGAGAGCCCTAGAGTAACAACAGCTTTATGTACCTGCACATAGCTTCATTTTACAAAGCTTTTTACCTTCACTTACAGCAATAATTTCTGTTTTAACTGGAGACGGGGGTTTGTCTATCCAGTTGTCAGGTGTGTGCCCTTTCTAGAGCGTCATAGACTAGAAATTTATGAAGTCATTATGTGAACTGTCCAGTCTATAAAAATCTTGGCTAGGCTACAGGTATCTCCCCAGCTTTATAGAGCTCTGGGGCTGGGTGATGTGGCCAAAATTGAAATCGATGGATTTTTTTCTTGTCCCTTTAGGAGTCGCCAACGTGGCCCTAGGTGGGGTTAGATTTGAATCCGTAGCCTCCTGCATCCCAACCCACTGTTCTACTACCAGCCACCCTATAAGATCACCCACCCACCCACCCTTTTATTTAATGCTACAGTACATGCTACCATCACTAATAAGACTCCTTTTGCTTATTGTAAACATTAGGAGCAGCTGTGCAACAATAACAGAAAAGTAAGGCCTGGCCAAAAAAATCTTAAGCTGCATGTCTTCATCTGACAAAGTCAACATAAACACAGGGTTACGACAAATTTAAAACTAGTTTTCACTAAGAAGTTGTTAATACATCCACAGACAGTAGGATTCATTACTGTGGACTGGATGTGAGAGGGATTACACTTTGTGAAAAGAATAAACTGCAGGTTGAATTTAATGAGCCTTTTTCTGAATTAAACACACTTTCCTGACTCATTCCTGAAAGAACGCCCCCAGTAGGGTACCGCGGACATACTACACACACAAACCAAGACACTTTCAATGGCCACACCTGTATTTGGCTCCTAAAGCTTCGGAAGTACAGGTGACATGTTAGGGGTTGCCAACAGGCGGTGAACATTATGGCTTCTATGGTGACAGAGTTACTTTTAATCTGAAGAGAGAGAGAAAGAAGTTGAGGTGTCTGACCCTTCTGTTTTAGAGGTAACACGACTACCTTTCTTCTGCATCTTGTTGACAAGCAAAGCTAACATACATGCATGTGTCCCCAAGAATACAGTGACAGCTGATATTAGAATCATAACTACAACTGCTGCTGCCATTTGAGTGACACCATAGCGAGAAATAATACTGTTCCCCCCCCCATCTTATTCCTTTTCTACATCAATCAAAAGCAAAAATTCAAATTATTTTGATATATTGCCCAGCAATACAGAGCTCCATTCACATCCTCAGACCAGCAGCTGAGCAATGATCCTGTTTTTGTGTTGACATGGCAGCACAACAATCATGTACCAAAGAAGCAGGCATAGACATGTTGAGTAGCTAGATACACTAAAAGAAAAAGCATTGCATTTCAGATTTAGCTGTGCCGTCTAAAGAAAATACCAGTATTAACAATATGCATAGATATAACCTAATTTAAATCAACATGTATCTACAAAATATACGGTGCTAATTATTCTTATTGCACCTCCATATCTGTGATGGGATAACCACTCATTAATTGGCTGTTTCTGCTCTCCCGGTAAATGCCACAGATCAGCAGCCACTGCTGGCTTCACGAAAAATAATGAGCTAATAAAGATAAGGATCATGGGAAAATTGCTGATTGGGGACCTCTCCTATCCCCAGTGACTGTGGATGCACGTTATATGCTTTTTTTTTTTTTTTTTTTTTTTTGTAAAATAATCGTAGACCATTCCTTCTTTATATGCAAACTAAAAACTATGACCAATCCTAAAGAATATAGGGTTGAAATATGACATGTGGGAACTGTGACTGCTGAACACCACGAGTTTGATAGCTGATCTGTTTGCTGTATTTGTTTAATAAAACATCAATGTTGTGCACAAACTTTAAATTGCTGTGCACTTGTTCAATATTTTGCACAAGTTTTTGATGGCTAGAGATTTGCTTTTGATTGTGATATAATAGCTACTCAATAGATCTCAATATGTAATTACAGTGATTTATTTGTTAACCAGTAGCCAAACAGTTGAAAAATGGCGTCCTAGTCATGTCAGTCAGGTCAGTAGTCGCACTGTTGTATAGCAACGAAGTCTGTGTTGAGGAGAGGTGAGAGTTGGCAAGTGAGTTAATAGTATATTGAATTACTGTTCAGTCAGTGTCATTTCTTTTAACAATGACCTTAACCACATGTAATATTAACTATAGTGATTGTGAATGTTTGAATTCAACACATGATACAAAAAAATCACAGTATATCCTTATCATTGTCACCATTAGTCCACAGTTTGTGGACAATTTGCGACACCTCTGAAGTTCTAATCTGTTTAGGATTTGGTTATAGTTGATGCAATTTGCTAACAGCAGTATTGGCCCTTCTTTGCCCCTAAAACGGTTTTTCTTTGTTACTGTGATAAAGGCGCACGTGAGGGAGAGCCAGGAAACAGTAAAGTTCAAGAAAGACTAGATTTTTGAAATAACAGGACATGCCTGTGCAGGGTTTTTAGGTAAGTGAGCTGTTGCACACTCAATGATATTGTCATGTTCTCTGTCAAGTCCGTATTTACCCTGGGATCAAAATAATACCAGTCATAGTCTGTCTGAATGCAAAGGTAGCTGATAGATCTAGCGACGTAACATGTTATCAGGGAGAGCTGGATTGGCAGGCAACTACAATTGAGAGCAGAATCACTGACCTCCCTGCAAGTAATGAGAAACAGGAGTTGAATTGACTTTCTCTGAAGGAGAGTTGTGCAGGATAGGAATTTGGTGTTAGGAGATATTGCTAACAACGCGCTGTCTCCGCAGAGCTCATCAGCACCGGTGCAAGGCCTGACCTACAGTATATAATCCCAGTCTCCGTCCTTTTCAGTCAGGTGTGGGCTCAGAACAGGTGGATGTGCTTGTTCAAAGTTTTAAGGACACTCTGATGCAGTAAATCTTTCCTCACAGTACCTTAATACATCCATCTTTAACCTGGCTGTTCTCGACGGCATGGGAATCGGTGGAGATAAAACGGCACAGAGTGTAGTTCTGTAAAGACGAAACGTAAGAAAACCGTCACACCTGAAGCAGATCTAGGATTTGAAAAACTAGATGTTGCTGTGCACTTTGAGTAGATTGGTACAGTGCAAATAATGTGCTCATTAATTACAGAAGCTTTAAGTATATTGGAGTCTAAATGATTATTTTTCTCTCTTTTTTCTTTTCTTTTTTATAATTAATCAAAACATTATTATAAATGGACAATGAAAATGTGTCTCACAACTTCTATGGTACAAAGTTTTGTTTTTGTAGTGCACATAGTTATGAGATGAAACGCTGAATCCGTTCAAAGCTCGGACTTAAGACAATATTTTATAGTGTTGTCCTCTTTATTGGGTCACCAGAGGAGAAATGGCCATAAACCTTGCAAACACTAAAACTTGGAGTCAGCATGTTGGTCCTTTTTAAATCCAAGAGCTAAAGCAATAGAAAATGTGTCACTGTCAAAACACTTACAGTAGTCTGGAATTGGTTAGATCTAAGCTAGATCTTCATCGCTGTAATGAGAGCCCCCCCCCCCCAGAACCTCCAACAGACAACATGATGTGGATTTGTCTTACACTTGATATTGGAATGGTATAGTTTTAAAGAGTAATTTTCCGCTCAGAAGTTTTGCCAGATTCTACAACAAATAATAAAAATAATGTAAAACTTTTTGCTTTTTTAGAGTTTTCTATACCCACAAGAAACCTATGATCAAGATTTGTAGATTAACTATCTTTAAATAGTCAGCGTATTGACATATCATTTATAAATAAAGTCAATTTGGTACTTGGTCTGCTTGGTCAGAAGTGGGAACCCAGTCAAGATCACTGCAAAAGCACCATGCAGAATAAACAAAGAGTTAAGAAGGAAGCCTGGAGTAAAAGCCAAAGTCATGAAGGACTCATTGCAATTGGTTGACGTCTCTGTTCGTGAGTCAACGATATGCAGAACATGAACACAAAACTACTGGGAACACTACACCTTTGGGATTAGCTCAGGCAGATCTCAGACCAAAACCCAATGGATGTGCTGTGGAATGTCCTGGAGCAAACAGGTCCTTCCAGATTTCCCTAGAACATGTCCTAAGAAGAATGATCCAAAACTCCTCCTGAACACTGGTCTTTTCCACTTCTACGGGAAGCACTTGCTTGAGGTTATTCGCTGCCAACAGTGGTTGAACCATTTATTGTGTTCATTAAAGACATGAATGATCACGACTGTTTATGTCTTACCAGCTTAAAAAGATTGTCTTTGTTGATATTTAATTTAGGTAAAGATCATGTCACACTTCAAATCGATAAATTGCAAACAGTTACTTTTTTACTCATTCCTTTACCAGTTTTGTGTTTTGACATAACCACCCATGCATGTCTGCCTGTGTGATGTCCCAGTCTTTCATAAATTGTAGTCTGCTTCTCACGGTCTGGGTATTCATCTTTGATTTGATGAGACTGTTAATCCCATCAATCTCCTTGTAGACTTCTAGTATACTACATACCATAAAACTTCACCTTCAGGTGTGGTGCACATACTGTATTTCCTATTACATTGTTTTCATTTGCACTTCCTACAACCTGATATTGACATTAGAACCGAGGGAGTTTACATTTCTACAATTCTTTTTGTATGGGGGACAAAGGCACAAAACTTTATTGAAGGCTTTGATAGATTTTGTTTTGGACACTACACAGGTTAAACATTTTCCCACTTTAAATATCTGAAATGATTTCATTCTCTCAGTTCTCTAATGTGGGTGCTGCCAATCTTGCTTGTGGCAAACGAGGCCTGTAGAAACTGAACTCTATATATTTCCCATGTGTCTGAGAAGAGACCTGCTTTCAATGTTCAAATGAATTTGTATCTTGAATACTGTACTTACAGTACTATTACACAGCCAATCTCATAATATATTAGTGGTTTGCATTCAAGGAATAAAGTTGTCTTCAACTCTAAATCAACCATTAATAGCTGTTTATTTTCTATTGTTTTCTAATTTAAGGCTTCGCCAAACTAGCACAGACTTTTTGAATGACAGTACTTCTTGTTTCAGGGTCGGGTGTTGTGCTGTGCTTGGCCTTACGGTACCTCACCACCCATAGGAGACATTTATCACAGAAGAAAGCCCTTAAGCCACAGAGAATTAGTTTGCTCAGTGCACCCTCTAAGTCATGCAGAGTCTGTGGGGTTATTTGGTACATCTCATATTAGCTGTCAAGTTTTTGCTGTAGCTGTCAATGCAGGTCACATTACATTCCTGAAATGTTAAACTGTATTTACAGCCACAATTGACTATTTAAACAATTAGATTTGGGGGGAATTTGGAGGACTCGGCGAACCACTGTGAACCGTTAATAGAAATTAAGGTTTCTGCCTTTGCAAAGACTCTAAAGGTCATTTCGAACCAAAGCCACGATGTGTCTTCTGTTGTAATTTTGTCTTATTATAGCTTCTCCTGCCATATTTTAAACATGCCACATTTCAAAGCAGATGGGTTACACCCAAGGATTGGCCTGCTGCTATTCATTCTTATTTTCTTTTTTAGCACTTCTTTCCACTCTGGTTGTTCCCTACATTGGGGTAATTACCATTCAGCACTCTCCTGAAGGCTCTCGCTGTAAAATTCAATCAGCAACCCAGCAAGATTTAACTCCCAAACTCCCATATGTTGAAGCAGTAAAGCCCTGTCCATTGATTTAGCCGCAACGTCCTCCTCCTCATTTGGCTGTGTTCAAACGGCTTTGGCACTGGCATTTAGACCTGATTCCAAATAATATTGGAAATAGATGGACTTGAACTAAGACTGTTGGGAACGCTGAAGTATAGGGGAGATAGAATTTCCGTTATTGCTGGTGAACCAAACTGCATTAAGCATGAGACGAAAATTGAAAAAGTCAGATGACACTTACTAAAATAATAGTAATTATGTTGCTATGGGAATTTGCTTTTAAACCGGCCTAACGCTGCACATAAAGTTTTAATTTGTTGATTACCAACAGCAACATTAGGCCATTTTAAAGACCAAAAAGCTCAACACATCACCTTAAATAGACACGAGTCTAATTTCCTTTGTTCCTGCAATGGCTAATGGATATTCATTTGTCTCCAAACGACATTAGCAAATGCATAGCTGGAGTTTTAATGTTACATCTATTTTTACTCAGGACACAAAGGCAATAAAACACCCACAGAGGGTGCTACGACCTCAGAAAGGTCCTTTATCAATCAGCATTCACAGCCTTTCATGAGCTTATTACTCTGGCCCCTATGTGATACAGTAAATCAGTTACAAGTTAGTTTGCTGAAAAGCCAACTAACACATACTTTGGCTCCGCTGAACCCTGGGGGGGGGGGGTCTTGGTAAGAACTCCACATTAAAGAATTACACTCTTTATTGTTCATCATCATTGAGGCCACATACATTTTCACATACATTTAACCCCTCCCGCCTGGTAGGAGGAGTAGGCCGCCCCAAGGGGCACCGGGGGAGCTAGCGCGGAGTGTCGCGCTTAAGCACACACCTTGTGGCCAGGCCAGGTGAGAGATCTTACCTGCCTAATGCGCTATCCATTAAGCTACAAGATTACAAAATCACGTGGTGAACCCACACCTCTCATGTGTTATTACCTTATGACACTGTGTCCATGCATCTTAAAAAGTCTGAAAGCCTTGGAATTTGAAATTTTAAGGTCTTAAAATAAAAATAAAAGGTTATACGGCACATGCCGGATAACAGCTTTGGTTACGCTCCGGCTGGAGACCTTTTGTTGTAACGCCCTCTCGTGCTTTCCTCCCATATTTCCTGTTTTCCTCTTAGCAACTCAAACTAAACCAAACTGGACAGCTATAGTTTTGGGATTAGAGCAAACAGCCTTTTTTTGCAATCTCCACTAAATGTTTCACAGAGACTTTCGAATTTTAGACCGGACTAATGACCTTTTTTCCATTATGGTAGCATCAGAATCATCTGAAAATGACCACATGGGATGGAAATAGCAAAGCTGTATCTTTTGCAATGATGTTAAGCACCATAATTACACTCTTCGGTGGCACTAACTCCCACTTTAAACTGTGTCGCACTCTAATAAACATTCACTTAACCCTGTGGAGAATTTCAAGGCAGCTGACATTAATGCACAAACCCGAGATTTTAATTGAGACATTTGTCAAAATATGCACACGAGGACAGGCATTCCCAGGTTGCATGGGCCTCACATTGACATCATAATTACTTTGCAAAGTTGGACCACATACAGTATTTAAATATAATGCAGGACATTTGGGGGGGAAGCACATTAGTGGGCGGATTTTGTTTCATTTGATATTCAACCAATATCTCATACAGAAGCTTCAGCACTTCAGTTTATATATGTTTAAATCCTCTTGTAGAGGCAAAGAAAAATAAATTGGACCCCCCCCCCCCAAAAAAAAAGTAAAGTAACATTGCAAAGAATAAAATATGATGCAACTGAAGACCTAGGCAATGAAATTATCCATCACATTACTCATTCCAGTAACATCCAAAAACCTGCGAACACTTCATGACATCACTTTGATCTTTAATTAGCAGATCTGATCTGGGTCGTGCTATGAATCTTAATTCACAGGATGTGGTTACTGTATGGTTACATTTAAATATAAACATGCGCTGTTCAGTCGGAAAATCCATGTTAATTTTATGTTAAGCTCTGTGCAAATGTAGTAGATATAATTTAAAACCTGTGTTAAATATGTTGTATTGCAAAACATTTGCGTATTGGGACAAAAGGTGTGTAAAAATAATGGACTAACAGGATTAAATGAATAAAATTATAATATTTAGTATTAACTTTATATCCAGGTGCATACAATAACTGATTCACCTCAGTGAGTATTTATTTTCACTGAGGTGAATCACTTTCAAATAACTGTACTAACAGTTTTAATAATAATTCAGATGTGTGGCGTTTAAAAATATGTCTTGGCTATTGGTTTGCACAGAAACATCATAAAAATTTATTTATTTTTTTTTTTAGCTCATTATGGCTATACCTTAATCAATTATTAAAGGGTAACATCATTTTTTTTTTTTTTTTTTTTTTTTTTTTTGCAGGAAACGAGCATAGTAATGTATCTGCCAGAGTCAATAAGAGCTGTGGATCAATACCAATGACTCAAGTTATTTTGCCAGTTGCTGACATTTGTCTCCCAAAACTCATTTTGAATTGAAGTGTTTATTCCACTCACTAGAATTTTGAGAACTTGCAATTTAAGACGGATCTACAGTGACACAAAGGCATTAAACACGCTTGTTATTAATAGAACATCATTTTTTATATTTTTTATTTAATTTTTTTTCCAGGTTTGGCACCTCCCATGTAACAGCATTAGTGTGTTGGTGTAGATTTTGGCACAAACTGTGAGAATTTCAACAGATGCTTCCCAGTGTAGTTTAAACTACAGAGTCCACCATATTGCCCTGAATAAGAGGTGACAACCTCCTTTGCAAACACCTGTGTTTGGAAATGCTTCCATTAAAAGGAGGTTGTAAAACTCACACTAGTGCAGCTGGTTTATGAGTCAAATGCTCGTACAGTCAAATTCTTGAAGCAGTCAGACAACTGTTTGGTTCTTACTATAGGTTGTCTGTTTTGAAATAACTTGATTTCTTTAAAGATGATGCAGCCCTAACTGCATCATCTTAGAAGTGTCCACTGCTTAAACATACCATTTAGCTCAGGTGTTGATGTTTAATCAAAAAAGGTCCAAATGCAAAGCTCAAATTTGATTTTAAGCAAAATGACACATTTTGAATATACATAATTAATGAAGGTTAAAAACTCATTATTGGTCTTGATGGATTTGACACCCCATGTGTTTTACTTTACTTTACAACTGTTTCACCTTTTGATCTGTTATGGTGCATTAAAGAAATCTCAGTCACTTCTCTCATTCATAATTATTTTATCAAATGTCACTGTGGGAGTAAAAACCAAAGCTATAAATAAGCATTCAACTTGTACATTAAATTAAAAAAAATCAGAACATATTGTATCACTTATTTTTCATTACAGTTGCAATTTATATATACTTTCAGCATGGAGGGACTCAGGGAAGTGGCCCCCAGTGCATAAGCGGATTAAATTGCCTCCTGCTCTAACACCCACAGCTTGAAAATGAAACTGTTGTCGTGTTCTAGGTTATTTTGTGATTGTATTTACTCTTTTTTTTTTTTCTTTAGTTGGTTTGTTTTTCTCCCTGGGATTCTTTTGATTATTTTCTAAATGTTTGTAGTCATTTTGTGTGGTTATTATTTTTGCAAATCTTTTTTGGCCATTTTATAATTTTATTCATTTTTTTCCAATATTATGATCATTTTGTGCCTCTTTTTGCACATTTCATTTATCAGATCATTTTATGATTAATTTTGATGGTTTAACAACTATTGTAATTTTTCTCTGCATTGTTAGATTGTTGCGAATCGTCTTTTCATTGGTCATTTTTATCTTTTTGTAAGAGTTGGGTGTCTCATAACCAATCTGTGTGACTTTCAAACCATAGATATTAACACTTGCTGCACAGGCCCAAGGGGCCCCTGTTTTAATAAACCATCTATAATTTTCAGTAAACTCTTCGTTTAGCCTTGTAAACTCACACACAGAGTATACATACAGTATGCATATGGCATCTGTGCTCGGAAACACATTTACCTCTGTAATACAGGACTATAATCTAATGATATCATATATGCCGGCAGTGTTGTAAAATGCCATTAGCAATGCATACTGTACTATCGTTTTGCACACATAGCGTGGTTTTAGATTCAAGCTGATTGCTCTATAATTCTCTTCTCCCCAGATCCAAATTAGCCAATGTACATTAGCAGGTAATTGTCGGTTCAGCTGGATGTTGGCTTCGCAGAATGAAGACCTCATAAAAATCTGGAAGCAGCAGTGCCAGGAAAGAGATATTAGTCCCCTGCTAGCCGCAACAGGGTACAAATGGTCCTCCACAAAAAAGCTCAATGTGGCCAAGTCTCCCTTAGAGGTGAAGATTTCCCAGGGTAAAGTTGACACTCTTTGCGAGCTGTTTATGGTCTCCACTTCCGACCTTATTGTGTCTGTTAGATTTATGTCTCGCTCAAGGAGAGGAGTGAAAGCTCATATCTTTTGTGGGAAGTCAAAAAATAAACTGTACTTCTGCCCTCTCCACAAGGCCAATGCTTTTCACAGATACTGCATCAAAATGTGGCTTTCAACCAAGAGTGGTTTCAAGAAGAAATAAATTGATGGGGAAATGTCATTGCATAATTTTGGTTGCAGATCCCTTAACAGCTGTATTAATATTAATTTGCATTTCCCATGTTTGATGATTACAGTGTGAAAGCTAATCCTGAACACTGGGGTTGGAGGGCAGGGAGTATTGGTTGTGTAAAGTTAATGGCGTATGGAGAGTGGGGAAAAACAGGATCCTTCTTTTTTTTTTTAAATATATGTATTATTAAATGGTGTAGAGGAGAATGTATGCCCTCTTGTTTTGCAATTGAGTTTTAATCTTAATTGAAGTTGAACCCACTGGCAGCCGATTCTGCTTCAGCATTGGTCCCTGAGGGGTTGTATACAGAGTGAGGAGCTGGGTAATAGGTAAAAAGTGGTCTTTTTTTAGTCGCAGAGGACAACTATAGTAACTAACTTCACATAAAAGGCACTGGAGTATGTCAAAAATGTAATATCACATCTGAGCATTGAAGGAAGCCAGCCTCCGGTCACATTCAGACTCTGATTGTAGGCTTCATCTACTTCAGCTGTAATTCCTGCTGCATTTGCAATTTAGGGGGTATTTCTTAATACTGTTTAAAGTCTAGGCTAATAATAAAGCAGCTGTTAGCATTTTGCAGATGGCTCTGTACTGGCTGATAGAGAAAGATTGTGGGGCCCCACCCCATAAAATAGAAAAACAACACTGACCAAAGTGCAGTGATTAGAGTAGCAACACCTAATAATAACTTTATGAAATGAGACACATACTGGCATCTCTTGAGTCAGAGTCCTGTCTTCTGCCACCTGCCCATCGATCCTAACCTGCTCCCCAGGGCTCTAAATTACTTCATCAGATGCCACCTAGGTGCTTGTGATATTTACTACAGTCACTAGATGTTGCCAATTTTCTACACACCTCGCTTGTAATAACCGTGCCAGTAGGTTGTAGGTGACTGACGGAACCATAACTATTGGCACGATGACGCCCGACTCAGCTGCACTGACCAATAAACTGCTGTTTAAATGTTTAGGCATGTGTTTATTGTAATCCTTTTCTAAATTCCTTCACCTTATATCATTTACGTCCCTTGGATGTTCACTGTATGATGATCTTATAAAAGGGAATGTGTACAAATTAATCCCTGCAATATTTGATAATGATTTAAAATCCTAATAGACATGAAGCACAGTGTAAAAGTAACTATTTCCAGATGAGGGTTTTTTGAGGCTTCTTTCAGTATTGATCCATTGTCATTCATCCATTTAGACATGAATTGTAACTAAGATATGTACTGAGCTAAATTATTTGATGATTGAAAAATAAACTCACTGTCACTCTGCACATTAGACACAGTGTGATGAGCTAATATCATCCGTAAAGCCCCAGCGAAATTAGGCTCCACATTATATTTCCTGTCTTTAGTTGTTGCAAGTATAATAAAACCATTTTAAAGCAATGGTTACCACTGTAAAGTACTTTATATAGCAAATCCCATTGATGGTCAGTTCAATTACCTGGATTTTACTGTTAAACATTGGAGCGTTAACCGTTCACATATGTAAAATAAAACTTTTATAATGCTGTAAAGTAAAATATAATGTGATGAATCACAACACTAAATCAAAGGCTATAAACCTTAAAAATATATTTGTAATATGCAATAAATACATGACGAGAAAAACAAAATTACTAAAGCTGCACGGGGCAAAAACATTACTTGATGAAGAAGTGAGTAGGCAGCCATTTTAACCCTGTATGGTTATACTGTATTATGATATAACTCCTTTTTTGGGTTTTTCACAACTACCGACACAAGGTCCTGCCAAACTGGTTTTTTGATTTTATGTTTTCAGGAATCTTTAGAGGGAAGAACAACTCATGCAAGTCTTATATCCATGCAGTCACCATCTTGCCATAATCATCAAGTTATTTGTACAGACCCCTGGTTTTACTCTGTCCCAAACCATCTATAACTGTAAGCTATTGTAATCTCCCTGCTATTCATTAAAATGTGAGGGCAGGAAACCATGCACGGAAATGGGCATTTGACAGATTTAATGAGACTGGCTGCGAACAATGAGCCGTTGGGGTCTATGGCAGGGCGTTTCGCAGTTACTCAATTTAATGGGGAATTACATTCAACTGACAGACAAAGGTATTAGCGAGAGCTCCACCTCCCCTCATACAATGATAAAATTCAGTAAATTAAGTTATGGGGAGCTGAAAATTAAACAAAGCAAGCCGCTTCTTTATAAAGTTGTGTAGTTGTTTTCAATGTCTAGAATAATATGAATTCCGATACACTGTTATAGTTACAATACAGTCATAATGTAAAGTTAGATGTTATGGTTGAAGCAGGAGGTGGGAGTGTTGCACTGTAATTGCATTTCATTAAAAAAAATGGAGTCTTCACAGATGATCCTTTTCATTAAATGTTAATTAGTTGTCATACATCTGTTCTTGCTCATCATGAGGGGGGAAAAAATTAATTCAACAAAAGTGATTGATTGAAAATGGAGCCATGTATTAGATGAACTTAATTTCCTCAGCTGATCTTCAGTTGTTGCATATTTCTTGATAATGGAACAAATTAAGCTTTCATTAAAACGTCAGCCTGACACTCAGGCAGTGGTGAGCTTCTCTTGGAGTTTGACTGTACAAAACATACAGACCACATAATTTGACTTTCTGAAAGTCTAGGCCCTAAATTCTATTTCATAAAGTTCTGCCTCGTTATTAGAAAATACAGGACGCCATTAAGTCAAAAAAATGAATTTTCAGGTACTGTGGTGCAATTTATAGGATAGAAGTTAATATTAAATGCAGTATTTGAATATATGTAACCTACAAAGACTTAATTTTTCACGTTACAGTACTGTATATGCTTATTTCTTACATTTAGCTAATACTAAACGTAACTTTAAAAGTAACTTTACTGTGTTGTATTATGGATATTTGAAATGCACTCTCACAATCCAAGAGGACTGAAAGCTGTTTGGATCTTTTCCAAAATTCAGATCTATGCGTAGTGAAGTGACAGGCTAAATTAGCAAAGTAAGCATTGTTAAACCTGCATTAGCATTTTATTTATTTATTTTTTTTAAATCACTTGGGGTAGCACAGCTCTAGAGATGGATTTCAGAGGTAATTAGAGGTGACATTCTCCAAAGCCTGCAGTCGGCATCAAAGTAGCTGCTAGTTTCCTGGTAAAGGTTATGAAAGACCCCTGAAGACTGCAGGCACTAGTTCCCTTTTTTCCTCATCTTTAGTGAAGCAGGCAGCTGACAACTTGATGACACTGTACATTATCACAACGCAACTCTCACTCGGGGGAACATTAAAGTGTCTGATTGACAGAGGAGTAGATGGTAGGAAATGGGTGGAATGGAGATAAGAATTTTAAAAGTTGATATCCTGCTTTTACTGTTCCAGTAGAAATAAAGGTGGGGAGGCGACTTGAGGAGACTTGGAACTAAGTCAGTGATTATTTGTTTGGGATTTTTGGAACTGTCAAGGCGGACAAACTCAAAACTGTTTTTGGCTTGTCCCTTCAGGGGTCACCATAGTGGAACGTGGCTTGCACACTGATTTGGCCTTCCTGCCACATCCCTTTCATTTTGTCCACGCTCGGGACCGGCACCAAGTTGCCACCATGCCGCCTCTCCAATCAAAAGAGAAAAGGTGTACATCGATTGTTTTTAAAGCACATTTGCGATGTACTCAAGACAGGACATTGTGATGGACAAAAATGATCTTGGAACATAAGTATCTGCAACTTGCTAATTACTATTAACTTTAGGTCAGTATATTCTTATCTTAAAAGAAAACAAAGCGATTGCAATTACATTTCCTAGAAAAACAGAATCACATTTGGAGTTTCATAAGAACTTATATTAAATACTTTTCTCAGCTTAACAGTTTCCATTATTAACAAACGTACATTTGCATAAAACTGGGATCCAAGCTCATTCTGGTTTATTACAGAAAATCTGCTACTGTACAGTCTTTTCATATCAGTATTGTCTGGCTTTCCAGCCTTTCTGTGGCTTTCAGCTCCCAGCTCATTCATTCTTACTGATGTGACTTCACAAACAGGTCACTAATAAACATTTTGGGTTTCATATAAAGGCTAAATAACTTTCTTTAAAGTGTTACACAAGAAACTGTGCATGTGCTGGGGACTGTTTTGAGCACATGGTCATGAAGAAACCCAGTGTGACAGTATGGCTCACAGCTGGCTGCAGAATTTTGTGCAATTATTTTTTTTTTAAACCCTCTGGTTCCAGGATGATCCGTGTTAGTGATCATACTAGTCAAGACAGGAAACCACCTGGTCAGTATGAAGTAATTGGTCCATATATTTCTGCTGTGCGCAATTAGCAATTTGATAATGTTGCTATTTTCTGTGTGTGTGAGAGATGATTATTAGGGAGCCATGACTTGGTGCCCTTTTGCAAAAACATGTTTTTGAGTGCTCTTGATGGTTTGTACCCCACACCACTCGGTGACATGTGGCGAGTAAAAAATGTCCCCAAATCCGCATCGGTAATCAGAAGTAAATGACTGGAACTGCAAACGACACTGCAAACGATTGTAGATATGTAGGGCAACTTTTTTTTTTTTTTTTTTTTTTTTTTTTTTTTAAATGTCATGACCACGTGCTTCAGCGTGAAAAAACATGTCGTCGAATTGTGTGTTTGGCTGAGGTCAACGGCACGATGGAACATGCTAACTCAGGTTGCAGATGGAGAGATTTCCTATAAACAGAGACAATTCATTGTTTTTTGTTTTTAAAATGTACTTAATGATCCAGTTCATCTTCCTCTTTAGTTACATAAAAAAAAAAATATTTTTTTATTAAGTTTTAGCCAGGACGTGTGCTTCCAACTAGTGCCTTGTATCAGCCCTTAATTTTTGGGAAACTACATGATTAAAAGGGTTAATTTAGGAGAATATACATGCATTCATAACAGTTGTGGTACCTACACTTGGTTGCCTCTCTAATCTCCTTTTAACGATATTTTCAATGCAAATCATTAAATAATGAAATTAGTGCATTGTGTGCCAGTAAATGATTAATGTCTTATCTCTGAACGACGCGGATCTTGGAACAACTGCTTTAGAATTACACGCTCCATTAAAACAGTGAAGGAAAAGTGGGAGGAAAGAAACTCATCCTCAGGCACACAGTGTAACACTGTATTCCCAGTGCAGCTTGGCAAATATCCGCAATGGCACTGAGCTGTCTAAATAATGATGATTTGATAGTATTAGGAGACCACTGCACCCCTCAATTAAATGATACAAAAGCAATAAATACATTTAGTTCTCGGAATCATGAAATTATTGGATATATCCATCTTGGGTTCCAGTGGCACAAATCCCTCTCCTCCTCCAGAAGTTACTTTGTCTCCCATTACATTAAATGTATTAACTCATCAATATATAATGCCATTGATTTTTAAGGAAATGTTAGCCGAAAACAACACATAAGCGATGGAAAGTTGTGCAACCCACTAACTGTGCTTCAGAGTATCCCCTCCTCTTTCGCTTTGTTTGATGGGTTTGTCTTGGGCTGCTTGATGCTCATATTGAAGTTGCTCTTTTTGGGCCCAGTGCTGCCTCACTCCTCTCCCGGCCTTTGAAGCCCAACTCCAAACACCTCTCTGCCAGTCAGGACCCTCAAATGCACCGCTTTGACTTCCAGACAAGACCAGAGGGGCTTTCATTTCCCGACGTGTCCGTCCTCCATTTTCATTTTCCACACTAGCCTTTCACATTTTCTTTCTCCTTACATCATTCCCTAAGAGCTTTATGGTCTGCCGGCCGGCTCCTTCTCTTTACTGTGGTGGAATTAAGTAGGGACTCTAACTCAGCCGTGGAGTTTTAGAGTGGATCAGAGGGTTTTTGAGAATTACTGCTTATAAAGTGACTTTGTGGGCAGCACATTGTGGTAATGTTTGGCCAATAGAGCTTGATAATATGATAGAAATCAAAATACTGTATTTATATGAATGCAAAGAATATTTTTTTTTTCTATCCAAAAAGTTCAGCATTTCTTATAAGTTGGTGCTTGTGTGCGACATTTTGTGTGATATGCTTGGGCAGCATGTTTATTAAATGTGTCTTTAAGGTTTCTTCATGCTGAACCCAGTGTAATATTATTCTGTCTTGGCCATTAACTGCTCTTACAGTCACTTTAATCTGCAGAGTGCAGTGTTGCCATTCAGGACTCAAGGTGTAATTTGTGTGTGAATGTACTGTGGGGTCAAAATGTCTGAGACCACATTGAAAATATGTAATATATAACTTAAAACGTGTTTGTCTCAAAAAGGGAAAGAAAGGCTTTCACTTTACTTGGTCTGTTACTCGTCCTCTGACATCCCTGCTCAGCAGACATGCTTTTGACTTCGCTTTGCTGACTGGAGTCTTGTGTAATTCGTTTACCAAATTCTCTGTCTGTGGTGAAGTTGCTCCCTATCTCCCAGGGGAAAAACAACAATGTATTGATCTTCCTATGGCGTGGTCACTTTTGGTTTGCCTGATCAATGGATGCAGCTAACACGCTGATTTAGGTTGCCATGCACTGCCCCCTTAGAAACCTTCACTGCAGCTGTAGGTAAGCCTCTCTTTGCTTAGAATAACAATTTGAGTCAAAAATGAAATGAGAATGAAGTATAACCTTTCCGATATTTTCAGATGCAAAAGGTGCCTGTCATCATCTGTAGTATTTTTGACAAGTTGGCTTCTTTCAAGCGACTTCCTGCACTTAAACCTGTCATTTTAAATTAAACTTAGACATCAGAGCAATACCACCTGTAAGCACAAGTCTCTCTAGATCAGTGGATCTCAATCCTGGTCCTCAGGGACCCCTGCTCTGCTTGTTTTCCATCTAACTCTTCATTACCTAGTGTTTATTTTGGAGGATCAGGTGTGTTGAGTAAATCAGAAGCTGGGAGATACCAATTCACTTTGTGCCCCTGCTCTATAGGGGGACAAAGTGAAATTTTTTTTTTTCCTAAATTAATTTTTTAACCTTTTTTTTTTTTTTTTTTTTTTTTAATGTATCTACTCTAAAGTTAGGTTAATGTATGCATTACCCACCGTTGTCTGTCGACATCACAGTGGTGCCAAGCTGCCAAATGAAATCCTTCTTGTGTTTGGGTCCATAAAAACCTGAAGCACGTGTCCACGGCTGGTAATGTTTATTTTCCAAATCATTATTAAGCAACTGTTTTACGGGTACACAATCTTTTTGGGAGGGCAGTGACGCCTATATAACATAATCTGCACATCCAGCAAATATTGACGTCTGAAAATATCTTTAAAAAAAACAAACAAACATGTAGCTGAACATTTTCTTTGCAAAGTTTTCATTACTTTGTGTCCTTGCGGTTGCCATAACAAGATGAAGGTTTAGTTTCAATTCCTGAACTAGAGCGAGCAACTGAAGGTTAGAGAAAAATCGTGATCATACTTCAACACCACCTTCCATTTCATTCTTACGGTCTTTGTACAGTCAGTCCCTGCACCTTCAATGCCACGTTGTTTTCAGTTGTACCGTGTTGTAAACACAGTCATATTGATAGCGATTTAGCTATATTAATGCAGCGGCTAGTGGACATGGTTGTAGCGAGAAAGGTGGCAAATACTTAACACTCTTACTTTTTCAGCCTTGCAGGGGCATTTTCTGAAAGAGGTTATGCACAATTTGTATACTTATAATATTATTTATTCCTGTAGTATTACCTAGGGTCAGCTGTTTAAAGAAATGGGGAATGGGGCAGACAAGTGAACAAGAGTGCAGACAGGTTGGAGTGGATGGAAAAGAGTGTCAGGAGCGATCTGTGATAGACTGGTATCTGCAAGAATGAAAGGAAAGATTTGCAAGGCGATAGTGAGAACAGCCGTGCTGTACGGCCCGGAGATGGTGGGACTGACAAAAAGACAGGAGGCAGAGCTGGAAGTGGCAGAGTTGAAGATGCTATAATTTTTATTGGGAGTGACAAGGATCAGGAAGATTAAGAATGAGTATATTGGAGAGACAGCACAGCTAGGATGGCTTGAAGACAAGTGAGAGACGTGAGACTTAGATGGTTCATTATGATTGAATTATCCAAAGGACACAAAAGTATAGTATAAATAAATAAAGTATAAATAAAACATGAAGGGAGAAGTAAAAAACTATATGTATCCGTATCTCAGCAGAAAATGCTGTGTACATCTGTCCTTTGATTTACTATGCTGAACATGCAGATGACAATAATTAAAGTCTGTGAAGGTCATGGTCAGTAGAATTGCCTGTCAGCTTCTCTGTCTATGTAAGTTAGCCTGTTATTTGTTCTCCCACATCTGGCAGGGAGTGAGAAGACACACGCCAGATGTGACACTGTGAATATACAGGCTGTTGACATCTCCGTGCTCAACTAAGGTTTGACAACAATGTGATTTAATGCAGGTTGAAGTTCATTTGATTAATTGCTACTAGGGTTACACAATGTTTGAAAAACCTGATATTGCAAAATCATTAAATACAATAAAACAATTTTATCAAGCAGCACTCAGACATGTAGTGCGGATACACAGTTAGTGAGTTCAGGTGACTGAACCTTCCACTCCATTACAGTGGTTCCTACTACAGTAGGATGTAGTAATGTTCCAAAAACAAGCGCACCCGGAATTTGTCCACTGAGAGCTCTGTTGATTACCACAGGTCCTGTGATGTTACTTTTGCACATATGCACGTTGCAGTGACTATGCTGAAATAATATCGTGCAGCCATAATTGCTACTGTAGCTTCAAACTGAGCTGCATCACCTCTTTTATCTGTCTGTCGAACTTATGCACCGTACTCTTGTCTTTAGCATGCTGCTGATTAGATTTCGTTGACACTTCTCCTTCAGTGATTTTTTTTTTTTCCCTTTGGTTTAAAGTTTAATACAACAAAAATATGAGGTAACACTCGCAGAATGGCAAAATGTAGTGAGCAAAACATTTTTAATGTAATTTTTAGACTGTGAAAGTAGCAACTTTTTGCTTGGATAACAGCTTTACTGACTCACTGCTGTCTTTCAACCAGCTTCATTAGAGCAGCTTTCAATGGGTTCCCACACGCTGAACAAACAGAAAGACCATAGTTTAAATGTATTGCATATAATAATGTTATTAATATCTGGTATAAAGATAGTAATACATGATTTGTGCATTACAACATATGTATGTGGTAATACTATTATAGATAGGACAATTTAACTGTAATCTATTTGTTATTTTTAATATTTATATGGTAACGTGGCTACTACAGTAAGAGCGAGGTATAGAAGAGACACGTGACGTTTGTGTGTTCTTTCCCTGAAATGTACATCAAACTATATTTAACCAAATTTTAACATAAACTAATGAAAACTTTAAACATAAATACATACGTAGAAAATGTTTACAAAGTGAAATAATTGTACATAAAAGAAAATGAAAAATGCCATTAAGCTGGGATTTGTAGAAAACACTCACTTTACCATAGCAATGCACTCTAGGTCTATGCAAGACATCATGAATTTTATTCAAGACAAAGACACTCAACTACAAAACACTGAACTTAAGTTGAATGTCTGGGGATTTATTTAATCCTTGCAGTGCTTCGTCCATCTGTTTGTCTCTGGTGAAGCTGAGCGACGTACACAGGGGACTCGGTACCCATCTTTGAATGCTGTTTTCCTGAATCTCATGCTACTAGAGGAAGCGTTTTTATGATTTCCTCGCCTGTAATACTCATAAGAATGCTGTACTTCTGATTTGCCAATTACACAGTAGTATTGCTTGCAATAACTGATGACTGAACTGTTGAAAAATGGGGGGGCCGTTATCAAATTTACGATGCTGGAAGATAACTTTACTCAGCGCTCAAATCACTGCACTGAGGTCACATTTCTGTTTACATGAAGCTAAGTTTCAGTTTATATAATAACAGTGCTGAATGAAATTGTTTCCTGGACATGCGTGAGTTACTAACAAGTCATCCATTGCTTCCTGTCACAGATGTGGTTTGAGGACCACTGTACCAATTTGTTGGTTAGATACGAGCAATGAAATGTGGCACACTCTTTAGTTTTGCCCCACATGCTTATTTCTTCACTGGCTGTTCCTCAACACAAAGGTGAGCTTTGTCATCACCGTGTTCCATATCACTCCCCAACTCTCCCATGATTATTTGGTATCCCTTTAACTATACTACAATTTTCATGATCTGACATGATCAGTGACTAATGGTAATGGTTCTTACTTTTATCAGAAGTGACTTCAGACTTTTATACTTCACTCTACCCCATAAGCAGGTTAGTAACCTTGAGCATTAGAGTATCATTATGATCAAACTGCTCTCTCATCTCATCAAGATGCAAAAAATCTCATTTGCGTGGCACATCTCTGGGAGAAGAATTCAACACTTCAATATTGCATTGCAGGACTAAATGGATTTCCAACTGCCTTCACACATATTACCACATCTTTATGTGTTTTATGTAGACGACAATATTGCTACAGTGGAAAGGGTTGTGTAACATTGAGTTATCCATAGCCACTTCAATCAGTTTACTGATAATGAAGTCGCCAGTGGTTGAGTAATTTATTGGTGTGTTTCTCCCTCTGCTAATGGTGTTTTGCCTCATTAAGCCACATAGTGTAGGCAGATATTTTGTTTTAGGGGTTAGCTGCACAGGTTTCACTTTGGCTTCAGGTAATAATTTGCACTTTCTTTCCATAGATTTGACATATCAGTTCCCGTTACATATGGTTATGGAGCTCATAATTTGCTTTATAAATCATGTTTATTTTATCTGCACATCAGCAATAACTTACCACAACAATATGCAAGCCCATTTTAGCCTCATATCATTATCATTATAGCAGTATTCATACATCAGTATTACATAGAGCTCCAAAGTCAAAAAGTAGGGGGAGTTGATGGTGTAAAAATTCATTACTCTGACAGTTTTTTTCCTTCATCTTTAAACAATAGCTTTTAAACAAGTTTCTCTGAGTCCTGGCCACTAAATCATGAAGCAGCTATACAGAAGTCATTACTTTTAATGGCTACATTGATGAACGATGGCGTTGGGACAGGTTGATTAGGTCAGGGAAGGATCACAGTGTGAACATACTCCCATAGTCCTCACGGGAAACAAGTACTGCTAAAACTTCCACTCTGTGGGTCCACATGTTTTTATTTTGGTATCGGAAGTAGTGTTTGTGTCACAATACTCACTAATGGCTGCAGTATATGCCGTATGCAGTATAAGTCTTGGCAGGCTTGTATGAGCTAAAAAAGCACTGCACTGGCTGCAGGCTCTGTGGTGTGTTCATGCTTGCTGGTCAAATTATTTTAATACTTAAGAAAAAAAATGACCCCCAGTGTGCAACTATCTGCAATTAGTCTAAAATATTACATAGTTCATTTTGTTGCCTTGGGGATTTTTATAACTGGTCAATTGGCTTCTAAATCTTTGCATTCCCTTTAGCCGCTTGGTGTCCTTTCCCCACAGCCATTGTCGTTATTGCTCTTCTTAATTTCTACCACCACTACGGGTCTTTTCCCTGGGTTACTATTAACAGTTAAATCTACACCAAAAACATTAAGCAGTTTTGCAAAGCAAATATTTCCAAACACAAGCCTGAGTATAAAATTATTGATTACTATCAAGTATTTAAAAAGCCTTTTTTATTTAGTACCAAATTTTAACACCTAAGGATTCATCATCATCAGTAGGTAAATCAGACAATGGGGATGTCCCAATGACTATACCAGTAATATGAATTGGTTCTGATACTGTCGTTGTGTACTTGTAATCTCCTATGCTATATATAGCCGAGGTGGAAAAATGTCTGTGGTTTTGAGCAGTTTTTTGTAAAGCCAGATGTAATGTGTGCACATTTCAGACAGTGGCATTGTTTTCAATTCCTGTAACCAATGAAACTAGTTGAAAACATTGGTGGGGAAAATGAAATGTGGTAAGGATGAGAGGACAAGAACAACGGTGAATTAATTAAATTTTAGAATTAAAGTATGATGTGACTGATGAACTGCTTGCCCAGGCTCAGTGAGTGGATGAGAGACATGCCTGGGGACAAAGAGGAGGAAGAGTTTGGCAAGTTTGGCAGATTCCAAGAGGTGTTGAAAACCAGGAAATTAAATTACCCATCATGTAAGAGAAAAAGATTGACCTGCCTTAGGATGCAACAGTTTTACAAATACTTGTAGTTTCAAAATGGTGAAACACCAGTCAGAGAGTGTGTAGCTTTTTCTAAGCATATTTTCAATGGAAGCATCTTCTTAGCTGTAACACGGTTGGGCATCAAACAGCTATGACTACTGCCACTGGTGGACAGGAGGTCTAATTACACTGAGAAGTGCAGTTGAAATTTGGAACTAGTGACTTAATGAGACTACGTACATCGAGAGAAAATGATACCTTTTGTGATGTTTCTGTACTTTAATATATTGAATTATCATACGTTTCCCATCTATATTGTATACCACATTTTATAATTACACAACCTTTTAAAACCAAGAAAATGTAAAATTTTAATTATGTTCGGGTGACTGCAAGTTAACAGTATAAACAAGTGTCATGTCAAAATAGTCGATATAGTGTTAATATATGTTTAACTTACATGCTTACGCTGCTTTTAATAAAAAATGTCAACTTTTTGTAAACTGTGATACAAATTTGACCAACGAAACGGTCTGTGTTTCCAAAATGGACCCTTCTAGCTCTGCTAGCCAGATAAAAATATCAGCCAGTACAATTAAGTTTCCCTTTACATAAAATTGTGTAAAGATTAGACACGGTGCTTGTGTGCTGAGTGAAATGCACACATTCTTCGTTTTGCTTAGTTATTTTGGTTCATGGTCAGAAATGGTTCTCAATAATCAGCAGGAACATAAGACAACATCCAAACACTGTATCACCATGGCAGCAAAATTTTATTGTTTCTCAGAGAAACACTATGTCGGGTGACCCCTATTGATTTATTCACCAAAGGCGAATTTCCGAGCGTTTGGTACTTTGAGATTGCACTAACAAGCCTTTTTGTCAGGTTACTTTGAAGGGATTGAAAAAATTGCTCCTGGGATAATTATTTCTTTTGGTATTGAAAGCCATCTAGTTAGTCAAACGTGGAGGGTAGAGGCGACAGGCTTATACAATATTATGTTAAGCTATTCTGGGACACTCAGTCAGGATGTGATAGTTTCATTTTAAATGGCTTAATCCAAATTAGGCCTTACCCGGAGTGTGGTCGATAGTCTGAGTGCTCTGTGCATGCAGAATATAACAAACAAGAGAGAAGCATAGATGTGTTAACAGAACTAATGTCTGTCAGTAGATGGGTTGGTCACTGATGGGATTTAACTTGTGACTTTCTAATTACAGCACAGTATCTTTAAACCACAAGGGCACCTCTTTTCTACTCCGCCAGGAAAATCGGACTGTGAAAGAGATTTCCCCTCTGGACTTTATGACCGAGATGCTTTGTGTCATATTTTATGTTTTCGTCCTTGACAATCACTCTGTCTCCTCACTTTCTGCTACGTCTCATTTTGCTTTACTGAGCTATTTCAATACTTCCAGGATTGGGTGTTCGATATCCTCTGAAGCCCACTACCAGAGCCTTGCACTAACACATCCAGGATTAAGGGTTTTATTACATGTGCAGCTCAGTAGATGGAGCGCTGACCTGACGCTGCCAAGGTTAGTGGCCCGACAAGCCATCACAAGCACGATGCTGTGTAGATGTTGGGATTAAAGTTGCAGCACAGGAAAACCTGATCCTAGTTTCACGTTTCCAATCTATATCTATACAATTCAGGTGTGCGTAAAGCTGGCAGGTAGCTATGGAAGCATGTGTGATACAGTGCCATGGTCGTCTGTATTGTACTTTTTGTTTGAACTGCAGGAGCTTTGTTAAAGCTGAACAGTATGGAGGAAATGGAAACAGAGCAGCCTCTTTATGTTCATTCCAACAAATAACATACTTGATAAGATACTAAGGTTAAGGTTTTGAGTTTACATTTTTAAATTCTTCAGAACGCAACATTCTTCTCATTCTCCCTCTCCTCAACCAACACCATCCTTTAACTTTTATCAAAACTAAAGCTGCAGCTAGCAGTTGTTATTTATCACTATATCACTTTTTTTAAATGTCAGAAAATGGTAAAAAAAAAAAAATCTGTTCACAATTCCTCACAGGTCAAAAAGACTTTTCGCATAGTTTATTTTGTCAGACCAGCAGCAGAAAAGGCAAAAAAAACCAAACAAATGTAAAAATCACCACTTGTAATAAACTGATGCCAAAAAATATTTGGGATTTTATATTAGAATAGTTGTGACACATTTTTGTAGTTCCAATCACACAGTATAATAAAACATTCAACACAAACATAAGAAAATGTATTTTCCTCACACACAAACATCGAATTCTTACTGCAGTACAAAATCATGAAGTCAAAATTCTTAGAATACATGCTGTCAAAAACTTAATATTTATAATAACCGTGATGTTCAAATTTCGGGTTTAGCCTTCACTTAGCTAAAAGTGCACAAAAACTAAGTTTTGAACTTGAAATTGAACTTCAAATGTATGCATTTGGTTTGTGATATGAATGGAAAATTAAATTGATGACACACATTTAGCTTTCATTGCAGACACATAAACTAATCCAGGATAAAAACATTGCTGTAAAGTACAAACAAATAAATTTACATTTTATTATGGCTTTAAATGAGGGTTAATGTTGCTGAATGTTGGTGAATGGATGTTCAGGTACAGTAGAATAGAGCTTTATTTATGCTACGTTGATCCAACCACCGAATTCAATGGCCTTCGTACATTTTGTGTGCTGTGTAAGGCAGGAAGATGGAGACAGACATGTTAATTTAGCGGTGCTTAACTCTACACTTTCACCCAAAGCTACAGATTTAACAGTACAATGTGGGGTGTTAAGCTGTCAAGTTCATTTACCAGAAACACATACAGTACAGTATCACTGCCAATTCACAGTTCACTTAGAAAACCTCACCTGCTTCTGAACTCTGACAGAGGGAGGGTGGGGGTCTAAAAACTGAAACAAGAAGTATTTTAGATAATTCTAAAGGTTCATGGAAGGTTGAAGTTTGCTTTTCTCCTTTGTTATAGATTCACCACATGATTTTTATTTATTGAATCATGGTTTGCAGCTGTGAATAGCTCACATGTAAGTTTGCACGCAGTGTTAAAGTCCACCCGAGTGTCGCACGTCAGCTGGGCTCTGTCTCGCTGCGTGCAGGCTTCGCCTTCAAATACAAATAAAACGCTGAAAATTGGTTGTTTGACTTGCAGTCATGGGGTTCTGTACCAGTGAGCCGGGTCATCATCAAAGAATCCACATTAACGGTGGTAAAAAAAAAAAAAAAAAAAAAAAAAAAAAAAAAAAAAAAATTAAAAAAGTTGTCAATGCGTTAACATTAACAGTCCTAGTAGATATACTGTTTATGGCATTTAGCATATGTTTAGGGTTTGGTTATTCATTTAACATTTAGATGTATATTTTATATTTACATCTCATCTGATCTCATTAGTTTCATCTGTACAATGTAATGCAATCCAATAGAGCAGGTCTGCCATGAATTATACATTTCTCAGTTTTTCAGTTGAAACTGTCAGAAAGGTGGTAATGATTTGGCTCCCCTAATTAATTAAGTTAATTAATATTTAAGCAAAATACAATGCAGGTCCAGTATGACTCCACCTGCCACTATGACCTTAATAATAAACACCTAGTGGAATCATCACCTAAAAACGAAAAATTGTAACCTAAAACTACAATTTAGTTGTAAGGCTGTACCTAATGAAGTGCCTGGTTTAGCAAGTGTTAGCATGCTCACATCCTAAACCCAGATGATGAATTTTGGGAACACAAAATGATTTTGCTTGCAGCTGATACCCTGGCAAGCAGCTTGCATCTGATACATACAGGTTTGCATCTCGTGAATGTAAATCAAGCCTGCCTGCATTGATGGGCCTAAAATGTGTGCTGTTTTCGGAAAACAATATCTTAAAATATTTTTTTCAGTGTGTGAATATACAATGGTAGGCCGCATAATATTCAAACCTCTACAATCATGCATGTATCTAAACCCTTTGTACACCTCTTTCTGCTGAAACTCTCTCCATTTCTCTCTGGCTCCATATTTCTCTCTCTCTCTCTCTCTCTCTCTCTCTCTCTCTCTCTCTCTCTCTCTCTCTCTCTCTCTCTCTCTCTCTCTCTCTCTCTCTCTGTCTCTCTCTCTCTCTGTCTCTCTCTCTCTCCCCCCCTCACAGATTTTCAGTTAGGAAAACTATTGATTGCGATTACTTGATCTGCAGTGCTTTGATGTTGTCGCACACTACGGTGTCCTGCAGGACGTGTTTTTACTCTTCCAGCACCACCGTGTTCGGAAATCTTCCGCAGGTCTCACTTGTCATAACACACAGACACATTCCTTCCTGTGTTAAGCCACGTGTGGAACATTGGTTCCAAAATAAAACCTATGACGTTATTGCTGCTTATGCTTTATTTCTGTGTTTCACATTATATTAATTGTACCATCACTTTTGGCAAACAGTAATTTAAATATTAAATACAGCGGGAATATCCCAAAGAGACTGTTCATGGCAAAAGTCATTAAGTTTAAAGACATTTTAATTAGAATCGCTGACATAGTGCAAATTAAAAAGCAGCAAAGGAAGTCTAAAATTAGGACGGACAGATAAATTTATATCCTGAAGCAGTGACCACAAAATTGCTGTCTAAAGTTTCTGTTACATTAACCAAATTCACATGGAAAAATTATGCAAACTACAATACAATCCTGGATTTAAATTCTGCTAGAAATGTGTCCTAATTATTAATCTCCCATTGTCTTTCAGTAAATCAAAGTTTTGCATAATCGTTATAGCGGGTCTTTTCTGTGGCCTTGGTTTTGATGGGGTCTGTGTCCTCCCCGGTTGTTTTATGACAGGGTGTAGATTGGGTTTTGTTGGCGAGCCTTGATTACAGTAGCAGAGCTGCTCATTTCACAAATGAACAGCTCAGCAGACTCCACACCCTCTTTGTATCATCGATGACACACTAAAACTGCTACTACTGCCAAAGGGTCCCAGTGTTGTGGAACAGCACAAGCTGCTCTTTAAATCCTCTGTGCATTAGTGAGATGTTGAATTTAAGACTGTATCTGGGAAAGAAATGCGTAGATAGGAACATGGAAGATAGATGTTTTGTTTGTTTCTATCTACTGCTGAACATTTCAACTCCCCAACAAGCAGTTTTTTTTTTTTTTTTTTTTTAGGTCGTTCTCATCTGGAGAGTTCAACATGTTTCCTCAGGAGTCATTTATTTCAGTGGTACAGTAGCTGTTGGACATGTCACCTGCTGCCTGTGTTTATTTGTTCCAGTCTAAATGGAATGAACAGCCTGTTATGAGTTCCCTCATCTAATCCACTGCTGACGTTATTTATACTGCTGCTATTGTCACTGTGGATCCAATCTCTGCAGGAGTCTGAGCACCAGAAGAGTTGTCATTGTCATGTGTCATTGTCAGTCCGGCTCTACACGCTGCGCCTCGGTAGAAATCTCACTAGCAGAAATGCCTTATCTTTCTCTTTCACTTATGGTCGGGGTTAGAGAGTAATGCTGCATTTTTTTTTTTTTTTTTTTTTTTTTTTTAAACCTCATAAAGACAAATCTGATGTGGATTTGATCTTTCAACCCAGACCCAAGGTGACAAGCGATGCAAAGCAAAAGATAGTTGGAGCTGAGCAGCGTTGCAGGCAAGTTGAGGCTCAGACAGGATGTCTACGGGGAATACAAGTCTCCCGTTTGTTCCATTAGTCTCATCCCTTGGCACATCCTATTCCTTCAGGGAATTAGCCTGTCGATAAGAGAGCAGCAAACCCGCAGCAAAGGATGGAATCCATTTAACCAGCCTTTTGTTTCCGACATTTTTCAGCCACCATCTGGAAAATGTCATGGCAACCTTATCACAAAAGTTACACGCTGTAGTGTTGACAGGCTGCATCTGACAGATAGAAAAGTGTTGGAATAATTTGACATGTCAGTTCATATTTGGCGCAATCAGAATCTTGGCATTTTGCTGTGTTAGCCCTAATAAGCCATGGGTCCTAATGCATGTAGTGTAGGAGTTATTGTCATCACGTTATGCTTACAAAGGAATCCGTACATGGGTACAACACAAATGTGAAACCACTAAAAACTATTACTGCTACTTATAATTTTTGTTTTACGTCTCTGTTGTCATTTTGTCTCTGTAAATGTTTTGTCCCTTTGCGTTTGTTTTTCATCTGTCTGTATGGAATTTGTCTTTAGTTTTGTGAGTCTTGGGATAATTTTTCTTTGTGTTGCATCTCTAATCAGGTACAGTAGAGTCTCTACATCCTTTTTGTGGTTGTTTGGTATCCCTTCGAAGTTATTTTGTGTCTCCCTGAAAGATGTTTTAATTTATTGGTGGTTCTGCATCCCTTTTGGCCATTTAGTGTGTCTTTGCAGATGTTTTACATACTTTTGTCATTGATTTGACTCTTATATCTGAGCTCTGTGACAAAGAAGATGCCAAGCAACACGCTAGATTCTCACATGATTGTAGTGAACTGGTTGCAAAGGTTTTTTTTAGAGATACTCTAATAAAACATAATAGTTTAAGCGTGAGCATTTACACGTATACTTCTAACATCAAAGTATTAAGATTTATCATATGGCTTGTCTGTGTTTAGTATAGTAATAGCAGTTGTGTACTGTTTTTAATAGCTCCAGTGTTGCTAACAGCAGTGTGAAAAGTAATCAAAATACTTGATCCTCGGATGTTCATGCTATATGGATGTGTTTGCTGTTCTATAATATATGAGTAGTAGGAGTAGTAGGAGTAGGAGTAGTAGTAGTAGTAGTAGTAGTAGTAGTAGTAGTAGTAGTAGTAGTAGTAGTAGTAGTAGTAGTAGTAGTAGTAGTAGTAGTAGTAGTAGTAGTAGATGTTATTTTGGCTTGTGTTTGCTATGCTGACGAAACGGAGGCAACTCACAGCCCATAATATCTCTTTATTTCAAACAAGTAGCTCTTGAAAACATAGCGACCCCTTTATTTTTTAAAACGAGTCTTCCTTTCAGCGATTGCAGTATGCCACGGTGCGGCAGACAAGCAATTAGTCCACAAAGGCCAAACAATTACAGAGACTGCAGCAACACTTCAAAGAGTCCAGGGCATAAATCCTTAAGGGCACAGTATGCATCCACTCACACATCTTCACTGGTCTGCAGTTTGTTATTTTGTCTGCAGTGTGTGCACAGAACCAGCTGGAATGTGTCAGTCTGACTCCGCTGAGCCTTCGGCGAGATAAAGCGGCAGAACCGTCCTGAAAACACAGAGGGAGAGAGAGAGAGGGAGAGAGAGAGGGAGGGAGAGAGAGAGGGAGGGAGGGAGGGGGAGAAAGACCTGTCAGTAGTTTTGGAGGAAGCCTGCCTCCTCTGTGCAGTTAGCATTTTCTTTCCTGCTGCGATGCTGCTGTGAATACTTACCCTGTGCCAGGTCTGACCTCCTCGGATGTTGCACTTTCAATAGACATTTGAATGTGAATCAGCTAACTCTACCTCAGAACATTTAGTCTGATGGAAATTAAGTTAGTGATGAGTTCAGCTCTTTTATCTGTGAAGCATGTTGGCTTGCTTCATGGTGAGATGGGCTGTCTCATGACTTCAAGGTCACCGACTAAATCATACAGCGGCAGACTTATTCCAGTTGTCCTGTTTTTATCTAACTATGCGAAGGAAACAAAGTGAAAGTAAAGTTAGGAAAGAAACAGGAAAAACTATCTTAGTTTTCCTGTTATTCCATAAAAGCATTTACAGTATTGATATTGTACATGCACACAAAAGTGCTTGTTTACTTTGAGATACATTTTTTATTTTTTTTTTAGAAACTGCACTGACAATGATGAGAAGCTGCTGTGCTCAGCTTCATGCCAATTGCTTGATTACGCTGTTGTTGATTGGAGGAAAAACACCATCATTAGATCAAATTACAATGATTCGTTAAAATTGCAGTCTGATAAATTTTCAAGTATGTGAGGAGAATGATGTGGCAACTTTAAAAATGTGGAACTCAATATTTACAACAACAAGACCGTTACCATAAATTATTGCAAAAGATTAAACTGTTTCATAAATATTATATCCTTATATGTTTCAGATCCTCTGTCATACAGTCGACTCAGAATTGAGTCAGTATTGAGAACGTGGTTACACATGGACTAAGTTCACTCACATTAGCTCTACTTTAACACACATCCATTTCTGTAAAAGCCCCAAATAAAACATTTGAACTAATATTAAGAATCAACAAAGAATGTAGAAATGGATGGTCTGTGGCAGACCCCTCTGTGTAAAGAAGCTTGATTTCACTCTAACTTACACCAGTGGGAAAAATGCAGCAATGGAACAGGTGCAGAATCACATGAGTAATACTAGAAGAATTCATCCAATTGTCAACAATGATTATCTTCCTTACCTGTTAACCCTCCCCCAGGTCTGCCATCATCCTGTCTTCCTGTGACACAGGCTACATACTTTGGGTCCAGCTTAATTTGTCTGGGTGGGAATGGACTGAGCTGTTGTATTGTATTGATAAAAAACAGTGAATTTTTCATAGATGTATAATTGTATATAAACCATGTATTTAAATACTGCGTTTGTTCACTTTTGTCATGGTATTGACAGATTCAGTGGATAAAATTAAAATGTAAAATGATAAATTCTGAGTTTCTTCTTTAAGCTGCTGTCCTAATTTAGCTTTCATGCAGGCGTCTGTCAGGTTAGGTGGTCAACATTGTCCAGTTTCCTAAACTGTGTTTCGCATTGTCATTTCTTCACTCTGTGGTAGTAGTAGTAGTAGTAGTAGTAGTAGTAGTAGTAGTAGTAGTAGTAGTAGTAGTAGTAGTAGTAGTAGTAGTAGTAGTAGTAGTAGTAGTAGTAGTAGTAGTAGTAGTAGTAGTAGTAGTAGTAGTAGTAGTAGTAGTAGTAGTAGTACAGGATAGCTGGGGATGGGAATGGGCTGTTGGGGGTTCAGTGTCTTGCCCAGGGACAGTCTGACATGTGGTCAGGAAGAGCGGGGCGCGAACCTCCGACCCTGTGCTCAGTAGGTGGCCAGTCTACCAACTGAGCCTCTGGTGCCCTGTTTCTTAGATGACAGAAATATAAATAGAGCTCTAAAATAAACTACCCTTTTGTTTTGTTTGTTGCACTTCTAGGGAATTTGGATAAAAGCATCCACAAACTGTAATCAGCACATTTAGACCCATTTTCCTTTTTTCTTTCGTTCCTCTCCAACTGCTTGATTATCACAGTGGAGTAGTTGTCATGTGAAGGGGCTGCATCCCACAATGAGAGTATTCGGCACAAAGTGTTGTATTAGAAATTACTTCAATTAATCCAGCTCCCTGAGGGCAGATAAACTTGACAGAAAATGGAGCCACTCTAGAACAGAAATCCCATCTGTCTCTCTGGGGAGCCTTAATGTTGACATTTGGGTGGTTCCATTATTTTGACCTTACGTTGTATGTAATTTATCATAAAAAGTGCCTGCTGATCGGATAAGCTGTCTGTTTCAGCTTTGAAACATATATATCAAAGTGCTTTTCTGAAACCACCGGAGCGCAAAATTACAGCTCCAGTTACCTGACAAAATCACGTTTGTGATTAGGTGCACAACCTGAGTGTGAACCAATATCTAGCAGTGATTGTTCTCTCGGCCACCAGGCAGCCCCATGGTGGATGATGTGCCTCTTTGAAATACAGATGACTTATGTGTGTCACTAATCATCTACAGCATTTCCACCCGACTCTTAAGGTGATTCAAGGGGCATGCCATCTGAAAACAAAGCTGACATGCTCTGAATATTAAGGATTTGCCTCCCATCTTCTGATGGCACAGAAATAATAACAATCATTGCTTGTATTGACTTTCATACATGCTTGATTTTGAAGAGAAATCTATCTGTGCATGTGCTGTTTTTTTTTTTTCAAATGAGCACAAATCATTTTTCTCTCAGGTTAACATCTCTATCCATTACCCCGATGCTACTATTATGCTGACACACGATTCAAAATTGACCAGAGAAGCAGAAAAAGAGAGACTGCTTCTCTGATTTGCTCCTGCTGAAACAAATAGTCTTACCTCTGAACACTGTTCTGCTTGACTGCATTTGTCTGCCAGCCTGCCTTTGTCAGAGTCCGACAGAAACCAAGAGAGATATGAAAGGGGGAAGACCAAGGAAGCTCAGCTCTGCCAGATGCCCACTTACCACAGAGAAGAGACAAAAGAATGAGACAGAGGTTTCAGGGCAGCCAGATTTCCCCCCCCACCTTCCTGCACATCATCTTTCTTTGCAAACCTTCTCACCTGCTCATCTGGCAGATATATTCTCAGGAGCTTTAAAGCTGGGGGAAAGTGAACCTGCTGTGGCTTCCAGTTCCTTCCTAGAGAACAGTTAAATTAACGAAAAAAGAGAGACCAAGAAAATATGCAGCCAACCAGTCTTTTAGTAAAAGAGGGTGTCGTACTTTGTGGGTGGTGGTCTTATTTTGAAGCACTGATTACTGAGGCTTTTAACAAAGCAGGCTTTAATTTATTTATTTAGGGAACCATGAATATTAATTTAGCTGAAAGCTGTTCCAACAACATTGCATTGTGTGAAGTAGTAAAGAAGGTCCGCATTAATAATTAGTTTTCCTTCTCTGTCGTAATGACTTTCACAGAAAATCAAACGGAGGGGGAAACAACATATTAAAATGGCTAATTTAAATGTAATTTGGACCGGTTAATTTAAAAACTGAAGGAGTAAAGGATCCTCTTCAGCTGCAGGATGAGCAACCATTCGTCATCATATGACCAATGAAGCCGCCAGTGAAAATCTGAATTTAGTCTTTCTGCGCAAGTTGCACAGCTTATAAGGAAAAGGGAAAAATAATTCAGAGAACAGCGAAATGGTGAAGGTAACAACAGGAACAGACACTAGGTGAAGGCAGACAAGTGTGTCCTACGGTATTGTTGAATGTTAGTGAATCTCCTGCTTTTTACCCAAAAGGTGTGTGATGACAAAAGTGTACTTCCTATCAGTTGCTGGTATGTATAGCAAGGGGATCTAACTAAAAGTAAGGTTAGGGTATGTGGACGAGTTGCAGACTGAGCAAGTAAATGGGATTAAGGGGGTAAGTGAAATGGAGGTAGGAGTAAAGGACATTAGAAGTGACGGGAGGAGAGAGGGAGCTACAGGGGGAGGCTCTGAGAATTTTGGATGTCTGCCCTGCTGTTGTAATGCTGCCAAATCCCCTCTTGGACCTGGAGCTGCTCGAGCAGCTGAGACAACTGTGGGAGGTTCTGGGATGCTGAGATCCATCTCAACTAAGGGCATGGGGATAGCAATGATGAAGAGGCAGCTTATCGTTTTCATCTGTGTGATGAATCTGTTGTGATGCATTTAATGCAGCGTGCGCGGTGACACTGCAGTCAGATTTCACTGCGCGGGCATCGAATTGAAATAATCGCTCCGAGAACAAGTCAAAATTTGACATTTCTGTGTGACTACTGCATCATTGTCACAAGAGGAATACATGATATAAGCTTAAACTGACAGTTAATGATGAATGATGGGACTGCTCTGTGCCAATTGAGTTTTCCTACAGGGAAAGTGTTTTCACCCAACACAGTTGTGAGTGCAGCTGGCACCGCTCTGTGTGTTGTCAGCCTTAGGGTGCAGCAGTCGAACTAGGGGAAATAAATGGCAGAATGAAATTCATTTGCAACTTTAGGCAAAAGCTTCCCAATTAACAAAACCCTGCATTTAGGATGTACAGTAATGACCTGAAAGTGACCAAACCACAGAGCTTTTTCCACAATAGTCAGATGAAGTCTTGACATGCACGGGCTGAAACTGTTTTATTTAACACTGCAGATTCCCTTTTACAGATTCCCAGTCTGCAATGTCCGAGTGACTGATCACAGTGACAGTTTAGCAATAAATTAATTTGCTGTGCATTTTGCCATCTTGAGTGCTGGAGCAACTAGTCACTGTGATCTTCCCAGGCTGAACACAATGCAAATTACCGAATTGTATCACTGAAGTATTTTTTTTCAGTCCATGTTTTCTAGCAACAAGGTACCTTGGATTATGGCATGGAGGTGGCTAGTTAGGTGGCTTGTTGCTATGACGATGACAGGTTTCCCAGGTAATCGAGGTATATCCACATCCACCTAAGAAACCTTGTTACTGGAAATCCACGTATACATGCAGCAGAGGAGTTATCTGATTTCTCCTCTGACTTATTTTGGACGCCAGGCTCACAGACTTTGACTGTATATTTCCTGAAGATGCTGCTTCCTGCCTTTTTTTTTAAAATAATTTTTGGCTGTGTGTGTATAATAGTGTCTGCAGCAGGAGTGAGGGGAGAGGGATGCACCAGTACATCGTGTCTGAAGAAAAAAAAAAAAAAACCTGCAGTGGAAGCTGACTTGTTTAGATGTTTTATGGGCCACTTTGTGTTAGCTTCAATTTTAGCAGACACTTGGGACAGACATGATTTTAAAAAGGAGGTGGCATCGCTCCAATTTCCTTGTTGATACTTGTCCTCTCTACAGCCTTTTTTCATGAACATATGCACCAGAAACCTGGATGTGTGTATACATGGCAGAGACACTGGTGTTCCCCAGGAGAAACTCTTTAGATCAAGTATTTAAAACATTTTTTTGGAGTAAGCAATCTATAACCCTGTTGGGTGGGAGCACATTCTAAGAAGAGGTGGTTCTAAAGTTTTGGCTCCCTCATTCATTTTAAATAGGGTGGCCATGTATTTTTGTAGCATAAAGCCTTGCAGAAACATGGAAGAGGAACACTGGCAAAGAATGACTCACTCACACACAGTGAAAAAGGTCATACACACTGATGTTTTATGAATTACACTGTATTATTATGTATTCATGAAAAGACCCATAGAATTTTTTAAAAATGTATTTGTTATTAATTGAATATTCTTGCAAAATAGACGTGGCGCCGGTCTATTAGTCACTGTCTCCTCCACTCTGTCTAATGATTTTCAGTGATGGAGCCGATTTGAAATCGGGTAGTTGAAAAACAGATGCGTAGCCATCAGATTCACTCTCTTTAGCCATCACCCATCTGCGCAGTAAAAGTGATCAGGTGTGGCTGTATTTAGGTATGCGTGTAGAAAAAGTTTAGCAATGCAGCCTCAGTACCTGCAGTCAGTCATACATGACTCAAACATAGAGCAACTCGAGACAAACTGTCTTGGAAAAAAGAAAATTAAGTTTACATTGCGTTTTGATTGTTCCTCTTTTACGTTGAGTAATGTACCTCGCAGAGAACTTTAATTTCTGCTGATTTATTTAGGTAGACAATTATGATAAAACAAAGGCTATTCTGCAGACTTACTTCAACCAAATGTCCCTGTTTGTTACCGAACATCTACAAATTTAACTGAATCGTAAATGGTGAATGTGATTTGTTACAGCCCCTTTCTGTTTGGCATGTCCTATCATTCAGTTCACTCTTTTCTGCTTATTTTACAGAATATGCGCTTTAAGTGACCATAAAAAAGAAGTGTTTTGCCAGTTATACGTATCACAATTTGTAGTCTCTGGAAACTAAAGCAATATGATGTATAACATCAATCGTAAAGCTTATATCTTGAGGAAACAACAAAGGGAATTATAATGCAAATTCTCATTCAGGTTTAAATCATAATTTATTCATCAACAAAGCCACAAAATACCCAGTGTTCTCTGTGTGTTCTCTGCAGTTGTAACAGTGACAGCTGATTAGGACTATTAACAATATGCAATTAGACCCTGACAGGACAGACTGCACATACATTTACAGCAATTTTCTCTGTCTGGAAGTTCAACAAGGTTATGAGAAACTGAAACTTTACCGATCTGAAATAACATTATGATAAAGCTTCATGATGTCCACATTTACAGCCAGTACATGAACAGCCTATTATTTTTAATTACCCAATTTCTCTGCATAAACTTTACTTATTCCACTACTGAGTATCAACAACCGTAAGAGCGGAAAATCATATTAGCACCACAACATTAATAAGGACTTGTTTTTCTCGTCACACTAATGTTTTCAGACGCAGATGTCGAGTTATTCTCAGGCCTCATAAACAGTTTTGTCTGTTGATCTGAGATCATCTGGAGGTGATCCTGTATTGATGGTCTAAGCCGTTATCCAATGTTTGATATTTTGAATCACTTTTTCAGGGGCCTGTGATCAATATAGTTGGAATTTTTCAGATTTTTCCTTTTCTACATACTGTAGATGTTTAGGGAGACACGAGCACAAGAACTTACATATGTGGAAAACTACGCTACATGTTTAGTGTACATACAACTAGATTTTGCTTTGGCATGTTCATAGCACTTAGCAATCAGCCAAAAAGCAGATGACCTCACCTGTCAGAGAATTTCTCTGACTTGATTTGGACAAGTTGACCTAAATGGTGCTTTCTTGCATAAAACACATCTATGTGGCATAATGGGATGAAAATTAAGAGATTGAGCCTGATGTAAAATGCTCAGCTGTGGTGGCTGCATTGAGTCAGTGTTTGACCAATTAGCAGGCAAGAGTACCTACCTTTTTAAAAAGGCCCCTCAAAATGTCATTTTACAAATGAATTTGATTTGTAGTTCCTGTGGTGTGTGCAGATGTGACTGGTCGAGGTCAAAAGATCAACGGCTTTCGGCTTGTCCCTTCAGGTGTCGCCACAGTGGAACATGTTCCGCACGTTGAGTTGCCATGAGTTTTTCTTTTATTGTTGTTTTTTGCCGGATGCCCTTCCTACCGTAACCCTCCCAGTTTAGACGAGCTTGGGACTGGCACCAAGGTGGCCCTCGATGGCTGAGCTGATGGTGCCAAAAAAGATGAACACAGATATGTTTTGCATTGATAACGTTAGATTGTTGGTTATTTGATCAATGGATTATTGCCCCCCGAATAGCTCCATGGTCTAAATAACTTGTCAGTGGCTACAGATTTCTTAACTTGTGGCTTCTGTGTTTAGGTACTGGTCATGTTTGGGCATCTTAAAGTATCTGATGTGAGAGGGTTTGGGGTAAGTTCAATTTCAGTCACTATTGTGGACATTGACAAATACAATGTATAATTTTTTATTTTATTTTTTTTGTTCCCTACAGCTTTGTGAAATTTGATAACCGTTGCCAAACTTCCATTAGTCACTAAAATGTAAGAATTTGTTCCCAATATATGGAAGTTTCTGTTCCCACAAAGATTTTCTGTTGCACAAATTAAATATATACATAAAAACAAGTGGACTGAAAAAATGTCACACAATCACAAAGGGAATAATTATTTTTCTCTTTATCAAGCATTAAGCCAGAATGATTATTACATAAAAAAAAAAAAAAAGTGTGACCATACATTGTTGTAGGTGTCCACTAGTGTTCAAGTAATGTACTATATGAAAAATATGCATAATAGCCCTCATGAACACCTTCAGTTTTCAGTGCTGCACATATATAAATAACGCACAAGTCTCTAATTACATGGCCTATTTATTGCCTCATTTAGGTGAATGTATACAGTTTCAAAGCTGCCTGAAGAGGGTTCAAGTGAAAGAATTGGACACAATCAAGTGACAGAAAGTACATTCATCCAGTGATGTATATTAGGACATGCCAGCTGAGCCTGGCTGGACCACAATGAGAAAAGCTAGGCTTATTTCATGAGAATAATGGTTGCTTTTATCTAATTAATACTGAGTGTCAGTGTTTGAACATTTGGAGATTGTTTGTGTATTACTGCACTTCATCATCTTCCCACATCATCTACAAACAATACAGTACAGCAGTTGTGCTGGAGTTTCTGCAGTTGTTTGTAAAGCACCACCCTCTGCTTTCTTTTGGCGTCTTTTAGCTCCATTTTATCTGCAGTAGGATCCACTCGCACTAATGCACAGAGACATAACCAGGCGATGCATTAGAGAATATAGAACGTTAAGGAAAAAGTTGAAAATGTATTTCACAGTTGATTTGCGTGGATTATAATTTACACAGTCACTCTTTAATTCATAAACCTCAAATTCAATTAATTCGGCAAATACAGTTCAGTAAATTCAATGTAATATTCTCTAAGTCATTAATATGGCTGCAACCGTTCTTGTATGCGCTGTTCTTTTATAATAATACATGCACCATTACCACTTTTGATCTTTGATATACTTGTATTTTTAAAAAGGGATATAGCAGACAGCAGATCTGCTGTGATTTCAACCTGTTTGTATTGCTAAATTGTTCATATCACTCCCTTTCTATGTGCATCCCTCTGGCATTGTTGTTAGCCCCTGTCATTATATAGATATAGACAGAGAGAGATATAGAGAGAGATATAGATCTGTTTATGTTCACCGAGTAAAGGAGTTCCTTTTTGGGTGAGAAGACGAAAATGTTATTCATTGTGACCACTGACAGAATCATTTCGGTTGTTTTCAGAGGCTACTTGCGAAGGCAAATCACACTTGAAATCGTAGCACTTGTCTTTACAAAACATTGTTGTACTGTAAAGTGTCTAAAAGAATGTGTTCCGACCTTCCTGCTCAAATTTCTATTTGCCTGAAATGTCTCTAAGACAAAACACTTTTGTATTTACTATGCATGAGTAATTAGGCATTTTATAAAACAGCTTACTGTGTGACTCAGCATCACTCTGGAAGACTGGCACATCTAACAAAACAATAACAGAACAAAAAGATCCACCACACCACAATGTCTTTTGCAAAAATGATGTGCCATTTTCAGCACACTGTAACGCTGTGTAGTCTCAAACATTTTATTTTTATTTTTTTTAAATAAATACTTGAACATGTTCTTCAACTCTTTCGCAAAATTAAAATGCCATTAAAGTGTGACCTTATTTCCACAAAGGCGACCGATTACTCAATCCATCCCCTTGAATAGCAGACAGAAAGATCAGGAGAAATTGTGGTTTAGCAATCCCAAAGACGGGTAATGTGTGCACGGGGCTGCAGTAAAATAGACTTTCAGCATTTAAAAAGTTTGGAACGGTTGTAAAAGTTGTCTTTCAAAGCAAGGAAATTGTAATGATTACGTTTCTTTTCTGCTAATGTAAAGTGCAGTTTTTACCACTATATAGTGAGATTCGTCAAAATAGAATCTCTGTTCGTGACACTAACACTGTTTAGTGTTTCCCCACAACAGTAGAGACAATATTTTGCATTATTTCATAGTGGTAACAATAGCTTAATAAGATCTGTAGCTGCAGCTCATCTGCCAGAAAGTGTTGTAATTTTACCCGGGACAAATTGACATTAGACTGCTAGAAATAAGAAGCCCGCCTGTCTACCTCTGTCTGAAATCAAAGACCCATTGTTTAAAAATATACTAAGTGTTCCAAGTGCTAATTCTCCCACGTTATGATTGTAAACGGCATATGTGCTGTGCAAGGAAGAAAAGCCTGACATGCATATGGCAACAGTAACTAAGGGGGAGCAGGGATTTTTCATGTTTGCAAAAAAATCAGCCCATGGTAGGATTTAAAAGTGTCATTAAATCTGATAGTCTTTACTTTGTTTCATTTACCCTGATTTCTGCTGCTTCATCAGTCCCCAGCAAATTGTTGTCATGTAATGCACGGCTGTTATACTGTGCAAATACTCTAAAAACGCATTATTTGCATCCAACTTCCCTGAGTCAAGTGAATGAATGAAATTGGCTGAGGACATGGAAAGAGCGAAGGTACTGTAGGAGCAGAATCTCACTTCTTAGTCCAATGTAAGGTGTCAAGAAAACAACTTGCCAAAGCCCTGCTTTAAATTCAAAGCTGCGTTCGGCCATTTCAACTAAAGGTTATGCACTTCATATTAGTTCAATGAAGTGAACAAGTCTAGATAAATGCCACAAATGCTGCCAAGACAATTTTTTTTTTTTTTTTTTTTTTTTTAAACTCACTACACACTGATAAGAGTTTTGTAGCTTTGTGCCATTAATTCAACCGGAGGGAAGCAACAGCCTCACTTTACTGAGATTATTAGTGGCATGTTGTGTTGTGTTACGGCACTTAACAGAATGTCATATGAATGTTCCATGGTTAAGTGCTTTTTATATCCATATGACAAAATGTTCCCACATGCAGATATGGCAGAAGGTGCAGGTGCATTTACAACTCAGAGTAATTTCCTTATCTTTTTGAAAAGGGTTGAATTTAGAAGGCATTTGGTTTGCCATACAATAAGACAAAGAGTTGGGGATAAGAGCTGATGCATTTTCTAAAGATGTCCTAAAATGGATGAAGAATGAATGAATGAATAAATGGTAGTTTTAAGCAAACCGTCTTTAATTAGTATCACCAGTGTCTTCATTTACCAATGAACATGGCAATCAGAACGAAAAGGAGAGAGTTGTAACTGATAAGCATGTTCAACATAAGGGCTAGAAGACCCTGGGACCACAGTTACTAAATTTAGTCATAAGTATAATGACTAGTTGACCATTGCAAACCTCTGTGATTTGGCCACAAAGGGAAGATTGACCCTTTATTGAAGGGAAGTTAAAATTCTGGAATTAAGAATTGGAAGAAAAAAATGTATAAACAGACAAAAGCTGACCTAAAAGTCCAAGATCAAGCATTGTTCATTTTCAAAAGGTAAATATAGTAAAGTGAGTTTGCTAAAGTGCACGATGACCAGCCACGAAAGCTCTTGGAGAATAACGTTTGGAAAAGTGAAACAAAATCTGAGCTATCTTGGTAAGATTCATCATATACATTCATAGAATTTAAAGATAAATGAAAGTTCAAACAGCTTTCAGTTACCGTGTGCTGTGGTTTATTTGCCGCGTTGGGAAACAGGGAATCGGCGCCGGGTACAATAAGACCAGGAGATTATCAAGAGAAACACACACTTCCCAATGAGCGCTCTGTCTCGGTCGCTGGTCAAGGCTCCTCCAGCAGGCTAAACATAACAGCTGAAGGCACCAAAAAGGCATGAGCTGAAAACACTGGACCTTTTCTGAAGTGGCCTGCTAAGACTCCTGTTCTTAATCCAATTGAATGCTCCCATCAAACCTGACAGAACTGGAGCAGTTTCCTCAAGAAGAGTGAGTTCAACTGCCAGCTGAGAAGTGTGGAAATCCTGTTAAGAGCTGCAAAGAAGTGCATTATTTAACTTATTACCTTAAAGTAAAAGATAAATGTTCCAAAGCTTTTGTCCATTTGAAGCTTTACTAAAGAAATGATAAAGAAATTGATAATCCAAAGCCCATTGATTACTGTTCTACTAATTACACAAAAGGGGATTGAAAATAACTGAGGAAAACATATTTGAGATTTATGTTCTTTTTAAATGGAACGCAAACCTGTTTAAATCTGTTTAAAAATTACTAGAGAAGAGTTTCTCACTTTAAAATCTGTAAATTTAAGAGATGTCAATGAAGATTCTCAGAAAGAAGCTCAGTTGGCATGATTCAATCTTTGGGTCAATTTAGGATGTTTCAAATAATGCCATGAATATATATCCAACAAAATCCTTAACTAGGTACACTTACTCAGTTTTTCAAGGTACATGGTAAGTAAGTTTCATTTAACCCTTTTCAACTGAGCCAGTTCCAGGGTTTGTACAGAGTCAGAACCTACATTAGAACCAGTTATTTCTGTGTCAACAGTTGAAAGAAATGGTTCTAGAGTAGCAACAACTTGTGTTCTTGTGTCCAACAAGACAAACTAAACTTTTTTTTATTTTTAAATAAATGCCAGCACAGTTGATGCTGGTTAGATGGCCAAAGGTTAGTGTGAGTTCAGTGTTGTTAGGTGGCCGATTTATAGTTTGTATCGAATATAATTGCTGCGCATAGAAATCACAAGTTCATCCAGGGGGGTTTGGATGCTAATTCAGAAAGCCTGGAGCAACATTTAAGAGATGCAGTAATGGTCTTGTTGTTGAGCTTAGTGGTGACATATTCTGTCCCTTAATGATGAGGCCCTACTGTGACTCTTTAGCCTGTGGAAAAGCAAAGCGGAATAAGTTCACAAGTTGAACTAGCTTGGATCCAGCTTTAGCACCAGCCAGCATCAGCGCCATCTTTCTTTCAGTCGAGAAAGGTTATCTGAGACATCTAGGAGAACTTGTCTCAGATCTGTGGAGTTAGCTTGTCTAAAATAGCTTCTGTTTTTCATGTATTCTCTCAGGTCTCTATGGGGACCATATAATCTGTTGCAGGACTCTGGCTGTACGATTGGGCCCATTGTCATGCTGCAGAATAAATTTTTAGATGGATCAGATCCCACCCTGTTGGAATTGCATTCACAATAACCCATTCAGTGACCAGTAGCTGGCTGCCATTCTTCTGACAGGAAAAATTTGTTTTTATTGTTATATATCTATCATATCTGGACGGTTATGATGTTCTCAAAATGACTAAGTGCTCCCATTAAGTGCCAGAAGGAAAAAAACAAACACAATTTAATCCTAGCCCCTAATCTTCCTCACCCCTCAACAGTTCAGACTCTTATGAAAATGTCACCATCAGTGATTGAAAGTGTCTTCTAACTGTAGTGGTACTTGGGCATTTATTGCATTTGTGACTGTGTGAGAAACACAATTCCAGTTTGTAACTAGGAATGTGATCCTTGTCGTTTGTAGAGCCGTGGTTTGGGCAAAGGTCCTTTATTTGACAAAAGTCTGCATGTTCAGTAGATTATCAGTACAGTAACAGTACAATATCACATCTGTGAATGGACGTCATCAGCTGTTCTCACATCTATACCTAAATCATCTACTACCTGAAAACTGGTGACATCTGATAGACACTAAAAATATCAAGTGCCAGGATGCAGTTTAGGCAAAAACAAAGTCTTTGTAGGGAGGGTGTTTGGGTCGATGGGTGGGTGAAAGAACACAGAACAAAGGACTTTGACACAAGAGACACTAGTTCATGTCTCATTTAATGTCGTTACTTCATGCTGCTACTTTTTACTTTAGTCAATGTTGTTTCTGTATTTTAACCCTCTCCATAATCTTCATATGCCTAGTAGTCTTGTTTTGTGCCAAACAACCTAATGGCACATCAAAGTCTGCATATGTAATGGGCTACTGGGTCTAATAGCATGCGGAGCAGATATCTACTGGCCCATATCTATGGTGATGATGATTACAAATAATGGCCAGTAATGTAATAACATCTAAAGCAGATGCAGCACCAGGGGCTGGAAATTCCCAGGAGGATAAAGAGGCAAAAATAGATTTTCAGGGACTATGCATCTAGAAAATGCATTTCATGCAAGTAAAATAGGATACTTTTGTAGACCAAAATATAGACCAGATTCATTTGTTTAAAAAAAAAAAACAAAAAAAAAAAGACAAACTTATGAACCATTGGGCTGGAAAAGCCACAAATCTCCTTTGTGAAGAAACAACAAACTCTAATAATTAAATTAGTTCAAATAAATAATAAAAGATTGGCAAAAACTGAAAAAGCTCTCTGAGACATAACCACATTTAATTCCCATAATACCTCAAATCATTTGTGTGCTTGGGCTCCTGATAGTAAATTCCTATCAAAAAAAGGAGCGAAACAGGCAAATCAGTAATCCTAGAGACAATAACACTATTGTTCCTACTGGTTTATTTGTAAATGATTACAAATCTGGATTTATTGATCTTTTGTATATGATATTTGAGCACAATCAGTGGGGGGGGGGGGGGGGGGGGGGGGGGGGGGGGGGGGGGATTAAGTCAAAATAAAAGCTGTCAAGGTTTCCCTCTCTGTAGTGAAAATCCCCACAAAAACCATTTGAAGCAGCAATTGCAATGTCGCAAAATTATGTAGGCATCATTAAAACTCCCATTTTATTACACGCGGCCTGCATTTTGGCTCTGCTGCCTCAAATAATTGTTGGCATGAATCAGGTTTTGTTTTGTCTTGCAGTTCCTCGTGGACTGTCTGCTGTGAAGCTTTGTATCTGCTGTGAGTGATGCAGGAAAGATGCTTGAGGAATGTTTTTACAATACACAGCCAATTGCCCATGTCATGTACCTAAAGCAAGCACAGTGGAGAGGAAGAAATGTTTGGGCTAACAGCAGTCCTGTCATGTTCAAGGTATTTATTAGATTACTCCAAACCCCACACAGCATACGGCTAAACAATTTGTTCCACCTTACAGACTGCAATTTCTGCCACGTCGCGCTCACGGATAGTTGAATATTCTGCAGCCACTTCTTTTGGAATGAAATCTGGAGCACTGTGTGCTCTTCTAGGACGTTTTTATTCATTCGAATGAAATGTTTTAACGGAGCCGAGCTTGAAGTAAAAGTTTAATTTGGACAGATTTCTTTATATGACCTCATTAATCTACATCTTGACACTACAGTGGCCAATTAAGGTTTGTAGCGTTGAGGCAAAGAGCGATATGCGGCTGCTGAAGTTTTATCTCTCTTTAAGGAGAACATTTGGAGGGAAAACAAATGGGTGTAATGCAGGATTTGCTTTTCTTGAACATAGTCTTTAACTGTGTAATGGGAAGTTTTGCTTGTGTTTGGTTTCTCTCTCATTATCTCTGTAAATGGGCTTTCTATGTGATAATTAAATGCAGTTCTGCAGCGGAAAAAATGCTAATGAATGGGACAAACAGAGCAACGAGCTCGGGTTAGGTCCCTATGGACGTGCCAAGCCAGGAAGTGATTTAGAGGCAACAAAGGAAACGGCCCATATTGCGATAGCGGAGGAAGAGCATTTCATTGCTTCTGCTGTGTTGTTGCAGAACATAATGAACTGCTTCGCTTTGTTTTGTACAGGCCAGGCCTTTGACATTCCTGCACTTGTTAAGAACAAAATGAACTCACGCTTTTCTACTAACAGCCTATGTCTGATATGTGATTTCACAAATGCTACACATTTTAAATACTCTCTGTGATGTCAAACACAACTCGGTTTCAGCAGCTTAGGGGTTTTTAAATCTGATCCATGTCTGGTGAACTGCTTCACATGCTGGGCACAGTGTACCACACTAAATTATTTTTCATATTTCCATAATAATCAAGGTCAAAGTAATAAAAGTAAAAAATGCAGGCACCGGAATATGCATACAAATACTGGCAACCCATCACAGTTATAGTCTTCTGTCAGTCACAGGCCTCCCTGGGGGTTGTGCAGCCAAAAATTCCTTTAGACAGTGCACAGCATGTGAAGTATAAGACGGACGGATTCTGACAGATGACGCTCATCAAACATGTCAGTTAAAATCAAAGCAAAGACGACACAACGGAGCTTATTTTGCTCATGGGTTTGCTGTCTGTGTAGTTGTGTTTCCAAAAACAAGGCAATGCTTGATGTTTTCCCTTTGCTCAGGGGGAACTAAAATGCTGAAAGAAGCCGTGCCGATCTGATTCGCAAGCAATGAATCTTCTTTTTTTTTTAAACTCCATTCATTTTCCGAGTAATTTCACAGCATTGTTAAAGGACTCCAATCATATTCTTTATAAGAACAATGGATCAAAGGACTTCACTGCAGCTACAGCGTGTGAAAGGTGTGACATGTAACACATCTACTGAGAATTTGAGCCATTCCCTGAGCTCTACTTGGCCTTTCAAAGTCTTTTAACTCATTGTTTTGGCTTTGTGGTCAGAACTTGATGAACTTTACCTGTCTAGCAGCTCATATCATATGGCCACCATGGTTGGTTGTATCGTGGATTTGAGACTCGCACTTGAAAAACCTAGTCACAGATTATAATTAATAATTTTCACTGGTTTGCCAGGTCCCTTTTAAGACGATTTATTAGGGTTTTATCAGCCTGTCAGATGGGTAGATAAGTGCCTGATGCTCATAGCCTGACTTTATAAAGCTGCTGTGGATGTGGCTCATGATGTACGGTACAGCAGGTTCAATCCCCAGCTTCTTCAGGCCACGTGTCAAACTATCCTTGAGCCAGACACCGAACCTCCACTTTGCATTTAGCCTCATCTAAATGACTAAATGTAAGTGTAAAATGATGAATAATTAATTAAAACCTTCATCCCTGACATGTTTTCATTTCTGTCTTTTGTCTATTTTCTAAATGAAATGTGCTCGACGGAAAAGTTGTCGTTTGGGTCAAGCCGACTCCCCTCCCCCCTGAAAATGCAGGCATTAATTGATTTTACCAAACGGTAAACTTGTCTCCCCAGAAAACTAATTTAATGGGCTGAAAGCCACTAAAACTAGAGGAGATTGGGTGGGAGTAGTAATGTTTTTTTTTCGGCTTTTCCTTGAAATTCATTATCCAGGAGAACAATCCAGGTCAAATATTTATTTAGCACTAAATTCTGTTCAACCTTGAAAAATGAAAACATAGAAGATCTTCATAAATTGATATAGAATACAAAACGGTAATCTGCCTCTGTGCTTGTATGAGCACACATAAAATAAAACACACCTACGTCTTTTCTATTACTCACAACACGCACTGTATGCACACATGTCTTGAAAAATTGATCCAACAGACTTTAAGCTTCCAGTGCAGCAGTATAATATCGAGCAGATACCTTAAGAGTTGGTCACAAGATAATTTTCACAAGTCTATTGTAGGCAGGTTGAAGAACTTTGCAATAATAAATGATGAACGTGCAGCCCTGTAAAAAAGGTACTCTTGTGTTAAATATATTCCCAAGAAAAACTGTAAAATCCCAAGTGAGGAGAGTGCGGTGGGTTGCAGGCGGGCAGGCTGTTGAGATGCTGCAACTATTGGCTGGCTCTACATTATTTTGGGAAATATAAGCTTGCTTGCTCCATTGCATTTGAATTGCCTCCAACTCACCTGCGCATAACGTTCCCCTGGAGGGAATAAATGTTTATACTTGTGCCATATGTGGTGTTCTTTTCCCCAAGTCATGACAAAAACAAATTTAAATTGAGCACCATATAAAGCCGCCCTATTCTCTTTCTAGTGTAAGAACTATTACTTTGGTCGGAGGACGTGTGAGAAAGAAGATTAAACCCTTGTTACAGTGTCAAACGTCAGTGAAACATCTGACAGCTTTCCAGCTGAAAATGTAAATCGAGCATCCCCACAGATTTGAATGCCAAATACATTCTATTTCACCAATTTATTGCACAATAGGTTGTGGCTGTGTTCCCACTGCTTTTGCCAGTGCTACTGCTCCCCCTCAGCCGTGTTGGAAATAAAACAAAAAAAACAATGCTATGTCACTGTGAGCACAATATCTAAAGCCTCCACCTGCAGTCAGCAAGGTGTGTGTGCGCGCGTGCGTGCGTGTGTGTGTCAGAGGACGGCAGAGAAAACCCAGGACAAGACATCAGTGCTATTATATGCAGGTTATAGTGGTGTACAGCAGACGTCCGTCTCCTATCATGTCAGGCTGAAACAAATAAATCATGTAACCCTCAGTACAGCCAGGTTGGCAGGAACAGATACAGTCTTAAGGTTAAAACCAGGTTGAGGGCTGTTGTCTTGATAAATTCACGAGGATGTGCATATCGTCAGTACACCATCACTCATGATCAAATGCCAATGTACAGAAATACTTTTAAGCAGCGATTAAAACTCCCATTCGCATTTTCTGTGTCCTGATATTTTAAATACTACAACAAAAGCAAAACCAACCAACAAAATCAGTTTAATGGTTACAAGACTGTAGATGTGTGATGCTAATTACAGGAAACTGGTTAAAATATGACTACTGTATAATATAGTTACTTATGTTTTCTTACAAGTCTGAGGCGAGCAGCTACAGGAAGCCAGTATACAAATCTGAAGAGTGGTGTGACATGAGTCCATATGATTAATATTAATTAGCACCATCTTTCAACAGGTGGACATACTGTAACATCTGCATTGTAACTGTTTACTGCAACTGTTTACTGCTGCTTTATTCGCTTGGCACAATTAAGTGAAGGAAATCTTTCAAAACCACAGACTAGTGTTCATTCACCTTCCTCGAGGTGCATTTGTGTTGCTTTAACTGCTGCATCCGTGTCGTGTGGAAGAAGCTGGTTACTCTGCAGAAACAGTGTAATTTGTGATACAATGAAATAAAATAGACGTCGATTTGTATCCTCACATGTTGTTATTGTACTTTTAGTTCCCTTTGTAGATATTTTTATGCTCCATGCACTCCAACAACTTCCACTAAGAAGGCACGGCAACCTGTACAGTACGTGCTGTAGCCAGAAAGACGAAACACGGGGCAAAAAAAACATTACATCTCAGTTTTATCAGATTTCTTATGTGAGCTGTAATAACTCGACAGAAAGAGACTTTAGTAAGATAATCAACCCGAAACCATATTAGGCCTTTGTTCCGAGCAAACCACAGCTGAGTCGAACCCGTCGCACACTATCTCTGTCCTCAGGTTCTACAATCAGAGAACTGAAATGAAGGTAGTAAATGGTTTTAATTTGATAACCTGTCTTGGACTACTGAGGTAGATATCCCTTCATTCTTTTAAAAAACCTTTACAGAAATATGAGACTATTAATGTATGATACACACTCAGGTCGGAGGAGGCTTTCCCCAGCTGTCAAGCACTTTCCTGCTTTAATAAGCCACTGAGAGTTATTCAGTGACTGTTCATGTACAGAGCAGTAATGTAACATAAAATAAATTGGTCACATTTGACAAATAGGAATTATTGAAACGCCATGTTAAAATGTAGGGAAAGTTCTTATGAATTTATTATTATTGAGCAATGGCAGTTTTCTTGATTTTTATGATCGGTGAATCATTTTATTGGCAGAGAATTGTCTCATCATGTGGCCTTTTTTCATAGCTTTTTTTTGTAGAAACTGGTCAAAAATGATCTTTGTCTTGGGTAATTCTTAGAGGATCAATCCAAAATCAATGACAATCGTCGACAGCATAGACATGCACAGTCACGACAGTCAGGACGTCTTGTCCTTTGATAAAAAATGACCAAAATCATGATGACACTACCAGAAAAGAGTGTGGAGATTTGAAGGAGTGACATGTCTACATCCACTTGTGAAGTCATTCATAGAGGAACATGTGTATGTGTTTGTAAGGTTGGAATCAGAAACTTCCTGACACCTCTGATGGTCCTGGACCTATCATTCCTGTGGTGGTAGTGGTTTTATTTGTTGGTCTGGTGCTGGCAGTCCTGTTTAAATTAGGCAAACTAGGACCACAATGCTTCAACAAAGCCTGTCAGTACCACTAGCAGTTAACAGGGTAAACAAGTTTCTCTCCTGACAGCGGCATCTGTGCCAGACGACATGAAGAATGCCTCAAAGATTCAAAAATAATATTACCATCAGTACAAACCAAGCCTTGGTGGTCTCAGAGTGCAATTTACAAATGCAACTGGGGTTGAAATCCCGAACTGAGTGTGCTTTTCAAGTCTAACCAATTATGGAATCAATTCAGGTTTATCTCTTAAGAATTGTAAGTAGCAAAAATTGTGAACAACAAAATATTTGTTCTTCAATGTTTTAAATAGCGCTGAACTGCCTATTTTTTTACTTTGCATTTATTGAGTTACATCCTAATCAGTCCTTTTATCACTACAGAGGGGAGAAATTAAAACCTGTTACCCTGAAGTTAACTTTCCAACAAGGATGGGGTATTCAAGTGACCTGGTGATAATATTTTCACGTGGGTGAGCTTATAAATGTTTAACAAAATCAAGAAGTAGTGTCTGGATATTACCGGCCTTTTGAATGAGGGAAACCTCTTGGAATGGTAACCAGTGTTACCATTATCTGTTGGCTTCAACTAGCATTCATCACGGACTTCTTGCCTGACTTAAATGTCATCTTATTTTGTGGTTTGTTTGGGTTAAACTCCTATGTAGTCGAAAGATTGGGATGTATTTTTATCTGTGAGTGTGTGTGTGTGTTTTTGTTAACTGCTGAATTGTGTTAAATGCACCTAACTTAATTGATTATGTCAGTCTTATTGTAAACTTTCCATGATGAGAATTTACCCTATTGCAGCATTGATGCAGTTTTGTGACAACATGCACGTCTCAGATGTGCCTGCACCAAGTGTGCAGGAACGTGGAGCGTGCACACGGGAAGAGTTAATTCAGAAAAATAACATAACTCCCTCCGTCATTTGGAAGTGGTTTAGCAACAAATCAGATTTTAATTTGTGTCAGGAACTTCTACCAGCAGTCAGATTTGTTCCACCACCTCCAGCACAAACACCACCAGTGTGAGGAGGAGATCGTGGCAGATGTTAGAGGAAGTAACGGGGCCTTTAATTCACATTTTTGTTTGCCAGTGGTTCTTCTGTGATAAACAAAGTGTATCCAAACTGTAGACAAGCAGGGACTGTGATTAAAATAAAGACTAGGACATCATTCATTCATATTATATACGTATATGTTTTGGTTTTTGATGATGGACAGTCTTATGTTTAAAACACTGTGCGTGTGTGTGTGCACTGCTCTTAACAATGTGAGCTGATGCGACTTATGGACAAAAAGATATTGTTGGTAATATTTTTATATTTATGTCATTGCTGCAAAAATGGTGCCTATAAACTGTGAAATAGAACTTGGTATGAGAACTACTTCTACATCTCTACTACTAGAAAGCGTATAGATTAAGGCCTGTTCAGTGTCAGTGTTTGGGCTTAATTTACATTCTCCCCGCTTCCCTTATTCTGTTTTTGGCTAAATAGTGAGTTTTTTTTTTTCTTCCTCATTTTTTCACTATCAGAAAATAAACTTGTGTTGCTGTGATCAGACTCGGCACTTCCATGAAAACTGGGCAGGTTTGAGAATAAACTTTTAACCACAGCACTGTAACATTTGTTGTACAAAACATAAACATTCCTGTTAAAAAGACTAGCAGCCTTCAATGGGATCGAAAGTGCATTTTGTGTGTGTATCTGAATCAACCCTCACAGGAAATCTGCTGTGCTTTGTGTCGTGAAGGTAAAGTCTGTATTACCTACAACAATGAGGGGGGGGGGGGGTGTCCTTGTTGAGCTAACAAAAGTAAGGTCTTCAGAGGTATTTTGTTAGTAAAGCATATGGTGAATACTTTAGGGCTGTTGGAAATTTCACCTTCGACGTGCTCGTCCTTTTCAAAGAAAGGAGAACCTTCGACTGGAAAGCAAAGATAATGAAAAACAAGTCTGGGCAAAGCATTGAGACGCTACAGTATTTGTGGGCCACTGAAAATGCTATCAGAAACAGGACAAGTGAAAGGGCCAATAGGCTTCTGTTTGCGTTTATTTTACTCCGAGTCGTGTATGGTTGGTACAGCAGCGTAGGAGTTAATAACGTTTTAAATGCTGAATAGCACATTTAATTCCGACATTGTGTTCAGCTTAATGTAATTATATTAGGAAGCGGACGATCAGCAGCAGCAATCGATGCTTTAAAGAGTCGAGTGCTGCACAAAATAGGCAGGAGTGTTTAAGAACAATGTGTCAGTGTGATACGCAAAGTTATTTCTAATTTCTCAGGCAAGTGACCTGCATTGGGGAGGTCAGTGGCGTAGATGGGTTGCTGTGAAAGGGAGAAACATTTTGTTCAAATTGTGGCAAACGGCAGCGCATGCAGCTGCAGGCAGAATCCCAGAGGGCAGATGGATGTACTGTATGTGCACGTACGTGACACGTCAGGCTGTTGTTTATAGGGATATAATCTGGATGTTATCTCATCAGCTGGCAGGCAAAGGCACCCTGCAATAGAGGTACAGCATGGGAGCGAGTCCTTCAGGTTTTCAGAGCTACACACACATGCAGATTGTAAGTTATGTGTAGAGACTAGCATGATGCAGACGTGTTAATCACTCAGACAGCTTCCGCCCGTTGTCGAAAAAACACCAAGTTACATAATGACGACCCTTCCTCTACATGCTCTGCACAGTCCTGCACATCTTCATCCTGTTCGCTGTCTCAACGGACACAGGAATCAGGAGCTTTCTATGAGAAGGCACATCAACGCCAGTACAGCCACTGTGTGAGAGTAGACTAGAAGCAAATTTGTATTTATTGACAGCTGTGAGTTTGCACCCCTGACTTTGGTCACTCAAAAGAAGACGAGGAGCATCTTTATGACTGTTTAGTGAGTCCACAGTGACAGCATCTCTCTATATTAAAGCGACAGTAACTTCAAATCGTTTTTTGAATAGACATGTGCTTCAAAACACATGTTAATGCTCTTAAAGCCTCCTGTGAAGACTCACTGAACACCAGTGTTTCAATGTGGAAACTCTCACCCCTTAATGTTTTTGAACGAGGCTCCCCCTTTTAACCAATCAGAGAATTTTGATAATTTTTTTAAACGATTAGCACGTTTTACAGCCTTCTCAATTACTGTAATGTTATAAGGAGGACCACCTGAAGCCCAGGGCAGTGCAGTGCAACTTTAGAATACTTACAGGTGCTAATTACTACATGCTTCCTTACCGGACTCGCACAGTGACACATGTGGTAGCGCATTTTTTTTTTTTTTTAAAACACGTCGCCTTAGAAGCTCAGATTCTTTATAACATTGTACAGTGGTCTGAGGTAACCCAGGTAACTGCATATGCACGAGATCTCCTGATGGAATTATGGAGATTCAGAGCATCAGGAACCTTGTCACCCAGTGTCTGACTGGACCGATGCATTTTGGCATAAAGGAAAGAGCTAATCCATGTTGCAGACTTATAGAAACTATGGACAAGTCATAGGTTTTAGTGTGTGTGTGTGTGTGTGTGTGTGTGTGTGTGTGTGTGTGTGTGTATATGTATGTGGGCTGTTGAAAATGATGATTAATTTGGAAAATGACCAAAGCCGTCTTTTAAGGTGTCACTAAAGTTAGTACTGTGACATTTGTTATGAATTGCTACTTTACAAAAGACTGAAAGGATGAAGGGGGGAAAAAAACTTAGTGGGTGTTGAAAGTTTCGGTGAAGGAAAATGAGGTCGGCTCTTGCTGACTCTCGGACATGCTCTTTAGCTTTCTCGAAGCCTAAGTGCAACCTGATACACCGGGCTGCTTGTCTGTGAGTCGCCAGTCCACATTGGCCCAATTTCCTTCTGCTGGTATTTCCTCTTGTCAGCTGCTTTCTTTTTCGAGGCTGTTACTTGGTCTTTGTCCAGTTGCCAGCTGCCCTCGCAGCCATTACTGGCAGATGCTAGTTATCAGTAGATGGTTACCAAGTGAATGTTTTGAAACTTGTCATTAGATTATGTTGGGATCCATGAATATTTATAGTTTGCAACCGTTTGCAAAGGCTTTGTCGGTTTCCTCTGAATGATATCCCGTTATGATTGTGTACTGTGGAGTATATAAACCTCGGATTAACCTCCTTATCAGTTAAGTTACAAGCATGACGTATGGTTTTGACTTTTTAATTTTCTTTTTTTAAATGTTTTTCTAATAACCGAGGTGGCGTTATATTTTCATGACCCAAACAAAAGGTTTCCAAACCACGTGAGAGCCCGAATCCATATGATGTGAACAACCAGTGAGAGGATTTCAGACCTTTCCACCCACAGTAAAGGCTTCACAGCCTTTCAGTGGCTGTGAATAAACATTTGATCCAGAAAAAGCCGCGTTCACAGACGTTTTGTCGCCTCTTTGTTCAGATCACAGTGTTAACTTTCTTGATTTATCGACCCCGTATGTAGTAAAACCTATTGTATAATTCCAGAGATGCTGGGGTGCCACTGAGAAAATGTGCATTCTTTTCTTCATTACTGAAAAATATCCCGTTGGCTGTGGCACAGTTTTTGCCCAGAGACAGTGATATATTCCTTTTGGCTTCTCGCCCAGAATAAGAAGTTGTTTACATCCAATCACTGCATTTCCTAATAAAGCCACACTGTTTTTGATCCCGCTCAGGCTCTCCATGCTGTTGATGACTAGTTTTACGAGGAAATACAAATGAGAATTCACGTCACTTTCCTCAATAGGTTCAAGGAGCCTACAATGCTGCTCAGCACAAAATTTGAAATACATATTTCTTTGCAAACTTCCCCTCAATAAATTGTGTGGGTGGGGTGTGTGTGTGTGGTGTTATTAGGAATACGAGGATATTACTGAGCCTTGACCATTATACAGCGAGACCAGATAATTTGGCCATAAAACAGTATTTCCTCCTGAGATTTGTGTGCTACAACTTTGTATTCATAAAACTTTAGTATTGACCTTGAGTTACTTCTGTTTTTTCTGATGTTCCGGCTCAGATATCTCATGCCGCCTGATTATAAATGATTACCACTTTCAGAGGCGAGAGCAAGAGGGAGAACAACAGAATTACAGGACAACAGAATAAACTCCAAACTGCAGCATTTCCCTCCCAAATTGCTATTAAAATAAAATTCTTCAGGGTGAAAAACTAGAGGTTTGTGACCTAAAGAAGGTAAAAAGTCATAACACATCAGGCTTGTGGTCACCTTGTGACTCGCCTCCTTGAGGATAGTCGGATTTTACGTCATTAATAAGCTGTGCATACAAAAATTCACTGCTTTTATGCCAGTAAAAGTCAGAGCTACTAGGATTATTTCACTTGTTTTAATGCTCTTTCACTTACGTTAAGGGTTCAGTGTTTGAAATATTAGGCACTAATTTTTTCATGCTGCTCATCACCAGCTGCATGGGCATAATGCTCTTTGGTAAAACAACATTTAAATTATAAGTTTTAATAATCAACTTTAATTATGCCTTATATTATACTGCGTACAGAAAAACAGGCAATTTAGGCAACGTCTGAAATATTTAAATGCATTTCAAAAGTATAAACACAAAGCAGTAGAAAAGCCAAATAACACAGAATCGGATAATATGTTGTGCACACAACATTTTAAAAAAACAATATTTGGGGACTTTGGGTGTTCAGACGAAGACCTGATTGAGTTAGTGATGTATATTTTAACTGGCAAACAGCTGGTGTGAACTAAAGTAGGGTAGCAAGTAAACACAACTGAGCGTGGTAACAACAACTAACAAACGGATGACCGCAGGAAGAGTCACATAAAGTAGATGGATTCACAAATTCCAGTGAATAACCTGGTTCAGTTCATTTTCACTGTTCACCTGAGAGCCGTACATATCGGAGGAGTCCCTGTCGCCCTAAAAACCACAGGACGACTTCTTCTCTGTGCACTCAGGCTTCATCCCGTAACAGCTGGCTGTTTGGCTAAGAGCCGGCAAGCTGGAGAGAGAGCTGTGTGAAATTTCCTCCTGGCAGTGATGGAGCTGCTCTCTAGACTGGTTTCCCCTTGGTGTGAGATGCATCTCGCAGTGTTTGGCAACCCGAGAGAACGGGCATCACATCTGGTCCTCCGCTCGGCAGCGGCAGGCAGCGGGAAGTAAATTCTCCTAATGATGACCAGCTGGTCAATGGGCCGAGGTTTAAAACTGGGCTCCTGCTCTGGTGGAGAGGGAAATCTAAAGATAGGGACCTTCATGATTTGTGAAACGGTGAACTAATTTCAGGGAATTTTGACTTTGTGACTTCGTTTTGAAATGAAGGTTTGGAACGTGTTGCTTTGTGTTTCACTGCATCGTTACAACTCCGGAGAATGTCAGGAGAATTCAGTCTGGACATTGCCCAAAGACTTCAGACAGAGCAATGTGCTTCATGCACAAGCTACTGCACACAACACACACATTGCAATACGGGGGCTTGAAGGATGAAGTCCAGATAATGTCTGGAGTGTCTCGCTTTGAGATTTGCTTTCTCACATACACCCCCTCTGGAAAAAGTCAGGAGAAGGTCATTTTTACCTGGTTGTTTTTATTTAGTAAGTTTCATGTGCAAATGAATGATTTGCCAGATCATATTTGTTTCTTCAGCCGAAGCCTGTAATAACAACAGTACACTGTAATTAACTGTGTAAAGAGATTAAATAAATAAACCCTCAGACAACCGTTTGTAAATATTATTTAAAGGGCAAATTTGAAACTTGCTTTCTATAGACTTAGTTTAGGTTATAAATGTACATTCACGCTTTTAAACTTCCCTCTGACTTCCCAATGATAAACATATGCATCTGCTTCTAGCTGGGTGAAGATATGTTATTTAACTCAGCTGCTGTATTTAACTCTGTTGCTGCTGTTGGTCCTGAGTTGCTCGGTCATTGGCATCAACACTGAGCACAACAAATTGTTAAGTTAACACGAGCGAAGAAAATGTATAGTAATGTCTACATTAAAAGACCTGTTGACTCTCCACTACCTCCAAGTGGGATTCAAACAGTGGGTTTTCCCAGATGTTTACCTCTCCTGCAGGGTTACTCATTCCTGGTCCTTGAGAGCTTGCGGTCTCTGCCCTGCCTACACCTGATTACCCGGATCAGGTGTGTTGAAGCTGGGAAATTCACTTTTTCTTCCCCCATTCACTCCTCAGCTAAGATGGTATGTTAGCGAGGGTGTTGGAGGGTAACTGTACATGGCTGATCCAGGGAATGAGCGGCAGTCAGGGCAGGGATAGTTGAGGAGCTGGAATGTATACTCCTACTGGGGCTAATTGGGTTTCCACTGGGTTTCCAATGGAGGCTGGTTGCAAAGCTTGCCATGCACCACTGAGCAGCTTCTATAGAAGTCAATGGGCCCCATGCTTCTGGTGTCTGAAATCCAGTTCTCATAATTCCACCATGGGAAAGCACAGGACCATGGATCCTCCTGACTGATTATTGTAAAGGGGCATGTTAATCACTAATGATATATAACCGATACAGTGTGCTCTCATTCAGGAGTTCAAGTGATTAAAAACATCTTGGGTGTACAGGGTGTCGCAGCCAGTTTTCCAGTTAGAATAGTGCACCGTGGAAATTTAATGCATCTCTTAGTAAGTGGTTTCTCTTGCACAATAGCTTCAACAACCCTATAGTTTTGTTGTATTATTGTTAAATCAAAATGCAATTCGACTTGGGTTTTTCTTGATGTGTCTCTATGTGTAAAAAAAAAAACAAAAAAAAAACACCAATCTGTTACATAGGACAAAGGATGTTTTCAACAGGAACAGCATCTTGTTTGTGGAAATAAAGAGAGAGTTTAGACAATTTGCAGGAGCAGCAGGATCCTCCATGGCTGAATAAACAAGAAGTTTCACTTTGAGAAACTTTTAACTTCCTCACAATATCCAACATCAGACACATTGCCTAAAAACGCCCAAACAAACAAATCAAACACATTCTTAGCTGTGCACATATAGACACTTCAAATACTGTATATCAGCCTTATTACCCACAGACATCTTAGCTGGATATCACTGACGGTGCTATAAAAGTGCTTTCGTCTCATCCGCAGTAATGAGATACTGAAGCACAATGCAGTCATTTAGTTCCAGGGTGTGTTGTTTATGCTTCAGAGCTAGCTTTAAGAAAGGTGGTGGTCATTTCATGCCTTCTTAGGGCTCAACAACCACACCCCTGTCTCACTAAATCGCTTGGGAGAAGGTTGAGATGAAACTGCAGGGCAGCAGCCTGTGCTGTTCAAAAGAGTCAGCACTATGTTGGGTACTGTTATAAATTTATTATCCGGTTAAAGCCTGCAGAACTATTCAGTATATATGTATGTATAGTATTGAACATTCCCTGTAGGAGACCTAACAGTCCTTAGTGGAAGTTAAGTTTGCACCATTATCGAAGTACTGTGCTGGTTTCCACATTTTAGAGGGAGGAATTGCAGCAGGCACAGTCTCTACCAGCACAGTTTGCTTGTTTGGGATCAAGCAGTGTATGCTTCCAAACTTTCTATGACCCTTTAGCACTTAAGGACGAGTTGAGCTTGACTCACATTTAGCCCTGTGGAGTCTAGGCTGCTGTATATCTGGTCGTTTTTGGAAACTTTTGATTTTACCTTTTTATATTTCCCCCTTAAAACTGTTTACCATGCTGTGGTTATTTTTTTCATTTCCACATACTGTATTAACACATTGGCTCTAAAGCCACACAAGAAACAGAAAATATGAGCAAATAAATACATAAAAACTGGTTGGAATATTGCGTCCTAATATGTGCAATTAAACCCATGTGAACCTTTTATAATAACTCTGCTTTTACGTGGCCTGTTGGCACCATTCACAAAGGGTTCGCTCCTGTGCTTCCTGTTCCTGCTACGTTATCGTAAAGAAAGCTTGTGATTCGGATGTGCCTGCAAACAAACAGTTTTATAAGATTTTACAATATTCTCAGCCTCTTGAATTAGTCCAGTCTGTTGGCTGTGTGTCATGACGACCAGCTACTATAACAATCATGGAATATTTACTAGTTAATAATAATTACAACCCTCTAAAATGGAACAAACTGCATAGGGACAAGTACGCATGTTGTTCATGACATGTTTAAATCTTGTTTGTCAGAGTAATATTACCACTTCTACCTAACTAAAGGATCAGTTTGTCTCTAAGCTTATTTCAGTGCATGATCAGTTTTAAGTATGAAGTAATATTATCAAAGTGACACCCGGTGCACTGCAGATGTGTTCTGTGCATTCTTCAGTCGAATGCTCTGCAATAGTGAAAGTAAAAGCAGGTTTACAAGTTAAAGAGGCTGAATTTGCGAATGCGAATTATTGTTAAACTCAAAAACGGGAGAAACAAATCCTTATTTCTGGAGACAATTAAATGTATTTAATTACATTAATTAAAAAGGTGTAGGCTGCGATCTCCAATGTACTGGATTCATAACTCATGCCTGATGTTGGACTGAACTAATGGAAGCACAGTTTTGTTTTTTACCTCTCGGGTCGACCTTGAGGATCACTCCCTCCTCTGCCTTTTCGCAGCGCACTGAGCAGCAAAAGGACAGACAAGGTGCATGTTAAGTGTAGGTGGTGGCTCCTGTCATGGGCGACCTCGGTGCTATCAGGAGGGGATCAGTCGACTGTGTCTGGAAGACAGGGCTCTGCCTGCGTTCCCATCACTGCTGAGTGTCCACAGGCGTCCTTCGGTCTATGTGTCATGACAGCCAGCTCAGCATGACAATAGGACAAAAAATAAAAAATAAAAAAGAGCCAGGAACTAGGCTTCTGCTGTCAGCTGTACCACATCCTGCATTTCTAACATCACCAGACGTCCAAGATTTTCAATATGAAAATCACCTCTAAATCCAAATAAATATGTGTAAAATGTTTCCAACTTACTTTAATTGATCAAAATATAACAAACATGTAAAGTCAGTTAAAAAAATTAATCAGTAGCTGTTTTAATCGATAATGAGTCAAGTGAAGATGTTAAAGTTACACGATTTATGTCCCTCCATGCTTCCTGTACAAAAAATGCCCAATAATTTCCATGCGTCTGATGGCCGGGCGACATACCATGCGACTTTTTGTCACCCTGGCTGATTGAAGTGGTCTCCTACAAACTGCAGATTGTATTTCCTGGTTTTTCTAATTCTTGCTCCTAATCAACATAGTACTTTGTCTCACTTGGAACTTGTACTCACTGTTTCATCATGGATTGGCAGATGCATGTTAACTTTAACCTGTAGGGTTTTCAGGTTTTCCGTACTTTGTTATGAACAGACTCAGCTCAGGATCCTTTACAAGCAAATGAAAATAGCTGATTTCACTATTTTCTGTGTTGCAGCTTTATACCGTGTCTATGGGTGAATGATGATGAATGAATTAAAGAGCACGCACAGTGGGAGGTGAGAGGTCAAGGGGCCTGTGGGCGAGAATCTCTGTTACTGTTACTGTGACTCAAAATGGCTGCCAAGACATACAAATATATGTACCGAATGCAGGTCGACTTCACTGCATGTAAACTGAAGAAACAAAAGCCGAGATAAGACTGAACCGGCTGCACCTGAACTCGTATCTGTAAAGCAGAGAACGTCCTCAGTGTGAGGTCTGCACTCTCCAAAGCTCGTAGCGGCGGCCAGGGAGCACGGTGCATTCTGTTTGTGATGCATTGTGCATTTTCAGGGGTCTCCTAAAATCAGCCGCATTACACACATCCTACTGAGTTTGGAAAGTTTCTCTACTCTCTTGTGGCATTTTGAAAACCGAAACTGTTAATTTATGAGTCAAAACAATAAATAGACTAATGAATCATTAATGAAATAAATCACCGCAGTGAGGAGCAAAATGTAGACCTTCTGTAGAGCATGTTGTTGTGCAATTAAAGCCCATTTTGTGTTTACATTTTATCTTACTGCACCGCTCTGGAGAGTTCACTTTGCAGTTTAGGAAGCGTTTTTTTACATTTTTTTTTTTTTCCCCCCAAGAGAGAATTCATTTCCTACCCACTACCGTCCACCGCCACACAGCACGCTGATTATTCTGGAGGCAGAGAGAGAGCAGGAGAATGCAAGATGAGAACCTACAACTGGCACAAGGTGCAGCACCAGCAGTGGCCTCAATCAGTCATCAGGTGCTTCGATATGGATGGAGCACAGAGGCTGAACTGTTGGCAGAATCGGGCAACGTGATTAAGGAGCCGGCGGCATGATTACGCCGCTCACCTTATGAATGGAGTAATGGAGAGAGGCAAAGTCTGCAGCTAAATTCTCCTGGAGGAGGCGAGTGTGTGGTGGGGAGGAGTCCCAGGCCCTCCCATGTGACCGCGAGAAGATAAAGCACTGACAATAGATAATTAAGGAACTGCCAGGACCCCTTGTCTGTTCACATGGCTGTTTTATTAAAGGGGATTCAGTAAGGAAGAATATTAATATAAACTACCAGCCTGTGAGGCTCAGAGATGAATATAAATTGAGACCGTGGGGGGAGGAATGCATTAGGGAGTGTTTATCGGCAGCGCAGAGGGGGGACGGTGATCATGAGAGTAGGCTGCACACTTTCCCACTGAAGCCTCAGCTCTGTTGATCTCTGGAGAATAAACGTGGGCACGCCATCAGGCACGAAAGGGCTTCCAGAAGATTCGCTCTTAGAGAAATGGTCTCCTGGTCATTTGTGCAGTGACGCCACAATGAAACATGTTCAAATTACTTCACATACTACTCGTACACAATGCACATTACTACACTGTCATGTACTGCAGTGTTTTTGGAGATTAATCATCAATCAGTTATCGTCTTTAAGCATAACGCAGTGATTGAAGACATCCTGCTTACAGCTTTTGTGTGATGATTTCCTGGTTTACATCTGTCAGACGTGCACTTCTTTCCATTAAGCTGCTGGCATCTGAAATCGTCGGCTTCATGTCTGACTAATCAACCTTCCCCATAAACATCTGTAAATAAAAACCGCATTCTGCAGCCAATGTACTGTAACTGTAGCTTAACGGATTCCGATGCACTGACGTGGAACGTTGCGCAAAGCGGGTCTACCAATCATGACAGTTTGGGAAGTGACTCTTTAAAAGGCATTAGTGTGAAGCTCAGCTCATTGCAGCCTCTTGCACACCTTCACTGCTCTGTTTCCTGACGGCATGTGAACGTGTCCGCTTCATGTCTGAATGAGCAGCCTTCCTCAGGTGGACTGAGTAACAATAACAACAGTTTTGATTAATCGTTTTCTGTATAAAACAAAATGGGAGGGTTGTAGCAAGAAGGGCATCCGGAGGAAAAACTCACGCTCCGCTGTGGCGAACCCTGAAGGGACAAGCCAACAGCCGTTGATCTTTTTAAACACTGAACAACATGATGAAAAACAGCTGAGAACAGTTTAAGAATACAGCAGCGTAGTGACACGAAAAGGCAATAATTTAACGTTTAGTCATAGCTGTGAACGAATGTGGCTCTTTAACTCAACTGAGCAATATTTCAGCTTTGGGAAAACGTTTAATTTCTCGATGGATGAGAACACTGCTTGAAACCATGGTGACTACAAAACAATGTAACAATATATCTATATACAAACTAGACTAAAATGTTTTGACTAAAAGTAGTCAAAAGCTAACAAATGGCAAAAAATTTGACTACTTTACATTTTTATTACAATGATCAAACTAAATGGAAATCAGCTGGCAGAATTCCCAGCGCTGCTACTTTAAGTGTATTTTGATGCTGATACCGGGGGCTTGTATGTTAAGCTATGATTATCGATGGGTAGATGACACCTCATGGAGGGTTTGGCACAGTTGTTTAACTGTGTTGACACAGTGTTGACACTGTGTTGGTGAATTGCTTAATAGCGCCATCTGCTGGATTACAAAAAAAAAAAAACCAATGCGTGGGTAAAACGTGTGGAGACTGAACTTGGTTCATCCCTTCTGACATGTGGAACAATGGTCCTGTTTACGTAACCAGCTGATAATAAAGTGCTCACTGAATGAAAGAAGTGCATATAATTCAATTAGTTTGAATATATTTATTCTATTGTATTTGAAACGTAGAATAGAATAGAAACTATTTTTTGCAAGGAAGGATAAGTGGAAAAGTTTGTAGAGGTGCATGGATGAAGTGCTCCAGTGTTTGATCGCATTTGTCGTTTTGTGTCTAATTTCCGATTTTGGGTGTTTTTAATCATGTGGTGGCCATTTTCATGTAGAGGAGTAATGAAAAGCAACTTTAGACTAGACATGAGAACTGAAGCCTGGTTTCAAGCAATTTATTAAATTATTAAAGGATCAGTAAGCTTTGACATTAGCTATTATTCTTCTATCGGTACAGGACACATTAAAAAAATATAATAACCTCAGCAACTCTGTTCCTGAGGAGTCTATGATCGTGCCAGCGTGATCAAACCCCGATCGGTGAGATGTTAGTAGTTGTTTTTGAAAACCTTTGATTTCAGCATAATTTACCACATTAAGATTCCTAAGGGTTAAGGTTCTGTTCTTTAATGTTCTTTAATGCCTTTCGCTCTCTCGCTCTCAAAACATCGTCCGATTGCTCATGTTTCTGCCTTCACATGCTAAAGTCCATGAGGAGAAATACAACGACAAAGAGTTAATTTGTTGCCCGGGTCTGTTCAACCAGCAGCCTGGAGCCCACATGCTAAACTCTGCAGATGCTCTTAAAGAATTAAAAGGGAATTTCGCCATTTTTTAAAACTTGCTTTCTGTGGCTTATAATGTAAATGCACATTAATGTTTTTAAAGACTTCCCTTTTTTTGAACTATTTCCCTGCTTCTCTGCTCCTTTTCAATCGTTAGGAGTTCAGAAAATATCATCTGCTAGACCTGTGGAAAAGCAGGTTGACCATGGTAACGGCCTCCATAGTAAGAGCAACGAGATGACATAATCTGAACTGAAGGTTCCTTTCATGTGATGTAATCTGGAGGCATTTTTCACCTAGAAGTGGAGAGAGATAATATCAAAGGGAAGTTTACATGTACTACCAGCACTGGAACCAAAAGAAGCAAGTTCAAAATCTGTGATTGCGTCCTTTAAATGTAACCATTAGCCAGCTGAGTGTTATTGGTGGTTCATAAATTCCATCTGAAATTAGAACGCTCTTTCAGAGATTTACAGTTTCAGTTTAAGAGCGCTCAGAGCAGCGGTGGAGTTGAGGATTTAGGAGCTGCAGGTAAAATACTGCACAGTGAAAAAGTCCTGCAATAAATTTGTTTCTTGAAATTGAAGAGTGAAGGAGACGTATTATCAGCACAATGTGCTTAGATTTAAGGTGGCGGTTTAATTCTTGCCGGACAGTTTGAGTAATAATGCATTATATTTTATTTTATGTTCTGAGCAAAATCTCTGAGTGCTCTGATCTGGGGTCAGGTATTCAGATTGAATTTGTACGTTAATTAAAGTTGCAGCTACACTGACGCATCCCCCACTCTCTCTAACTTACTGTATAAACAGTGAAGACGTGTCAGCTCTGGCTTGAATAGGTTTCTTATTTTAGTAGTTAAAATCTTAACGATACCCAGCACTGCTTCTGATCCCCATGGGCCCTCTGACCTCTTGGGCCCCTGAGTGACCCCTCCATGACACCCGTTTTGTTTAATTTGTAAATTTCCAGTGTGTCCCAACAGCTTTGACTTGAGTGGTATTACTGCAGGCTTTGGAGCACTGTTGTACTATTATGTATTGGGTTTGTGTACCTCTAGCATCTCCAGTTGCAGATCACTGAGCTCTGAACAGCAAGTCCATTGCAAGACAGATAGTGTATACTAGAGAAGCTGAGCATGTTAGACCCTTTTCTCCTTTGTCATGCATGGGGCTGGATGTGGTAGGTTTTCATTATCCATGCAAAAGGCTTATCAGATGGCAGGGGTTGTTCAGATGCGAGCGCCTCTCCACATGGATTTGAAAGATAAGTGAACAGCCTTATGCAATTTGGAGGATCCCTTTATCCCTAGCACCTGTCAGAAACTGCAGCCGTGTACATTTAAAAGATGAACAAGCCCAGAGGGTAAAAATACAACACCCTGTCTGAATGTGTTAGCTGTGGTGAAGTACAAATAAATGTCATGTAGTTTTAAAACCAATCTCACTTAACGTATGATCCACAGATTTTGTCTTTCACTGTTATGACTTGAATAAAACGCAGAAATCAAATCGACAAGACAGAGTTCAAAACATCTGGTGTCCACATCTGACACGATTGAAGAAAAATAGGTCATTCAACAGACTCTTCTGAAAGAATTAAAGTTCCTAATTCACAGGTTTAAGGCTGCAGCTGGTCATTTGTTTTACTTAAAAGATTTTGTTGCATTGTTCTTTTGACCAACCATAATTTATATGTGCTAACTTGAAATTGCCTAAAGATATTTAGTTTATAATAATTTAAGACTGAGGGAATTGGCCAAACCTCACTGGAGAAACTAACAACTGAATTTTCTTTTAATTTTTAAAACCAAGAATAAACAAACTGTGTCAAGGCCCAAAAAATCTGAGTTATTTGTCAGGACTCCTCTTAATGTACGATCCTCATTCCTAAAGTCAGCTGCTGTTGGGAGAAGGCATGTGGGTAGTTACCTGCATACAGACTATGGCTGCATGATGCATGTGGTCATTGAGCAGGAGGCAGGTTCCGCCCTGCACAGGTTGCCAGTCTAGATTCGAACCGGGGACCTTCTATCTGTGAAGGCATTCACGTGCACTTAAGAAACAGGGTTACTGGAAATCCACGTATACATGCAGCAGAAGAGTAGCCTGATGTTCTCTTCGGTAAATCTATCAGGGGAAGTCAGGTTTCCCTAATCCCCCTCCCTGACTTTGAGTCGGCGTTTCTGTTTAACCAAGTTAATTAACTTTGTTAGAGTCGACTTTCTCGTGAAAGCTGATTGTTTTAATTTCACGTAAACACACTGAGGTGGCAGCACTAACCACTCTACCTCAGTGCTGCCCAATTTGTAAACCATTTGAAACCTAGTTTTATTGGAATATTGGATAATCTCTGTCCATGCAGTTTGCGATTATCCATCCAGGATCTCATCCCAAATCTGTGCTTTTTTTCCCCCATCTTTTTTCATCTTTAATTATCACTTTCAGCGAAAGTTGCCCTGTTAAAAACCGGTTGCCGCCATATTTGTTTTGGCTGAATGAACACGGGAATTTTTGTTCTCGCGGGATTTGCCCATCTGCAATAGATTTGAGGATTTTAGTGTCCAGCCACTCCCTCAAAAAGCAAAGCATATTAGTAATTGTAATGGGACTCGGCAAGTACTAAATTTTAAAATATGTCCTCAGTTTGGGGGGAAAAAGTGGTTTCTGGACATATCAGTAGAATGATCCCTGACAAAAGACGGTTGTGCACTGTTGGTTCACTATCCGCTCCAGCCTCTTAAGTCTTTAATAACTGCAGCACTTGATTCACTCAAAGGAGATGTTGCACAGGAACATAATCCACTCAGTGATTGCTACTAAACATACAGTATTTCCAATAGCAGTTTAGTTGCACAGGAACATAATTACAGGAGACAAGGTTGTTTACTCAACTGCATTATTTGACGACCCAAGTGTAATTAGTGGCTTTACAGATTGCCGTTTCTCATAAGTTTAATGATCACCTCACCAAATATGATCCATTTCTACAACTACCCAGCACCTAAAATTGCCTTTACCTCAACAAATTATTCCAGTGAAGTGATGCTTTTAGTACATATTTGGTCTATAAAAGTCTCCATAAGCAGTGTGTATGCAACATATCCTTTTAATAGAATGTATACAGTTATAATCATTGAGTTATACTTTGGATCACACCTAAAGTACTTCAAAATCTAAGCACCTCTTCCACCGACACAGTGCCTTGGATAATTGTAGTAATCAAGCAGTAGCTTGTACAGTAATAATCTTTCTTTGTTTTGGATTATAACTGCATTTGGTACTGCCAGGTAGGAGGAATCCCAATTTATCTAAACGTAACTCTCTGATTTCATTAAGGTGCCTAATGGGATTTCAGTTTCCCTCCAGCTCGTATCTTCAAACTCAGGACAGCTCAGACGGGAAGTGTATCTTTAATAGCAGTGGATATTTTTTCATTTAGCCTTCGGGCATTAATTCATGTCCATGTCAATCACATTTTCCAAAACGTTCTGAGTATGACAGACTTTCCTAGTCAAAGAAATTTTAAATTACTTGCCAGAAATGTCTACACACGTCCAAACTATACTGCCCCGCTTTCACAGTAATATGGTATCGTTTTCCTTTTTGTCCTAAATCTCAAGTTTAAAAATAGTTTTTTCTCTGCGCTAATTACAATCATATGTTGTGCTGCAAAGTAAATACACCCAAATTGAGAGCAGAGTCTTGACCTTGTTGTTGTAGCATATTTTGTAAAATAATAATTGGCAAGTGGCTGCTTCAGCTCCTAAAAGAAATTTAGCAGTGCATGATTGTCTGTTTACCAGCAGCTGTAGAAGTTTGTTTTAATGAGGACAAGAGTCAACATCAGCCTTGTTTTCATGGTGGTTTATTGTTGGATAAAATGACAAGCATGTTTTCCCTATATATAAATAACTATCACATGAAGGAACATACAAGACGTGGCTATATGAAGGTGAAAGCGGTGTTTGTGACCACAGGATGGTTGTGTACAGGATGGTAGTCATGACAGCTGTGTGTTTCTCAAAAAGGAATGTGCTGATTATTTAGGCAGAAAGTGTTTATAACCTGCATGAATCTGTACAATCTTGGGAAACCAATGGACTCACAGTCGGCCGCTATGTACAGAACATAATACAGACAAAGGTCAGAGGTCATCATCAGCAGTACAATCCGGTTTATAGGTCAGAAAGCAAAGTGTGTCTTGAGAGAAACGGGTTAAAGTTTAAAACTCAAACATGAAAGACAGAATGACTTTATATAATCTGTACACATCAAGGGTTCAAACTAAATTCGAGATACAGTTGCCTATTGTGATTCCGAGTCATAAGGGTGCCGGGGTGAAAATGCATAGAAATGTGTCCAGCTAGGAAACGGCTTCATTGACTTGCCAGCTACAAATCTACTACAGGAGCATTCAGAAAGAATTGTTACCCATACGCTCAAAGACCACCTACACAATACAACCACAACTAACCCCCTCCCCAGTGTGCTAGCTCATCATTACCTCGAAACATGCTGTCAAACAGAGCAGACAATGCATGTTTTTACTATTATACTCTATGATGTCTTTTTAAATTTTTGGTCCAGGGATACTGAAGTTATGATAGGATATTCTTCACACACACGTGCTCTATTGACTCATTCCTAGATACTTACATTTTACAATGTGTATTGTATAAAGCTGGTGCAACTCAACTAACATCGCCACTAACTGTCATTTTTCTGCTTTGGACTAAAAAGGGGTTGGGGTGGGGGGGGAAAGTAAAACCTTCCAACGCTGGTTATAATTTTGGATCAAAGGTTACAGAACGCACAACCATAATGAACCACTCAGTCTCCACTTCAAACAGGATGGGATCACAGCAAGGGCTCATTTTAATTAGACTGAGTTGGCTGCGTCGACGAGAGTGTTAGATTTGTGAGGAACCACGCTCACCACAAATGGAGGGGGTCAAAGGAAGAGGTGTAGTCTGCAGTCGCACTGGGAATAATTACGCTAATTCCTCTGACAGAGGGAAATTTTCCTCGAAGGCACAGGAAAAAGTTGGGGAGAAAACTAATCGGGACATATTTCTGTCAATCACTTGATATTAGGTTTGTTGAAAGATTATCTACATCATTCCCGCAAAAATGAATACAACCGATTTGTTACAAATATTGCAAAGTTGAACAGAGTTAATGATTTGTAATAATTTTCCTGGTGGGGGAAAAAAAAAACGTAACCAGCAAGCAACTCGTTGACTTAAAGACAGACCACCTAGTGGGAAAAATGTACGTGGCTGTAAGACTACATCTATCAATTATTCCATCGCTTTTGTTTTTCTTTCTTTGTTGGATGACACCTGTTGGATTCATCCAATGGACTTACAAATGGTCAATTTGTTTCTGAATCTGTTTTCACTATCGTGCTCCCACAAAATGAAAGAATCTGCAACAGAATTCAGTGCAACAGTACCTTTGAGGAAAACAAAGCTCATTGGGTCCTGACGTTATGACCTAAGACTCCCCGACCCACACCACCACATTGCCTTTGAGGACATCAGTGATCTCGCAGTTGAGCTTGTTGAGGCGTCCGTCCAGGATGAACAGGGACTCTTTGGACGGGGTCATGAGGTACTGTCCGAATAGCCCACTGCCTGCCATCACCCTGTTCCTACTGCTCCAGGGCCAATCGAATGACTTGGTGGGCTCTTTCAAGCTCTTTATCATCTTAACTTTGCCACTGCTCAGCTCAACGAACAGAGCGTCCGTTTGCCAGCCGGAGCTGCCGAACACGTTGTACTGGTGGACCTCTGTAAAAGAGCGCTGGAAGGCCAGATCGGACAGGTGAAGGTTGGTGTGGATGTCAAAAGGCTCCTGGACCTCTCCCCTCTCTGAGATCCTCTGGATTCTCATTAGACCATCACCATCATCAACAGTGACCAAATAATGACCGTCTGGAGAAACATAGGGCGTGCCGGTTACGTCATGGTTTTGTCCAATCACGCTATCTGTCACACTGTCCAACATGAGCTGGGGTTGGGTTGCGCCAGTGGAGTCGGGCCTGCAGTTGACAAAGTAGTAGCCACCGAGATGGGTGTAAGCTACAGACTTGGGGATGCAGTTATATTCCCGTAAACTGATGTTTTTCATGTACGACGTTGTCTCCAGGTCAATTTTATGGAGTACGGGCTCATTTCGATGAAGGATGAGGCCAAATCTGTAGAGAGAAAACAAAGATTCAATCAATATCCCATTTTGTCTTCCTAGAAACTCAAAATAATTTCATTTTTAGTGATGCTAGTTGTGGCTTTCATTTAAGGGCACTGGCAGGTCATAGTTCCCCACTTAGTTCTCAGTCAGTGAAATGAGTCGAGGCCGGATATGTTACCATGAAAATGTAAACTGACATTGACATAATTTGTAATAATATCATTGATACCTTAGCACTGTGACCAGATTGCATTTTTATATTGGCCATTACTTAAAGATCATGACCTGATACCTACAATCTAATGACACTGCTGTATTTGGTTCATCTTAAAATGGTAAATATTGCACTTGTTTAGGATTTTATCATGAGCACAAGCTAAAGTTGTAGGGACTGCACAATTAGTTCTGTTATATTTTAGGGTTTGTGGGTGGTGATTTAATCGGAGTCTGCCGGGAATTTATTTTTCTTTAGTTCCCATAGTTTGAATACATTTATAACAATCTTGAAGTAAAAGCAGAACAATCCAAATATCACAATGTCAAACTAAAATGACAATTGATGCAAAACCCAGTATTATGTAATTATGATGGGTTGAATGTGCATAATTTCAAAAGAAATGTTCAGGAGAAAAATGCCCATTAAACCAATAACAGCTATATTTTGGTCCCTGACAATCTTCATATTGGCAACACAGCATCATCTACACTTCACCCTCTAATAGAATTATAGCAGTTTTATATGTGGGCATGGATCAGTGCAAATGCTACTCATTAAAAAAACCCAAAGAATCTCTTAATGGCACATTAGGTTTTAACAGCTGAACAGGGCAGAATGGGAATATGCAAGACGCTGACAGGCCTCAATTAAATGTGAATACCAGCTGATCGATGCTGACAGGCACTTCAATTTTGCCATCATTCATCATCTTTTATGCCATTTGAACACCGATCTGTCTGTACCTGTGAACAGAAAATGGCTGTTTGAAAGCCACAGAGTACATTATCATCTCTGCCGAGGAAATTATTGATCCAGAGAGTGTCTGTCCACCAGATCCAGACAGAAGGGTGCACTGGGTCACACAAGACAAGCAGCGTAGCAGGTGTTATTGATAATTTGTGTGCATGAATGAACACAGCAAAACACCGAACAACCTTTAGCATGTGTGTACAGCCAGGCAGACACTGCAGTGTGCGAAATTTACTCATGACGTCGCTGCCCTGGCTAAGTGGATGTTTGATATGATTGTCATTTCGGTTACTGGTACGTTGGGTTAGGTCGTTGTGAACCATGAGATGCTTTCTTTCAGATGAGCATAGTATTTTACATTTTGCGGCTGCCTGTAGTCTGGACCGAGACAAAGAGCTGCGATAGAAATAAAACGTCATTAAAAGAACAGATCATCAGCAGCCTCGTATGTTTGTGTGTTTTTTTTTTTTTTGTAACGCAATTTTCATTCTAACTGAAAACCAGTCTTCCCACTTTGCCACCTCTTGTCAACATGCCTCTGCACAGATGAAAGCTTTGGCTGGTGGCATTGTTGTTGGGCTGTCCAGCTACATGTCTATCTGTCCCATTACTGTGACCGCAATATCCCAGGAAGACCCTCAAAAATGAGGCTAATTATATTTTGGTGGTCAAAGGTCACTGTGACCTCTACATTTATCGCATCCTTCTAATTGTGATATGTAAAGTCCGCCTTTGGGAAATTTCCTCAAAACTGGCACCTGTATGAAAGTTTTATATTTATTTATCTCAAATGTTTTTTTTTTTTTTTTTTTTTTTGCTAAATCTAAAGGAATCCCAAGCCCCGGGAATTTCCCACCTGTATTGAAAAATAATCTCCAAGACAGCAGCATTTCAAGAAAAATCATTCTCAAATGCACTGTGCAGTTCAAACCTGAAAAACCATTTGGCTCTCTCATCTGCTGGGAGACAGAACTGATGATTTGTAATCTAGTATTACCCCTCTGACTGTCAAACACTGCAGAAATGGTTTTGCTATGATTGTATTCAATATTCTATCTGTTGTGACGAAACAATGGGTGGTGCACGCATGCTTGAGTGCTAAGGGTCATTGGCAAATGTATCCTACAATGAAATGATTATTTTCACCAGCAATGCAATTTTTTTTTTCTTCCTCATCTGTGATAAATTGATAATCAGATATTGCTTGGCCTTACTCTGATGTGAACACAGCTGGGTCACTTCATTGGCAGATCCAGATTACTCTCAGCCAAGCTGACAGCTGCTGTTTGTCATTTGTACCAGTGATTAATGCATTAAAGATTCTCTGGTTCTGCACAATGGGTTTATGTTTAGCTAAAGCTACTTGGCATTTTATCATCTTATCTTCGTGTCAATATTCTTCGTTTGAAAATGAGTTGATCTGAACACTTAACCACCAAATACTGTTTAGTCTGCAGTTCAGTTAAAGCTCCTGAGGGCAAAACACATGAACTGAGAGGAGAACAATGAATGCTGCACACTAAAAGATATCTATAACACAGCGATTCTTGTTCACCCATCCTGCACTGCAGAAACATTGGATCAACATCTCGCTCAGCTTGTTTTGCCAAAAGGCAGTCAGTGCAATCATTAGAAATTTGTGAAAAATAGGCGTGTGACGCCTGAGCTGCAGGGTGCTCTCTGTGAGCAAAAATGAGAAATGTCAGCTTTTTTTGCTGACATGCAGAGTTGCCTGTCCATAAGTCGATGGCTTTAATGAATGATGGCCTCCAGATGTTCGTGGTTGCTTTACGGTAGCTGCTGAGGGAATCTACGGTCATCAAACAATCCCCGGACGCTGCTGAATATATGTCGGCTCTTTACACGCCGCTTATGTTGCTAAATCAACTAATCGATACTGTGGTCCTCGCTCTGAAAAAAATAAAGAGCCATAAGGCAGCAGTTAATTTAAACCTTCCTAATAGCTGCAATAAAATCTGCTGTCCAATTTCAAAAAAATAAAACAAAAAGGACATGAATAACTGTGCATGTTCTCACAGCGATGGTCTGTGTTGCTTTGTTACAGTTTCTTAGCTGAGAGAAGCACATTAAACGTGAATGAATTAATGCATTAAGTCGAAACGTCCTAGTAGTAACCGACTATTTCACCCATGGAAACGTCATTTTTAACTTTGTACCTTTTCAGACTGAAATGCTCACCATTATTTTTTGCATTACTCTGGACTGTTAAGGTCTTTAAATGTTAGGAATGACATGAATAAAGACAAACATTTTTGAGGTGAAATAAATGCACCACAAAAATTCACAAACATGATGTGAATATGCAACTAGCTTCTAAAATAATCATGCTACAAAAATTGATTTCACGGTCACCTGTTGCTTTATTCTGCTGAAAAGGAAGATGTGGAGAGTTAGTGCATGAGCTGCAGCTTTTGGACGTACTTCAGAACGTTGATGGTAGGATTGAAGAAGCAGAGAAAGGATTTCAGGGAGCTAAAAGGCAATTGGAAAAGCACCTGGCTGTGTCTGATGTTAATTATTAAACTTTGATAAATAAGTTAGAGGTGCATCAGTTTGATAACGGTACATCGCAGTCTGTGTGATACTTTAAGACATTCCTTAACATTTGCAAACATGATTTTACCTATTTTAACTATGTACTGTTGTACACTAAACAGTAGATTAAGTACAATGTTTGTGTGACGTTTCAGAATGCTGCATCACATTGAAAGAAAGATGTTGGCCATGTGAGAATATCGCTCGCAAGATTTGCCTCTAGTGTGTAAAGACCTTTTAGTCACAGGGAAAATAAATAAATAAATAAAAAAAGTAGAATCAAGTTGTGACTTGGGGCTCTGGGAACCTGTAATGGTCGTTTTATGACATTTCATAAACCCAACAAATCAACACATTATTCAATAATGAAAATTACACCTGCTCCAGTTTGTGTTATAATTGATTTATCTTTCAAGCAAAAATGCCAAACACTTGACCATTAAAGATTCTCAGTGAAAAGAAAGAGATGCAGAGTCTTGTTTCCAAGTTAAATTTCTTTGGGTCTTAATTCTGTTACTGGAATCATCTTCTCTGTGTGTGTGTTCTATGTCTTTAGACTTTAGAGTTCTTCACTGCCTTTCATTCCACCATGTTTTGATGTCAGTTCTAGCTTAGCAGCCTGTGCACACAGCGAGGAAGCATGTTAATTTCAGTGGTTACATCCAGTAGATAAAAGCCACAAGCACCATGATGTAATATGCCATTAACAGGCCATGTGGTGTAGCTAGTGAGATGCACGTCTATACGATGTGGTGCTAATCACTCAGGTATTGTTTCATGTTTTGGTTATGTGAACAACATTCACAATGGGAGCAGCAGTAACAAACGTTAAGCTTATTTAAGAGCATCACAAATGATGAGCAGCGAGCTGGTAATGAAACCAATTTTCAAACACACCATTGTAAAAAAGTTAGAAAAAATAAATGTGACCACACTTGCAATGTCCTCCGCAGATCTCAGTGGATCTAATTACAGCTGTGCTAGCAGCCCACCATTGTACCCACAGCCTCACACATGAAGGACTGCTTACTCCTCCTCCTCCTCCTCAACATCCTGAAATCCCTCAGACCTCCTGCTTGTTCCTGGCCTCCGTGTGACATTAGCCAAGCACTGGCAATGGGTTTTTCTCCGTCAACATTAAGCCTGAGTGTGACAACTGTTCTTGACTTGTGCAAACCACAGCAGTGTCTCGATGCTCTGCATTCAGCAGGTCTGTGCTTGGTTGTTGATTAACGAATAAGAAGAAAGGAGATGAGTTGCCAACCCTCCCCCACTGTCTACTGTGAAGAATCCTAGTCAAGTGCAGTAATGATTTTTATGATCAGTGTTTAGAAGAACCCTCTTCTTTGACAATGAAGTTGACCGTGTGTGTGTCCTGCACAGTATTTAAAATGAGGCCAAGCTGAGTTGGGGCTGCTCGATCCAAATGACGGTTATCAGCTTTTACTTACAATTCTGGATGGTTAGCAACATAATTATACTGCCTGCCCTTCTCTCAGTGGCAGAGATGGTAAAAGCAATATGTTCAGAGCACATTGCCTAACACAACTTCGCCTTCCTCACCAGCTACAGATTAACTGGGAATTTACTTCAGAAAAACACAGAAATGTATGAACATTAACACGGAATGTGTAGGAGAAATACTTTACTACTTTGAAACACATTGTACCTAATATATTGGCCACTAAGTATAAATGATGCAGATTGTAGTAACTTAAACAGCAAACATTCAACTTGTAATATCTAAAGAGTCTGATCTGGGACGTTACCAGACCAATTGTGCTCTGCTAAGTAGGCTGGTTAGAAATGTAACTTGTGTGTCATATGCTGAAGTTTCTCATTTTCATATTGAAAACATGTTTATCACCACCTTACGCCAGGGTTAGTTACAGTTAAACTGAACCAAAGTGCACACAAAAACGTTTTTGTCGGAAACGTAATTGCAAGCAGCTTTGGTGACATAATGAGATTGTTGACATGTATCATAAATGGCAGGTTGCAAATACATTGATGCGATAATAACATGTTCCCTAGATGTTTTTTTTGACTCCCATAATATCCCATCTTGCTGTGCAACATCCAATTTGTGTGACTGTTATGTTTGAACTATGGCAGCATTTAGTTAAGGTCAGACTAAAGATCGTTGTTGGGCTTAAAGAAAAGTGTAACAATTACTTCAAATGCTGTGTAGAAAATTACTGTATTGTAAATATTAAGTTCAAACTGCCAGTTTTTTTTAGCTGCTGGCAATAAGCTCGCTTTAGCCTTTCCCTTCTCTCCGTCTGCTCTACAAATACCACCCCCCCCCCGGAACTATCCTACCACGGAGCTACTATTAATTTTATTTATTTTCATTCAAGAGCAGATAACAATATTCTGTTTTAAAGAAATACAGCACAAACCTCCAATAAACATAAAAAGGAATGTTTTAATGAAGACATAAATCGCAGGGACTATTAGTGTGATTGTATGCATTTAAAAGGGTTAAACTGAGCATTTATGAAAGGTCTAACAGGGATTTTAAAATATCAAATATACCCATTATGTATGGTGAAAGCCTTTTATTTATAAACCATATCGCTACTTCATACATCAAAAAAAAAAATACACTGCAGTGGAACACCCTCATCCATTGGTTACGTTCCCTCCAAAAGCCTAATCGTGTTTGCAGTTTACCTGCATAGGAAGAACTATTTAGAAGACAGGGTTGGTTTCAGAAGACGGCTGTTGATTGACTTTGTAGCTTTAGGATTCTTAACGTTCAGATACAGACTCATAACTCAACGAAGCTCCTGCCAAAAGGGCTTATTTTTAGCACCATTTCAGGTGAGCAGTCATGTGATGCTGCACAAATGACCACTGGGCTACTCTCACAAAACCTCTATTAACACATTTATTTTCTCACTCAAAATGCCCATTCTATTCATTACGGAGTGTGAGGGGGGGAAAGCGAGTTAAATGCCAATGGGGTGAATTTAATTTGCAGTTCCATTTGCATTAGGAGTATTCTCGGATCATACTGGACATACCTGATGTGGCTAACGATGAGGCTGGAGGCGGGAATGAAGAAGTCGTCCACTCTGTCAAAGCGCCTTCCCACTGGCTGTGTGTGAACAGTGTGGTGGGAGAGTCTTCCACTTGCCTGATTGATTACCTGGTGAACAACAGTGGAGAGCGAGAGAGTGTTTAACACGGGCCAGATAAATACGCACAGTGCAGCTGCTACTCTTAAGTTTGTAACTTATTCATAGCTTCCAACTATCAAGAAATAATACTTGTAATTTTAACAATTTTTAATTTTAGTACCTGCAGCATCCACTCAAATGAATCATGAAGTTTCTATTCTGTATGTTCGTATGCACTCCTTTGTCTTTCTGCTGAGATGTTGGAGCTTCTCTGTGGGAGATGGCGTGTGCTGTTGTCATTGGTGTCTAAATATTACTTGTGCATGCATGGAAGCATGCAGACAGGCACTTGTGTGTAGGCAGGGATTTGCTTTGATTGTGCCACAATGCACAAAGCAAATTGCCACAGACCAAACCCCACATTATGAATTTCTGTGCAGGCAACGATGAGCAGGATTTTCAAGTAAAACCTCTCAAGACTCGAGATTAATCAAGATGACTCTCAAACGGACATGGGGAAAAAAATGAAACTTATTTGTACATAATATAAAAATAAAGCAATATTTCATTACTGCCATAAATAGATTTAGGAAATATGTAGTTTTAATTATCTGCCATGTCATCATACGTAATGTACACTCACTGGCCACTTACACCTCCCAATCAATACAGCAGCTCTGCCATTCATTCTATGTACTGGAGTGTATTGTAAGAGGAGGTGGTTCTAATGTTTTGGCCCCTTCATTCATTTTAAATGGGGCCCCAAAACTTTAGAACCAACTCCTCTTATAATGCACTGTCAGTACAACGCCACCACCCACTATGACCTCAATAACACTCACAGACTACAGTTATCACATTTCTGACAGTTTCAACTCAAAAACTGAATTATATTAAAAAGTATAAGCTTGTACAAGTAGAATTCATGGCAGAGCTGCTGTATATGTATTGCAGTAGATCGCGCAGTTGTACCTAATAAAGTGAGTGTGTACTATTTGAATAGTCATTTATTTGCTGGCTTTTGGTTTAATTTGAGGCCGTTTTGTACATATTACCTGACCAGTCAAGAGATATTACCCTTTTAGTGCACTGCTGACACACGACTTAGGTTGCAGTTCCCTCATAGTTCATCTAATATGAACAAGGATTTCACAAAAGCCAGAACCTTAAGTTTGCAGTAGGGGTTTATGAGGCCGATCTCATTATCAGATTCATTTGTAAACCTTTAAAATGTATGACATAGTACAAATTACTATTTACAAAGGCCCAAGGTGAATCTTTATAAATGTATTTTTTTAATCTTCAAACAGCAAAGCATTAACAAAATCGTAACAAATTGGAATGTGTAACCAAAAATGTCTTCTTCTTTGCTGTAAAACGTATTTCGTTGTTTTAGTACATAACAATAATTTTATTTTTAAAAACAAAAATTCTGTTGCTACTGGCCATAAAAATCTTGTGCTATTATAGATTATAGATTTTTATAGATGTGACCATCTTTGAAATAAAATTAAGTCAGTTTCTAACTATTTTATTCATTTCTGTTTCAAATCCAACACGCTGAGGTCCTGAGCAAATACTAAACACATCACTGTATGTGTGAATGTTAATTGCCCTCATCAGGAAGGACAAACAAATCAACCAGTGAGAGATGCGGAGAGGCTGTAGTGACTAATGCCATTCATTTGATATTGAAAAAGGGGAGGGGAAAAACAAGTTGGAGCAATTCGCTTTTAATTAGTTGTCATGTTCTGCCAGTGTGTTGACTTGAAGGTTTTTTGAAGAATAGAGCTGCTGTTTGTGTCTGTCTTACAGCTCGCAAAGGTTTCTATCACAACAAAATCTCTCCGTGTGACTAATATTGAAAAGAGCGTTTTTAATAACCTTGGAGTTTATAGATTTCTTTTGTTGACAAATGTATTCAGTTTTTATTATTATAGCATTAAACAAAGATTTTCAAACATGATATTCACTTGATTTAGCACTATGAGACTGATGTTAACATTTTCCACTCATCACTTCATATTTACAGTTCTCTGATCTGAAGCTCATTTAATTCATCTGTATTACTGATGATCAATTGCTTGAGGACTTTTTTTTTTAAAGCTAACACTCTTTCTCTACTATTTCTCAAGAATTGAACTCTGCAGAGATGTAAGAATATTTTAAATAAAACAATGAAGTGCAAACTTACCTGGAGAGTAGGATAGTTCTGCTCCATGTCTCCCCAGCTGAGCAGCCACACCTGATCGTGAGATTTGTCATAGTGGAGCTTCACAGGATACGGGTCGGTGCTGACCGTCTGCAGGGGGACACAAAGCCAAACCTTTTAAGGCAGCAGGGCCACAGAATAACGAGTCAAAACAATCTTTTGCTTTTGAAGAGATCCCTCTTTGATATGCAGCGGTAATGCTTTTAAGATGTTCCCGCAGACTAATGCATCAGGGGGTTGACAGGAGTAAACCTTCTCGTAACAAGGTGGGGTAGAGGTGTGCTTTTTATGTATAAGGTGTTTTTGTTGTTCAGCTGAATTTCAAATCAAGTGGTGACAGACAATTGTTTTACCACACTGCAGTAATTGCTTTCAGTCTCTATCCGTTCCATTGGCACGCGGTGGCAATATTCCAAGACAGAACAATAGATGGGTCACATGTGACAGAAAAGCGCTACTCATGCATTATGTCCACCTGAGTGCAGATAGGCAGCCACCTCAAAGGGACCAGGCTAAGTATACAGGGAGAAGAATGCATGCAGTAGCTCGGGTCTCAATGACAGCAAGAGAATGCAATTACCTTTTTTCAAGAAAATTATTCCTACCATGTATTCTCCCAGTTTCCTTTCACTGCATCTCACTTTCTATAATATTTGTTTTGCTATGTAGCCCTAATAGTATTGTTTACCTAGGCAAAATATATATTGTTTCACTGATAGGGTAAACTGCTCCTGAGAGGGTTATTGCAAATAAGATGAGAATATCTGCTGAATCCTAACTAATCTCTGAGTATGTAGTCATTGGAGAAAACAGGTGCTCATGTTGTTCTTTTTCTCTTGACTAACAACTTCTTTCTGGCGGGCGAAGATTATCAAGATCCTCCTCCAATATGCTCTCCTAACTCCAGCTATGACTGTAGATCTGTCACAGATGAGGCACGAAAAATATTACTGTGGCTTCAAGGATTTATCTGTGTGCACTTTGTTATTAATTGGAAATAACAAAATACAATCTGCTCATTAACGTCTTCACAGAGCACTCAATTGGTCACAAATTTTCAAAATAGAATGTGCTAATTTGTGATTATACACATCAATCGTATTATAATCTACACGAAAAAATGAATATCTGGAAAACCAGAACTTACAATTCAAGACAAGAGATGGGTTCAGGTGGTTAATTGACAAGTGCTAATATAATGCAATGAAGCTAAACCTCCAGGCAACTGAATAATGAGCTTGTGACAATCTCTGGGACACCAAGCTGCTTACTGGCAGGCCCCTGAGAGGCTTGCAGACTGTAAACAGCCATCACCGTGTCAGAAACATATGCAGGGCTCTGAGCAGCTCTGGCTCAACCTGACACACCGAAAAACCCACCAACATTGTGACGATTTAACTGAACATTGCGCTGTTCCACACGTTGTCAGGTAGAAATGGTGATTTCCTGAGTCAGTCTCATAAAGAAAATAAATAAATGGTTCTGTGAGGTCCTGGAATGTTTGAAGGATGGCCTCTTATACCGTCTCTGTGGAGAACTGCAGGGTTCACCACGTTCCAATATCTATAAAGCGTTTCAAGGTTACAGTGTCCACAAAGAGGTGGGTTATAGGGTTACTTGGTCACCACGTCGACGTGAAGGTTAAGTGTATGTCTCAACGGTTGCAGTATGAAATGAATATGGGTCAGGTCAGAGGTAAGCGGTGGGAAAAAGGGAAAGAGAGCTGATCTTAAAGCTGAGAAAGCAGCAATGTAGAATGCTGGTGTGAGTGGAACAGAGCAGCAGCGATGGACTGCTATGCTTTCAGAAAAGGCTGAAACTTAAAAAAACAAAACAACTTTAAACAGACATGACAGAACTATGAAGTCTTCCTCCAAGCTGAGGCTGTGGTTTGATAACATTTTAGTGAAACAGAATTGTTTTAAATCTCTTCATAACTTCTGGAGTGTCGTTGTCAGATGTGTTTACATTTGATAATCTGTGTTGGTTTACAATCTAAGAATGAGATGAACAGAGTTTATTAGTAGATGACAATCTAATTACTTAGACATAATTTCTGTCATTTTATTTAGCGAAAGCAACAATTTGCACGAGTTAAAAATGAGAAGCCTGATATCCTTTGAGTAATTTCTTCATTATTTTAGACCAATAAAAAGAAAGAAATAGGTTTCAAATAAACTTTAGTGTTGTTTATAACATACTAGGTCAAGCAGCTTGCAGTGTTGTACATTACCCTAAAGGAATGTTCGAGGATTTTTCAAGTTGGCCTAATATGGTAGTGAGGTGTTAATGAAGTTAAATTAATTATGTGTTTAAAAAGTAAAAGTGTATTTAAGATACATTTCTCTTCTTGTTCCTTGCCAGGCTGCAGAACTGAAATTCCTACTGGGGAAACAAAGAAATGTGTTTCTTTAAAGGATACAGACTCTGGTTGGACATGTTGATCCCCACATCTTACAGCATAGCTGCACACCACTGCAATCAGTCGTGTGCAAAGGTTAGTACACTCTTATTTTGAAATGGCAAAAAGAGTAAGTAAATAAAACATTTCTTACACAATTAGCTATGAACTGAACTTAATTTTTAATCATCTAGGGGGGTACAAATATTTGCACTTTTAAATTTGTAAATTTTCATTGTTTAACAATAACTTAATTTTAATGCGATTCTTGACCATTTGTTGATTATGATCAAGAAAGAAAATGTGTACTAACTGAATTTGCAACTTTATGTTTAGGGTCAAGTTTGAATTCCTTTACATTAAAACTGCATGTAGCAGTACAAACCAAATACAATGATGTTTACTTATAACTTACATGACTTACACTAAACAAATGGATTCTAAGTTTACATGATAATTTATAAATATGAATATAAACAATTATTTTAATACATTTACATATAAAAACACTATAGTAGTAATTTAAATGTGCATAATATTATTTTTACACATAAATAGAACAAACTAGGCTGTGTGTCATAACCAGTTGTTATGGGACTCTCGTGTTTTGGATGAAAAAAAGTACTGTATTAAGAAGTGCTTTCATATCCTCACTATGGCTGTAATCACAGTCACATGATCCAGCTGCTGTGTGGGAGAACTAATCTGATCTAATTAGCACCTCCATGTAAACAGCGGTCAGCGTTTGTTGGTGTAATGTAGACGAAAGCCATTTGGCAGTGACCGTGTTTAATATTTTGCCACAGCAGCAGGTGTCAATCTACACAACATGGCCACCTCCACTGCAGAAAAAGCACGAAGCCAAAGAAGTTCTTTGGTTCTGAAATTCATAAAGTCAGTACTGTTTGCTCTCTACCGCAGTCATTACATTAGTAACAAGTTCAATGTTAGCTAACCCTGGTTAAATAAGAATGTGACTTAATGTTGAATTTGTCCTTCAGCTCACTTTGAGACCTTCATCACATCTTAATACAGTCTTGACATTTAACTAGATGTGTTTTAGGCTTTACAAATTAAACAACAACACACTCCACGTAATCAGGGTGCAGAGTGTCCCTGTTGCATTTATAGCTGCATAGATACAGCTATAAATCATTGCCAAAGTGTGAGTGTAATTTGCAACATCTGTTATAGTGCAAAAGCAAAAATTAGTCAGGACAAGCATGTCAAAGGGTGGCGGAGTCTGTACGTAGCTGTAACGGATACATTGAAGGAAATAATTTAAATTTTACATCCCTGACATAAGGAGTCAACCAGTAGTCAGAGATGTTTTATTCGGCCTTCTTCTATGTCTGAAGCTCAACAGGGCCGACACAGCACCACACATCACACACACTTGTGTATAAGCATCCCACTAAATTATTACTCAAGTGGAATATTTTAAGCCAATGTACTAGCTGCTTCCTAAAACTCTGGCTAACATTCACATGTAGTTTGGGAAAAAGTTGGAGAATGTAGTCGAAAATATGGAAGCTTCTGGATGAAGGATGATGTATCAAAGGGGATGACTTCCAACACAATCATCCAGAGCAAAAAGGTGCATGAGCAATGATTTATCAAAGGTTATTTTACTGTAGAGTAATGTCTTTCTATGGTAAAGAAGGGAACTCCCCTCTTTCAACCTTGATATTTGCTGGCACAGGGGTTGACAGGTTTTTAGGTCTATGAAAAACAACCTTTTTTTCTAGTAAGGCTGAGAAACAGGAAAATGTGTATGTATTTTTTCATGTTCAGTGGAAAATTATGAACTCTTACATCATACAAATTTGCTAGCAAAACGAACATGAAGCCGTTTTTCCAATTTAGCCTGAAACGTACCTGGACAGCCTTCTGAGACTGGATGTCCACTATGAGCACTCGATCCAAGGTTGGCTGTGTCACATAAATAAATTTGTCCTTGATGTTGACTGCTGATGACCACACACATCTCTGAACTGCCTCTCCTGGTGAGCTGGGACACACCTCCTCCTGTACAAAACACAAAGGACACACAGTCAAATAACGATTTTTCATATCACAGGGAAATGTGTCTCATTAAAAAACAATTATATTCATCCTGTCGTTATTCTGCACTGTTTACCATTTGCTGTCTTATCACCTATGCTGGCAACTTAAATAAATGAGCTTTGCAAAGTCCTGCAAAATCTCCGTAATCACTCTCATTTGTCCATGCGTAATCCCCAGAACAAAGACTGGAGAAGATCTGCGGCTGTTCAGCTTCCAGTCTTACCAGGACTTGCTTTCCTGGCCAACAGAAACCTCAACTGGCCTTCTGCCTCCTCTCCTTCGCCCTGTTCCAGACTCCGTGAGACGATTTAGGGAGCTGCTGGCCAACAAGGATGAATGAAGGGCTCCAACATGGCGGGATGGACTCTTTCTCCCATATTTACAACCACAGAAGCAGCCCATGACAGGTGCCTCCCCGCATGCCAGATTCTCTTAGAGGGGTATTAGGTAATGTATGAACTTCACAGAACTATATCAAGGATAAGGGGGAGCTGCAGAAACACAATTTATCCCATCTCTACTGCAGCCCATAGTCATTTTGTCCTATGTATTTTCTTCAGAAGCAGTTCAAGGAGGTTAATATAGACAGATATTAAACCAAAATGTGTAGTTTTGAGGGTCAATTTATGATGCATAATATATCAGTAACAATGCTTTGGTTTTTAATGACAGGGTTTTTAATTTATTCTAGCTGTAATGTCTTTTAGTGAGCATTTGTTTCACCATCTGTCAGAGATTCTGATTAAAAACTGTTTGGAAACATTGATTTTAAAAGACAGAAATTCCTCTACTTGATCATGTAATCGTTAAGTAATTGGTATTGTACCCTGTGAGGTCCCTGCAGACCCAAACTGGTCATTTTTTCTTATTGTACCTCGAAGTGGACACAAATTAAACATCTGATTCCGAGTAGAGCAGGAGAATGGAGATGGCTACAATTCTCCGTATTTATACGATGTGCATATGTCTGTAGGTGTGTGTGCATAGCATGTATGTGTCATTTGTTTTTAGTAACTGACAGTGTCTAAACATTACTTAATTATGATGGAGATTATTAGTCCAGATAACCAGTTTGTCGTGACAACGTGAGACTAGTAACAGTAAATTGATATGATACATCAGTGAGCAATGCCATTAAGAATCTGTTAAAGAGAAACTACTACAAGATATTTAACCCTTTACGCTTGTGGAATGTGGATTACGCAGCAGGATGCGATGCCTGTTTCAGAATATTTCAATAAATGCAGTTGTTTAAATGATACATAACAGAAACATTTCCATTATCATCTAATTTTAGATAATAGCCTTTCACCCAATGTATTTGCATTTATTTTCTTTGACATTTTGAGATATGGAGCCACCAGACATGAAACACGTACGTATAAGGCTGTTTATAGATTTTCGTTGTTTTTTTTTTTTCTCAGAAAGCTGCAGATTAGTGAACTATTTTTACCCAAACTTTGTCTGAGTGCATCCAAAAGAAGTCTTAGCTGCTGCATTATATTGATCTTGGAGATTATAGTAAACAAGTTCCTCTAGGAAAAACTAAGAGCATAAAAATGCTTCTGGTGATAGTGGAGATAAGCAAAATAAATATGCCTTCTGGACTGACTTAACTACACAAATGGACATCACAGTGTTTTGCCAATACTGTGTGTATCACAGTAAAACAGTCTTTATGGTAGTTAAGGATAATGGATTGGCTGTGCGATTACCATAAACAAATCAATCAATGCTCCCCTGCGATGGAGAAAACGTGAGCTCCATACCACGAGCAGCTCCACGTGTTCACACAGAAATCCACCCGGACGGCACTGGAACTGGCATCGCAGTGCTTGCAGTGATTGATATCCTAATACAAACACCTCTCAGAGGAATGCTTGGCTGACTGTTGTACATTCATGGCATAGCTTTATGTGTAACAACCATCCAGTCAGTATGGGGCACCTGGATAGAAAGCAGCTTAGAAGAAAGCTTCCATTTCAGAACACATGTAAATCTAGCAGGTAACTTTCAGCAAGCCTCTCTGAATATTCTGCTTCCCTGAAGCTATAGTGACAAATGGTGATTCAGTGAGGGAAGCTGTATATAAAGAGTCCGCTGAAAGGTGAAATCCATACTACATGTTGTGTGTCAATCAATTTAAAGAAACTGCTAAGATGGCTTCTGTGTCCATTGGGCATTGGTTCAATATTGTGCTGCATTATTTTTATCCAACAAATTGAATGGGGAAATATAAAGAGTCCCCCTCCTCAGGATAGAGCAATTTAGCTTCCTTTAGCTCATAGTCTTGATTTTACAACCCACATCTTAACTGTTAATAGCACAAAAACAGAAACTGCACACTTTGTCTGCACCAACTAGCAAATGAAGAAAGTTACTAAGGTGAGAAAATTGAAAGCATTTATCATCTAAAAAGCGAGATATGTACCTCCAAATACTGCAAAAGGCAATGCCAGAGCCAAAATAAGGCGGAATTCTTGTAGTAACAGACATTCCCAACAAATGCTAGTGATGATAGAAGTTACCTAAAAAGCCAGATGAATCTAACCTGTTTGCCACATTTGTTTTATTAGGTATTAATGTGTCTGTGTTTAAAGTCTTGTCTACCACTGTAAAAACAAAACAAAAAAGTTTTAGAGGTTTAAAGAACTTATAAGCTTGACTAAACTACTCTAACACTATACAGTTGTACTGCCCTGGTTTCTTTGGTGTCATCTTACAATTACTTGTTCTTTTTGTTTTGTATGATCATTATACAATAAAATGAATGAATCTGTGAACCCTATCCTGTCCATTTGTATCTGTATCTCGCCAATAGTGCCTGCAAATGATTGATTGTCACTAGTTGTTACTAGGTCAAGCAACAGGACATGTGTTGCTTGCCGGGGCCAGTGGATAATAAATCACACCATGAGTCAGACACTAGCACATTTTGCCATTCAAAGCCAAAAACACTTTCTTTTAACATAACCATAATTTAACATATATATTTTTTGTATTTCATGGAGAGTGTGCCGACTTTGATTTTTGCTCGTCAACAACTCGCAACACTCTCCCCATTTTAAATGCATTAAACTTTAAGAACAAGATAATGTCATGAAAGACAGTTTAATGGGAGCATTCATAGGCCTTGAAAGGCATTAATCGTTTGTCTTTGTACCTGAGAAAAATGCCAAGGTGTTATGTTTGCTTTACTTTAAAACAATTTAATAAATATTTGGTCTAGTTAGCCAGTTGAGGCAGGCAACTTGAGTGGAGCTGTTCGACTCATACATAAGTAGTACTGCACTCTCTGCAGTACATACAAAGCAGCCTTACTGCACAGGGTGCAATTCACGCCTATTACATTTTAACTCATCTGTTTTGCTGCTCACTGCATTATCACTCTTGCCACTCGCAGCATTAAATCAGCTCCACCTCCACTGCAACATGCACCTGTAGGCTCTGAGGGGGAGGCATGTTTATGATCACTACCCAATCTCTTTAAGTAAGTAATGAGGTCACGGTCTGGATGCCAAACATCAACTATTCCTAAATTTCTTACAGTACTATATAAAATATCATATGTGTTTGCTGAGTGAACACTTTGTGGAATAATGTGCTGGATTTTGGTATTAATAATATACTAAAACCAATGTCTATTTATTTAAAATTGTACGGTAATTTATCAAGAGTGAAGAAAGTGGAGGTGGAAATCTGCATTAACATACAGTACCGTGCAGCACTCGTACTCCATTATTGCTGTCTAACTTTATACAAGAGCTAGTTGGGTAGAGTTGGCTGGAAAACAATGACCGCAGGGAATCTGTGAGGACCAGGGTTACAAACAACTGATTTAGCTGTAATACATTTTTTGGAGGCAGCATGACACTTGGCCAAGTGTCCAGAAAGAACTGAGAGTCAAACCACTGACGTTGAGGTTCATGGACGACTCCTCTACCAACAGTGGTGAAAATTCTTTACGGGTATGTAACTATACATGACGCGTTTCTCATGATTAAAAAGTACAATTACACCAGAGCATCTTATGTCTAAGCTGTATATGTATAGTGGGGAAATGGTATAAACCTAAATCCTCAAGTGGGAAGTTACATTGCGATTGTGTACATCAGCTCATGCAGCTGAAGGGTCCAATAAATGTGCATCGCTTTCAAAAAAATAAATAAAAAAGCTCAGTGTCACTTACCTGCAGAGCTAGCAGCTTCTCACTGGGCTTTATGTGTCGTTGTATCTCACATGCCACTGGCTGGATGACTTTAATGCCGTCTTCATAGAACACGTAGAACATGTTGCTAATGCCAAGACCTTCAAGAGAGTAAAAACCGCTCGGTTTCACACCTGAAATACCTCATGACTCAGTGTGAGTCACAGTGTGAACAGAAAGAGGCCTACGACACTGTTATCTATTTCCAAAGCATCAAATCATTTAATCCTCCTCATCACAGTTCAGTAGCCCTATTACAAAAATTCAATTAGCTCAGTTTAATGAATGCTATAATGGAACAGAAGCAGTCTAGACGTACCTTCTTCTCGCCACAAAATGTTTGCCACTGTGAGGGAGAAAAAGAGGAAAGCACAGTTGAAAATAAATGCAAGAATCAATAGGGTCCCTTTGTGAGAACTAATACCCAAACACTAACTCCTATTGAGGCACAGAGGAAAGCAGACCCGCATGAAAGTTTTATGGAAACTGTCTCTCTGACACCTAGTGCAACAAACAATCGATTGAGCCCTCTGCTTGGAAATAATTTGATACCAAACACTGGAAAATGGAGTGCAGTCAACAAACTACAAGTACTGTAAAACAGTTGATGATTTTTAGATGCTGCAACCCAAGTACACTGATGTGGAGACACATGAAACAAGCCTTTAAAAAAAAAATCTCATCATCATCCATCAGTATGAGGTTTATGGATAAGCTGCCTTAGACATCCATGACTAGTCCACAGGTTTCAGGCTCGGATGATTATCATAAGTCATTAGGGGGGGATTAGTGTGCTCCTTCTTCGATGGCAACACACTTCTGGCTCCTATGCCAGGTAATTTCTTATTAAATTCACTTAGAGGTGACTAATGACATGAAATGTGGAATGAAAGCCACAAAACACCATGAGTGCTTTAATGGGCGACCTAAAATACAGACCTGCTGGCTTTCAAAGCAGACACTGAGCACTCGGAGAGAAAAGACACTGTTATATGACTAAATAAATTATGTGATAAGAAGAACATAGAGAACCATTACACAGTTACTTTCCATGCAAATATCAAAGCAAATTTTACTACTCAATCATTCCCACCAGCAGCACTACTGCCCTCGCATGCTGGCTGTTTAACTGTGACCTTCTCTCTCATTGTTCGTCTGTCCCCCAGTCTTCCCTCCGCTTCCATCCCATCTTCCATTTTCAGTCTACAAACCAATCTCCAGCTCAATTCACATCCGATTCTAATCTCGCCTTTATTGCAATGCTCGTTCCCACACCCTCTTGCTCGGGTGGACAGATGCAGAGAAAGAAAAGGGAAGAGACAAAGCCAACTAGACACCACTGTGCTGTTAGTCAGCCTTAATCTCTCAAAAGTGCTTTGTCAAGTGTTTCCTGTGCACTCTTGCATACCTTTCAGCTCATTAAAAGTTGCACAAAAGAACTGGGCTCTATAGATAGAAGGACAAGAACGGATGGAATGCAGAGGCAAGGACAAAACAAAAAGAAAAACAATAAAATTTATTTGAGATGTGCCAAAAATGGAAAATGGAAAAGAGGAGTTCAGATGAGATCTTGTGTGCCCCAGTCTTTTCCAATAGCCCACAGTATTGATGCTATTCATCACTTGGCAGAAAGACTGTGGCTGTTGTGCGCATACAAGGGGCCCATACATCAACTTCATCATCCATATAACAAAACAAGCTGGCTGCCACTGTAGGCGGCGAGTTCACTCTTTCAGACCCTAATAACTGTGTTTCCACTGGGCTCCAAACATCAGGAATGCCATGCTCACCAGCCTGGACTCTGCCGTTTCTACCCGTCAGCGAGGTTACATAAATTCAGTTTGTTTACAAGAGCACATTGCTATGACAGTGGGCCAAACAGCCCTTGGTCTTCACTACAGTCGCATGGCAGACTACAGTGAATGGATAATATAGGTAGAATAATTTAGCCACTGTGGATGCAAAGGCAAAATGCAACTTAGGAGACTGCCTTGGGTGTGCACAGTTTTGCTGCTCTTTCTAGAGATAATCCCAGAAACTTCTTAAACGTCTACCCCTGCAGCATGTTTAAATTATGCTTTAATTATAAGCAATACGCAAATACTGACAAAATGCAAGTGTTGTGAAAAGCCGGGTGCCTGCTTTGCTCCTTTGAGGAACAGAAGAGGACTGCTTCTATAAAGTCAAGAAATCTTTCATATTGCTTCCTTTTCTGTCTGCACACACATTTATACAAATTAAATCTCCTTTTACTGTGGTGATTAATACCAGGCAAAGCAAGTACAACATATATCCATTATTGTAGCTGTGACAGTAGGATTTAGATAAACCTTCCAACACCCTCTTACAGTGCATTCATGCCTACATTAAGATGCCTCAGGACCCCTGCTTTGGGTCTTAGCCAGAGCATGTAAATGCAAAGATGAGCAGAAATTGGTAATCGTTAATGGTGTAACTAACTATTCTCTACTTCTGAATCAGTATCCTGCTCAAAAACTACAGATTGAACACAAAACAATTCCAATCAACTCAAAAAAATAGGTTGCATTAAAGCGGAGGTCAGGGGACGAGTACTAGACTACATTTTGTAGTCATTAAATATTTCTAGGAGTAAAGTTAAATCCATCATTAACAATTGAAAGGCATGAAGCACAAATATGCCTCGTGTAATATGCCGGTGTGTAAATATGCCCAGAGCACAGTGACCATATAAGGAGGAGCCTGGAAGGGAAATACCAAATTTTAAGAGGCTTAAAACTTCTAAAACATTTTTATTTTAACCACATTTCAAGCACCTGGGCTCTATTTAGCAAATGTTACTGTAACAACAGTATGTATGATTTACTGCACTAGTGATTCTTCTGGGCTGAAACATGGTGTTGGATCAACTACAAAAAATAAAAATTCATTGCAATGAAGCGAAACCCCACCCAGTGTTACGATGAATGTCTTCATAGGGATTTGAATAAGTGAAACACAGATTATCACCAGGTAAAAAGAAAAAACTAATGTTCAGGCCTTAAAAATTCAACAGCAAAAGGCAATGTGATGCCTTATATTGCCTCAGAGGCACTCGGGTTTTAGAGGTAATAAGGTTCTCTCTCACAAGCTAAGTGAACCTAAAAGATTTTTGTGTGCATTAGACATTTTTCTTGCATGATTTGCAAAATATAAAATTGGTACAGTTGAGAGAAAGTCAGGAAGGGTCATTTTTAACACTGAGATAGTAAATGTCTAACTCAAAGCAGCCAACAACTGATGGCGTTGTGGCGTTTAAAGTGAAAAAAAAAAAATCAGTTTCAGTGCTTTGTGCTTTTCATTGGGTTCTTTACTCTGCACTTCACACAGTCATGACTCACCTATTGATCAAGTCTGTAAGCCCTTATATTTACCCATCTATTCTTCAGAAGGCAGATTCTTTAGATTTTTTGCTGCTTTTGTCATTGCGATTTAGCAGCTCCGTGCTGTTTATATTTGTGGTATTCGAGGGCTAATGTCAACAGAAAGTGCCTGACCGTAGTGGAGAAGCTTTCAAAATAACAGCACTGACTTCACTAGAATCAGAGCTGGAAGCCTGAAGAGGACTGAAGGCTGTATCATCTCTTTAAGAGGAGAAGTATTGAAAAGAATTAATCCTTGGAGTAAAATCCCTGAGAGTTTAAAAAATGAAAAAATTATACAGAGAGTTTGAAAAATAAAACCGTTCCTTATCAAAAGCAAACACTACTATGGAATGCTGAGATACTGTACATGTCTTTCCAGTGAATGTCGACCAATGCTAATCACGTATTAACGTTTCATAATTTTAAAAAAAATCACTAGGGCTGAAAGAATGTACAGTTTACAACCTGTTAAGCAATTCAGATTTATACACACACTTTCTTTTATCTAATATTAAATACATGTTTAATTTCCTTTTGGCACATTTTTTGCATTCTCGCTTCGTCCACTTTGGTTTTTATGTTTTGTATGGATTATCTTATCATCTTATAACATTATGACATTAGTCTGTTAAATAATGCATCATCTAAAATATTCATAAACTGTCATGTTGTAACTAAGGCTTTAAGGCATTTAAACTTTTCACTGGATTTACAATATTCATTTCACAAGGCCTTCAGCATGAAACTCAGTCGACAGCCGGTAGGCTGCTGACACTCTGGGAAGCGTCACTGCCTGGTTAGAGCTCCTTGTTGCTGACAGCGTGTCCAACACTGTGTGAAAGCCCACTGTGATGGGGAGGGACACTGCTGATGGAAACATGGACGCTGGGTTTGGCACAGGCTGATCTTCTCTATTCAGAGGATATGGAGCAGACAGCATGGCAGACAGTGGAAAATAAAACAGCTTTATGAAAACTTTGGTGTGAAGCGGTGGTTCTCATCCATGTGCCATCAAGCCCCAAGAGATTGCAGGGCTTTGTTCCAACCAATCACTTCACCAGCGCTTTTCACTGATTAGATCTTCCTCTATGCCTGAATCTGTGAAATAACCCAGAGCTATGTTTGATTGGAACAAATGCCTGCACATCGATTGATGTCAAAAATGGTTGGGAAACACGGAGTAATAGAAATAAAAACAATACGTGCAAGTTAGCACTGGTTAGTGTACAGAGTGGAAAAGAAAAGAATATGGAGCAAAGACAGCACAGTCCATTAAAGAGACAATAAAAGGTCAATAAAGGTAAAGGGGCAATAAAGAGAATTTATTAGGTTGAAATGTCCCATTGAGGGTGGGGAGAGTGCTTCTCATTAATAGCAATGAGCCAATGACTATTGGCCAAGTTTGGAAACTTCACCTGTCACGTATTGTCACATGTAAAACTGAAATATTCGTGACGAGCCAAAAATGTCTCTGGATTAGTTATAGTACATTGAAACAAAATATTACACTATCAGAAAATAACAGATGCTCATCTGAACAAATTTAGGTCGATGAAATAGTTTCACCACATGTGCAGCTTTGTTATTAAAGTAGGATTATCAGACTTAATAAAGATGTTTTATAGTAATAACTTGCTTTCCTGCCCAGTCGAGTTTCATTATTCCTTAAAGCTCTGTTTCTCTGGTTTGCTATATAAATTGGTCACGAAATATGATCTGATCTTCACCAAGGCTACAAAAATCAACACCCACAATTTTCTAAGCTGACAAAACACAAACGGTCATGATGTTCGATGTCTTCATTCCCAGCCATTAAACATGCAAAGTGATGATGATGCAATGGCAACAGTGTTTTGATAACTCAACCACCTTTTGCAAGCGCTTCCTGTTGGTGTGCATTACACCAAACAAAACGCTCTTTCGGGTTGAGGTCTGGGTCCTGACTAGGCCACTCCAAAAGGCAGATTTACTGTCGAAGCCATTCTGTAGTAGATTCGCCTGTTGCATCACTCAGCGTCTTCTGAGCTTCAGTGTGCAGACAGCCACCCTAACATTATCCTGTAGCATAATGAATAATAAACTTAGAAATTAATTTTTACCCGTCACAATGGCAATTTCTTTCCTCTGTGTTCTGCCATGAACTTGTTGAGCATTCAAGTGACCTTTGCTGGGTGGCAACTTCCATGGAGAGTAGCCACAGAACCATTTAGATACAGTTTGTCAATCTGAGGACTGATTTTCACAAGTTTTGGAGATTACAGTGAAGCCCTTTCCAGCTGCATGTATATTGACGATTCTTGATCATTTTCTGACATCTTTTTTGCAAGGTATGATTCGTATCAGTTGATGCTGCTTGTGAATAGTACATTAATTAATACAACATGTTTTCATAAATCAAGCTAGTTCTAAACCAGACCTCTATTCTCATTTCATTTTTTTCCACAATGGGTGTGCTCACTTAAAAACAAGATCATTTGTTTTTGTGTTTTATCAGCTTCCAAATAGTGTTTGTTGATACTTGTGACTTTTGTGAAGATCAAATCACATTTCATGACCAATTTATGCAGGAAACCAGGAAATTGCAAACAGTGCCATTACTTATTCCTGAAAACGTGCCTGTCAGAGCCACCAGCGAGAAAGGACTGAAATCCCCTGGACCAGGCTACCTGTGCCTTCACAATATGAAGACAGAAGTAATTACTGAAGATAAAGCACACTGGTTGGTGAATATATTACCCATCAGCAGCAGTATTGGCTGGTTGCATCTTTGAAATAAAATTTGTAAAAGCAGCTCTGCCTTAAGCTGCTTCCTCGGCTTTTTGCCTGTCTTCCTTCGTTTCTCCTCTACTGTAAGTGAAGCAACACACATTCAATAATAAATCCTTTTTTTAAAAGCTGCAATAACCTTATATACAAGTAATAACCCATTTAAATGCTTAGCAGCCATGAATCCAAATATATCTCATGCAACACACTGTAGTCATTGATGACGGTGGAAGCACCAAGAGTGTGAACAAATCAAGCTCTTAAGGGTTCAAGGTTAACGGTTACAGTACACTGACCACAAACAAAATAAGACTATTGTCACCGTGCCGTGTCCCAAATACCATTAACCTTTTTACGGAGTCATTTAAAGCTACAAAATGTAATTTTCGGCTTTAAGTTTTTTGCTAAAATCATGCTCCGTAACTTTAATGTGGAGAGGTGCTGTCAGACTCACAGAAGAGCAATGCCAACATTGCTGAGATATTCCCTTAAGGTTTTTGAGCGTCCTAACCAGTAAGAGAAGGTCAAATCCTAGGTATCACAGGGTGCTTTGCAGATATCGGAGATGCCACAGGCTGTGACACAGGGTCACTATGTGATGCCCTGGGTGGATTCATTTCAAATCTCACACCACAGATGGTTTGACTCCAAAACTTGCATATTGCTGCTTTAAGAATTACAAAGCCAAACAGAGAAACCTAAGCATAACTCAGAGCAAAATAACTTGTTTTGAAGTATGCAATAATACATAAAACAGAAAGAAAAGTGTGGTTATTTTCGGACTTAAGAAACAATAATGTTGGCACGCTCTCTGCCAAGCTGCAAAAATAGTAATAGTTAAATTAAAAGTCCTTCATTTGGAACTTAAGGGTACTTCAGCTACACGGGGCAAAGGGGCAGGAGTGTAAGTAACTATATCATCTATACATTACTCCACAAGTCCCTGACATGAAGCATGAAGTGCAGCATAATGTACAGACATAGAGAGGAGAGACTAAAGCAACAAACGCTTGTTTTGAGCCTTGCAGATCCAGACACTGCAGGAATAATTGGCACATTGTGAAGGGCAGATATTTATGCCAGTTTAGTGGTACACTGTCAGAGATGGATGATGCTCTGCCTGCTGGTGACAGACTCCGTTAAAGAGATCTCAGAATAGTGACTGCTCAGGTTTCCCAAACATCTAAGCACTTGGGTACATTTTGTGAGGAAAACAATTCACTGTTGTGCTGCGCCTGTGAAGAGACGGTTTTGACCTTCAAGCTCCTCGGTGGTGAATTCATCTAAAGAAGATCTTTCATATCTCGCTCATCAAATGTTGTGTTTTTCAGTTCATCTCCTGCTTAATACCTCATTCAGCCCTTTGACAACTGCCTTAGTTAGTTATTCCGCTCCTCACTTATTGCCGTGTTTGAATGAGAAGCCTTGGGCAGGTCATAAACACGATGATTTCACAGAATGAGATCATTATGTTTCAAAGTCAGATTTCTGAAACCCTTCCAAGTAAACTCATAATGTGTCATTTGACTCTGTGTCTGGTTTAGACCTGTGGTATTAGGAGTAAGGGTAGTCTGGTGGCACAGAAAGCCCACTAGCATCTTAACTTCTGAGGGAACAGAGCAGGGGGCTCTTTTTGTTATTTGTAAAATGCCATCGTTTTAATAAAGTGCATATCCCTCTTTGGGTCTGATGAAAATTATGTCAATATTTAACACTGAATTCTTATTCCATAGGCAAGAAACCAGAGAGATTAACACCTGAATATGTGTGAAGGTGAGAAAATCTTTTGTAGGTTGTAAGGACATCTGTGATATATACATGGCAGTGGTTGTTGATAATAAAGTGTTGACTGGTAAATATGTTGGAATAGAAAACAATTTTACAGTTTTTGATCATTGGTTGTTTTATAGCTTAGGCAGATACGAGTCTGCCCAGCTGTCACTTAAATTTCCATTTCTGTAGGCAATTTCAAATTTTCTAGTCCAATTTGTCATAAGAAGCTTAGACTGATTCTTGACCACTGATATTGAAAATTCTCATTTTATGTTTAATTATTATTTGAGATGTATACTGTGAGTGATGACCTTTGAACTGTGGCTAGGTGATAATTTAGACAAAAGTTTAAGTTTAGATCAGCGTTTGCTGGTCAAGCTTAGATATTTGTAATGTTTTTGTCCCAGCAACTGCTCAGCTAAATGAGGATCTAAAAACCAGATGTTGCCCTATATAGAGGTAATAACTGGGGTGATGATTTTAGAGAGCCTCTCTGGCCAAATTAGGAGCTCCTGCAGCTACACAGGATTTACAAATTTGATGTACTGTGACACAAATGAGTTACACAGATGCTGGAAATATTTTACATTTTGATTAAAATGTTGAAGCCTGGTGTGGTTAAAACAACCTTTGAATGTCTGTTGAATGGCAAGAATGTCTACTTCCTGCTGTTTATATTTTTAGACTGGAATAAGCACAGATACTAACTAAACTGTATTAGACAATGCCTTTAAAACAGAGGATTAATTACTCTGATCTGTGGATCAGATTCATTAATCTGTGACCATCATCTTTTAAGTCATTTTGGGGCAGTTTTGGTTTGGTTAGGTTACTGTGACCAACAAGTACATCCACTAAATGAAATACCAAGTAAATTTTCCTTAAGAGATAATTAAAAAAACATTTGGCAATGACGTTTAAGCTTTTTTGAAAACATTAAAATAGATTAAGTGGAATTTTATACTTTATCCCTTTGTCTAATTCTTCCTTTGAGTTTTCCTTTAAGTTGTCCTCTTTTCTTAATCCAACTAAATTATTCTTTTATATGGAATAGGAATTAGTTTCATTTTGTTGTATATAACAGCCAGAATTCACCAGCCAGAATTTTTTAATTTGTGGAAATAAAATGTATAACCATTGGGATTGAGAAATTATGCACAGTTAATTTCAGTTTGATATTCACAGAATGTTTGAATGTTTTGGGTGAAGCAGCAAGTGTGCCATCATCCCAGCTGAGCATGTGATCATGGAGAGGCAGGGTGTGTGTAAACTGCAGACGGGAATTGTGCTGTTAAGCAACACATCAACAACTTTAGCTAAATGAACATTCATTGCAACATCAGCTGTTTGCACTTAGAATAATGCAGTAAGTGCAAACCAACTGGTGTTTTGTTGGTTATATTTTCATAAGAACAGCCAAACACATTAATACCCGATAACAGGGAAAGTCACTTGTATAAAATCGGCTGCAGCGTACACTGGCGCTTGTTGGGCTGATTACGTCTGCTGTGTTAACGCTAAACATCACAATGACACATACGCATTTCAGACTCTGCTCATCACACGGATCTGGCCTTAAAAGCAGATGTACTGGCGACAGTTGGCAGCTTTCCTGGGAAATATCTCCCATTTGCCCCTTTACTGAAGAGCCCAACAAGAATATCTGTCCATCAGGAGTGGCTAATCAAACTCCAGGGTCAAAACTCAAACCCACAGCCTCCTTGCAGATTTAATGAGTTTTGTGTTTGTTTCACCTTCTTACATGAGCAGTTCTATAGCCATAAACAAATCCAGAATTATAGCACTCTCTCTCCTTTACACTCAGAGTTAAATGATCTGTACTCCTAAATGTGGAAACATCTGGTGCTTTGATTTTTTACACACACACACACACACACACACACACACACGGTCATTTCATAAAATCTTTTGCTCATGATTATTAATCCATTATTAATACAAAAATGCTAAACATTTGCAAACATTTTTTTTTTACAAGCAAAGAGCCATTTGGAATGTGATTATTTATTCGGTTTACTTTAAGTGTTTGACTTCACTTACAATAAATCTCACTGTCCTATGTCCCTTTTTTCCAGACATTTTAGTGATTTTACTGGGAATACATGAAACAATGTCTGATTTTGAGTCTACTGACCAATAGATATAGCTAAGGGAGTTTTTACTTTACTGTTAACTTATGATAAAATATCTTATCTATACACGTCTAGAAGGTAGACAAACACATCCTGGTAATAATTCAGAAATAAGTGTATTGCCAGTACAAACACTGCTCTAAAGGTGAGTTCCATTCGTTGACAATTACAGCTTGAGCTGTAAAAGAAGCCAGAAAATCAGCTCTTTGATATTCAAGATTCAAAGTGTCATGGGATAAAAGATCTCCAAAGAGACTAAATCATCTGTGATCAAAACTGCAGGTGCATCAGTCCAAAATAACTAATGTATTTAATATATCAAGGGAAACCAGAGAAACATATGTTTCACAAAGACAAACAGTTGTGACAAAGTGGAACAGTAGCTCTAACTCAGTGATAAGGTGAGGCAATGAAGTGTGTTTGGATTTCGACAATGCAGTTTTCTGCAGGGACCCATGTGAAAACCACTGCAACAATGTTGATTCAATTACATTAGTCTGATACCAAATAAGTTCCCCATTTAGTATTTATACGCCTGTAAGAAATTATAACAAACTGTAACATACTTTAACTGGCTTTAGGGATATATATTTATATACACACACACACTTTATTTTTACTTATTTTGAAAAGGATTTGTTGAAAATGATAAAGATTGGTTTATGATACCTGGTTGCATTTTCAAATGATTTAGGTATCATGCTAAAATCTATTATATCAAGATAAAGTAACAGTTGCTCATAAAAATAAAGAATGATATTTGTAAAGTCATTTTAAGAGACGCTTACGGCTGCAAATGAAAGTATATTTTTAAGAGCAGAAGTGAGGGTTTAAGTGCTGCAAGCTCTGTAAGCTAACACGCCACATTAGCCACAGGCTCAGAGAGACAGACTATCCAGAGGAGATAGTCGGCTTCCATTTGCTCATTTAACTAGTTTCTGAATAAAGGTGGCATTTCCATTGAAAAACTAGACTGGATCCACTATGCAGTCCATCTGTTATCTGGGGCCGACTATGACAGTATACAAAAGTTTTTTTTCTGTCTTTCCTTTCATAATGTAGTAGTACAGCCACGTCTGGCTGTCTGCTGACATCCCTTTGAACTCCCTTTGAAACTGTCCTGTGGGGTTACTCACTCCAGAAAGGGTCCGCAATATCCAAGTCCTAGCACCATTTTGGCCTGCGGTACAGCTTCAAAAGCTTCAAAGCACCCAAGTGACTTCTGACCTTGCCGAGCATGATCCTCTGATGCATGACAGGCTGGGTGGAGGAAGAGTCGTACTGTGGAGATGACATCTAAATGCGTCAGGTCTGGCAGAGGTGTTGGACAGAGTACACGTGAGATGTGTGACTTGAATGCAAAGTTTCTGTGTACTGTTTGGCAACCCTAATTACCCACCAGAAAGAAAAACACACTAACAACTGGTCTTGAACCCCAAAGACAGATTCTGACATTTTTGAGAAGGTCAGAGTTAATTACTATGTGAGAATCTATTCACGGGGAGGGAACAGGAAGAAGCTGTGTGGAAAACTGCTTCCAAGGCTCAATGGGAAGGTTACTTGCTTAACAATCGTAATGTTTGGTAATGACTGTTGCCTTAATCAGTGAATCTTCGTGCCACAATACCACTAATGTAGAGTATGACATAGGGAGGAAATTATGGAAATGTTAGTGCTGGATCAATATTTAACTGCCAGAGTATAGGCAGTTAAATGTTTTTTAAAGGTTTGTCATTTCTTAATATTCTTGCTCACCAACAATATTGGGTATTTTCTCTTATTGTCTTATTTAAATTATTTTTATCACAGAAAATATTTTGGTTTTGGAGCATTTGTAAGACTGAATTATAGTTATAAGACAATGCCTTAGGGCTAAGGGTAAATGTAGCATCGTCAAATGCCCATTTTGTCCAATTAACAGGTCCAAACTAAAAAATAACCAATTTAAAATGTGAATTGTAAAACAGAGAGAAAAGCAGCAGATCTTCACATTTGATAGAGGGTAAAGATAGCATCACATTACTTCCCTTGCAGAGGCTCTATCGTTGCTTCGCAGGATATAAACTATTGAGAACTGATAGAATAAATTATTAAGAGCACCATTTGCATGGCTCCATTATCCCTCGAGTAAAAACAGAGACCCACATCATGACTTATACATACAAGTTTTGCGCGCAGAATCCTCCACAAACAGAGAAGAGATGTCCTCATCTACACCCGCCTCGTTTTTGGCAATGCAGGTATAGGCACCGGTGTCCTCAAAATGCACATTGCTGATGTGAACCTCACTTCCATTAGCTTGGAGGAATAACACAAAAAATAGACAGTTTGCATTCCAGTATGGGATAAAAGGTGACTTCATGCTATTATCCTCTTTTACCATTTACTATCTTACATAACAGTTCTCAAACATTTGAGAATGAGAGGTTTATTTTAGAGATCATTTTTTTTAAACAATTCAAAGTAAGAATGTGGCACAGGTCAGCTTCATCGTGTCTTGCTTCTCATTTTGCATTTGTGTGCACAACTTCACTTATTATTACAAAACGGTAAATTACTTCAATCTTTGCTCCTGAAAGTAACTCGATTTGATGTTTTTCTTGAAACAGGTTTTAGGCTGTATCACCCAGCTTCATTTGTAGCATCAGTATTAGTGAGGGTTGATAGTAGCTATAGTCGTAACAGGATACTAGTGACGTCATATTAGTGACACTTAGAGTATGTTAGTGGTAATATTTGAAATTCACAGCATCCGTAGCAGTAAAAGCGCTAGGAAACTTAATAATGGGAAAATCTAATGGCAATAAACATGCACTCACTGAGCAGTAAACTCTCGACTCCTCTTTACCTTGCAGGGTGAGCTGTTTGGACAGCTTGGTTGTTATGTCCATACCGTTCTTCAGCCAGGCCAACTGGGGGCTGGGGACACCCTCAGCATGGCAACGAAGGCTGGCAGTGACGCCTGGCTCCCTTGCTTGGCTCTCTGGGTAAACTCTGATGACAGGGGGAACTGGAATATAGTGAAAAGAGGAAAGGGAGACGGATGAGATGAGAAACACATAAACGATGTACCGTCTCACTTTTTTTTTTTTTTTTTACATTTGCCTCCCTTAAAAAGCGAGGCAATTCTATCAAATGAGAAGTTTAGAAAAGCTCATGGCTTTGCATTACCATACATTATCAATGTAATCGTATTGTATTTTCAGCATCACCGAATGCCTTTAGATAAAGTTAACATGCTCTGCGAAGCCAAACAAATCAGATAGATAAATAAAGCAGAGAACCTCTGTACGGATGTTATCGATTTCGCTTGGTAGCCATTGATTTTATGTAACCTTTTGTCAGGAAGAAGATGAGGGGATAGCAGCAGAGAAAACAAAATGCATCAAGAAAGAAAGGGCACAATAAAATGTCCCTCTGTTCTGCAAACTGTTCCAAAAGCTGCATTTACACATTTCTGCACATTGTACTGCTGCCATGTCAGTGTTTAACTTCTTTGCTTAACCCTGAAGCAACAACCAACAAAAAAAAAAATCTCTCCTACATACTGTACTTCCAAGAACCATAAATCAACATAAATCAATAAAGCACACAAAACACATTAATATTATGCATTTATGCATTGGCTAAGAATATGCCACAAGTTTTTACTCTTTAGCCGGGGGCTAACTGGGTAGAGTCTTGCTTCACAAAACATGGAAATATCAAAAGAATGAATTTGAATAATCCTTTAAAGGATAAAACCTTTTAAAAGGATGGCAGTGTCCCTGCGGAGACGCACACTAAAATGGTGACTGAAACTTGGACAGTGACAATGAACTGTTTACAGAGCGACCATAAAAAAGCAGCATGATTCATTCCACAACAGCCTGTCACATATAAGGATGACAACCTAGCAGCAGTTTAAGTAGGGACATCAAATCTCTCTATCTTGCCATCTTGTTGTGTGCAATCCCTCGTAGCCTCTGTGGCCCAAATCAGTGTCCTCTTTTTTTTCTCCTTTCTAAAACACACTTCAGAGACATGAGCAGAGGATGTAAGTGAAAGCCTTGGCAGACGCAGAGAAGGCAGACATGCTGTTGAGACTATTTCCTGTGGGCACTGCGTTAGAGGAAGTCTTTACTCAGCCAGGTGAGTGAAAGGACTGAAGACTGCTGCCACGGCCATCTGGTAAGCACGGCACTCCCGGGCTTCAGAGCTCATGTCAACCTGACTGCCAACACGCCATCCACAGTGGGCCACCAAGGGCTCTTATGGCACCCAGGTTACTTTACCAATCACATTCACAGAAACGGACTAATTATGCAGTTGCCCGTCAGCAGCACCGAGGTTGACTGAATGGAACCCATGGAGACAATTATTTTGTTCAATCTTTTCAGTAAAGGTCATTGCGGGTCATTTCCTCACACATGTCCATACAAGCATACAAAATTCTTTGTCTCTGTTTGTAGCATGTTACTTCTCTAGTTCTAATATCCTGTCCCTTTGACCTAAATAACGTTGTGACAGTGTTCAGTAAATAATAGCTGTTTGAATCCATAGCTACATCTGTAAATCAATCTTCCTGAATGCACATATAAATATGCAGATAAAAACACTCCCAGTATTTCCATGATCTGTAATATTCTAAAGCAATACTGTAATTCTGTGACTTGTTTTTTTTGGTCAGGCATTTTCACCTTTAAGGATGAGCTTCTGATGTCTTTACATTTGTGTTACATTACATTTAGTCATTTAGTAGACGCTTTTATCCTAAGCGACTTACAAGTGAGGTACAAGGCAGCAAAAATCTAAGTCAAGGAGAAAACATCAAAGCAAAGTCCTATCAGAAAAGTGTTCACATTTCAAGAGATGCAAGTACGAGAAACAGCAGAAAGGAAGTTGTTTTTTAAAAATAGATTTAAGTGCATAGGAAGGTGCGGAAGAGTTCAGTTTTTAGCAGTGAGTCAGCTGAGCGTGCAGAGTTTGGTAGCTTGTTCCACCATCCTGGGATCAAGTTTTGCTTTGTGTCTTCTGTGCGGTGCTGGGACCACCAGACGTCGTTCGTTGGCAGACCGCAGCGGACGGGAAGGATTGTAGACTTGAATGAGTTAGCTGAGGTAACCACCCTGTGAGCAAGAGACAGAGCTTTGAACCTGATGTGAGCAGCTACAGGAAGCCAGTGCAGAGATCTGAAGAGTGGTGTGACATGGGTCTTTTTTGGCTGATTAAAAATGAGGCGAGCTGCTGCGTTTTGGATCATCTGCAAGGGTTTGATTGTGGATACCGGTGACCCCATCCACAAAGCGTTGCAGTAATTAAAACGAGATATGACCAGCGCCTGTAATGAGTTGGGTTGTATATTCCGTGATGTAGGGTCTGATCTTCCTGATGTTGTAGAGGGCAAATCTGCATGTCCTCGAGACTGAGGAGATGTGGTCCTTAAAGCTCAGTTTGTCGTCGTTGAAGTCTCTTTATAATTTGAAATGTATAAGCATTATACAATTAATGATGTACCTCGTAAGTGGCTGTGCAGCCAAGCATCCTGGTTATGATCAGTTTTTTGGACACTGTGGTTGACCATCATGATCAGCAAAACTTAAAATAAACCCACCCCATTCGAAAATGTTTCTATTTGCATGTTTAAGGCTAAAAATGTGGTGCTCTTTGTATTAAATGCCAGCGAAGTAAAACCATCGGACCTGGATAATTAGCATCATGTACACAATAATTAACAAGTTGTCTTTGTGTTAATTGTAAACGTTATATCCCAACAATGATAAACATCAGGATAATACTTGTTACCCATATGCTGCATCAATGCTAACCTGCTTATGAAGAGTTTGATCTTGGTAAAAGTATAGCTAATTAACAGTATTTATTTAAACGTATTACTTGATCAGATTAAACACCTCCCTCTGAAGAACAGAGCTTATCAAATATCTTAAACACAGAGGAGACTAAAGAGACAGATTTTTCATCTTTGTAATCTCTTCCAGCCTGAAAGGCAGGATAAGTAGATTTGGGTGTGTGTGTGTGTTTGGAGTTGGGTTGGCGTCAGTGTTGGGGGAAGAGTTTTTAGGGTCATGCCATGGAATGTTTCTTTGTCTCTAGCAAACAACCACAGCAACCTATTAATCACCATCCATGGAACAAGCATGGACTGACCTTTGAGTAACTCATTAATAAAACCTCGCAGACAATCTCACTACGTTTGTCTTTTTAGTGTGCGGGAGATAAAACAGAAAACACATCCTTTTTGCCTTTTTATCCAAGCTACATTAGAAAAACTACCACCGTGGTCAGTTAAAATGAAATTGAAGTTACAGTAGCCAGTGACAAACGTTTGTAGTACCCATTACACTGTACAACCAACCTTACACCCCTATGCAATATAAAAGTATTAATTGTTGTGTAATCACTTAATAATTGTATTAAGTTTGAACCCACAAACAGCTTTCTCGGCTTTTACCTGGGTTGTGTGTAATGCAACATGTACTGTATAATTTGTCATTTCGCTCTGTGTTACAACATACACACAGAGGCCATCAGGAGTATTTTGGGAATCAGCATTTTGCTCAAGGACACTTAGATATGAGGACCGGACAAGTCTGGAATTTACTGACTCCCTGCTATACACCCTGAGCTACATCCCCATAACAGGAGGTAGGTAAGAGGACGAATCCATACTGTAAGTGTTCCTAAAAATGGGAGAGGGTACAAGATACACATGAGATGAGTTACTGAACAAAAGCTTATAAACATTTGCAGTTGCAGCAATAGTTAGAAGATTTAGAAAGAATGATGATGATATCTCTGAGAAGGTACAGTGGCTGTCCTCCAATAATGACGCCACACACAGTCCGCTGTTTACACAACCTTGAACTGAAAGACTAGCGGGAAAGAGCTTTTGATGTGACACAAGCACTCTCTGTGGAAAATGGTGACTGATCAGACACTGAAGGACACCGCTTGATGTCAACCTCTAGAGACACTGTCCACAGCGTCCAAAACAGTAAAACACTCCAAGATGAAACTTTGCCAAAGAACATAAAAAGGAACTTAATAATACTGGCAGCACATTCTTTGGTCAGATTAAACCAACATCAATTTTGATTAGATCAGATTAAACACAGGAGGTTTTTAAATAAGGCAAAAGTGAAAACTATGACTTTCCCCTGCAGTTAATCAAACACCTTTTATTAAGTATAGCAACACAGCGTCTGCAGCAAAGAGCAGTTGAAAATCCTCAGTGAAGAATGCCAAATTGTGTCTCTGCAGACTTGTACTAAACTAGTATTACCAATATCACCAAGGATCAAGCCGGTATATTTTAACAAAATAAAACAATGGATTCTTACAAATGAACTGAGTACGAACTGTTGTTGCATTCGGCCTTAAAGTATGGATCGTTTATTACAGTTACATTAGTAAAACTGTTATTTTCATACAAATAATTTGGCTTCACCTTTTTGGAGCTTTGGCTAAAATCTAATACCTGCATAAGAGGCAAATGTTTTTAATTACTTGCTTTTATCTTAATATTTTGTTGTATATGTAAAAGGTCACAAAAGCAGCACAAAAGAAATATGGGTATCGTGTCTATTTATAAACTGCTGTATGCTTCGTTAAATGTGCTAATTTGCCAAAATCTTTCTTTCCTTGACAAAATCGGATGTAAACTTTGCAGCAGATTTCCTGTGCTTCAATACACTATTCTGTAGGTAGAATGTTAAAAGAAATACATCACCTGTATGCTACAGTTTATCATCCTTAATTACACAGTATTTAATTTATTTTACAAGTATGGTTGTTTATTGTTTCATTTTAAACAGGCCAAACATGACATACTTTCCTAATTCATGCTTTGCAAACTTTGAAGTCTAGTTGGAATTAGATGCTAAAAAACAAGGCAAAGGCAGCCATCTTATGATCAGGGTGATGTTCCGTTAGGGCCAATTGAACTGCCCTCTGATACTGTCAAGAAGAATAGAAAATGGCCAGCGTGACACAAAGCACACATCTCATCCCATACACCTTTTGGGTAAATTGCTTGTGTGATTTGAGAAAATGGAAGTGGTTGGTACTCTGTGCTGAAGAGTTCTGCCTGTGATCCAATCAGAGCTGTTAACGCCACTACAGGAGTCACATAGTTACAGTAAAAGTGCAGGCGCAGTCTATAGAGCTGTAATTACAGTGTGGGTAAGTAGAGGTGTAATCAGTGCTGAAAATGGGTATATAAAGGTGGGCTCAGTCAGTTCACAAGTTGTAGTTAACTCCTCTGTAGACTACATGGACCTAATTCAAGGCAACATCTGGGATGGGAGGGACACAGTGCCTGCCAAAAACTTTTATAACCTAGTCTAGATTGCTCAAACATCCAACAGAGGTACTGACCCCAGTTCAGCATAATTGCATGACATAATTTCATAATTAACCATGTTAGTAAACAAAGAAACACCTAATGGGCAAGTTGAAAAACAATAAAAAAAAAGAAAGAAAGGTGTTTGTTGAATATTTGTGAAACATACACAAAGAACCAGTGACGTGTGAAAAACGAATCAAATTTTTCGAGTTCAGTAAATCAATTGTCTTCTGTTGTGCATTTGGTGACTGCTGATGAAATAACTGACCAATCACAGCCAATTTGGCCACAACGGAAAGGGGACGTGGCCAACATATTCCCTACTGCAAATAGAATTTACAAAGATAATTGGATGAGAAGAACAAAGTGACAAAGATAGTTCTTACAGAAGATGAATTGCAGAAATTACAATTCATATGCATATTGCCGTTTCCTGTTTCTAGAAACTGGTACCGTAGCTTTAAGGAAACCAAACAAATGGTGGCCAGAAACATCAGTTTAAAATGTGCTGCTATGTAAGCGTTATATTTACAACTTGTTTCTTTCACCCCAAGTGGTTAGAAATAGAAAAAATCAGTTACTGCAATTCTTTTTATCCAAGTTACCTTAGAAATTCTGATTAAAAGTCACTCGACCATAGAAAACTGAACTTTGTGGTGATTTCTCTGTCAATTACTAGTCTTTATTAAAATGCATTTTAAAGTGCTGAGACGTCTTCTTTACATAACTGTTTAACAATGGAGCTCATTACCACCTCACCTCCTTATACCTGAAAAACAATTTAAATGTTGTTTTACCAGTTTGCACGGATATCACATCCTATTGACTTATCTGTCAGGAATCCATTCTGGATTTCTAGCTTACCTATGTTTATGGTGAAAATGTGACTGCTATCTGCCAATTACAGCCCGCGGATATAACTCAGGGACGTGGGGAGTTTCAGAGACTTATGTGGGAGGAGTCACATTCTATCACTGTTACAGCAATTCCCAATCATTGCCTAAAGATCTCAGTCGAGGTCATTTCCACAGTTATTTGAGAAAAAGCTCATGTCAGTAAATTCCCTCTGTGGCTGTAAATGTGTGAGAGGAAGACTATTCTCTGATCAAGGTCAGTAAAGTGTCCTAAATTATTTAAGTCCTCACTATGGTAGAAGAAAAGGCTAAAAATGTGTCAAGCTAAATAGGAAAATACTGACTGAGGTAGAAGACTGAAAAAAGAAATCCCTGGCAGGTTTTTGCACTGCAAATTAAAAATGTCGCATTTCAGCATTAAAATAACTAAAATTATACTTAATACATGTAATTACGTTTAAAACAAATCCAGCTGATATTATCAGGGGAGTTAAAATAATTGTTGTTAATTTAGCATAAACACTATTTGCTACTAACAGCAATTAACTACAAGGCGAGTGTTTAATGTAACTTGCATTAATGGAGAAGCTATTAAAATAAATGAATTATTGATATGGTATAACACAAGCATTCAGAGTGTGAGTGCTATTGATCCTGATATGATAAAACCCAATGTCTGATAGCAGGCGTTTTGTGCCAAAGGAGGTAATATCAGGTGTGACAGGTGACTGAACAGTTGGATCGGTTCAGCTCTTAATGCCGCAGACCTAAACTGTTTCCATATTAGGTAGAACTTTAAACTAGAGCATAAATTGAAGTCAGAGGGACCTTAATCTTGAATAATGGGATGGATTTGTAAGGGATATGAATGCCGAGGTGGGCTGAGTTGCGGAAGGGATTCAAATGAAATCCTCGATTTGGTCGGGTCAGTATAGTTTAATGGATGTGGACTGTAAGCCTCCACAGACACCTCCCTCGCTTGTGTTATTCAATCAGGAGTATAAACTTTTTGTCAACAAAAAACCAAACACACACCTCGTATTACTCCATTGCTCTGCTCGCTACTACAAACCACAAAAAACGAAACCTGTTTGATGAAGTATTTTGCTTAAAGACATTAATACTGTAAATGTTATAATTTCACGACCCCAAACGCCTCGTTAGCTAGAGAGAATGACAAAACTCCTCTTTTCCTGCGGAAAAAAAGGTCTCTATTCTGTCCTTTGAAAATAATTCACTTACACTTTACCAATGTGCATGTGTTAACTCAATTCCTTCACGCAAATCACAATTTCCTTTGCCCGGAAGATCATGAAAAAAAATAAAAGAATGAGCCAGTTGGTCGATTTTTCCACTCAAAACTCAGACAAGATGTGAGAGAAGTTGCATTCTGATGTGTTTCTGAGTGTGTCAGGAGAGCCACTCCCAGGAGAATGTGACACAGCAGGGCTGACAGCTCCATCATAAAGCTCCCCAGCCAGTCGTCAATCACTCAGCAAGGCTCCCGTCGGCCATGGCGCTGTAGAAGATGAGCAGGCATGCAGACACTCTCACACTCACACATATACATACAAGAACAGAGAAGACACAAATACCATAGCAGGAGACCACTTCACCATCACTCTACTGGGAGACTTCCAACTAAGCCTGGTAGACTGGTTTCAACTTTTCAAACACATTGAACTTATGGTTCAAAAACACGGACATTTCCACCGGATTCTGCAAACTGTGAATCACGCGTTTGGCAAATAGCACATAATCCTGTGCTTTCTCTATGATGTGTAAAAACACTCACTGCTACACCGCTGTGATACTGTACACAAACCGTGACATCCACAGACCCACCGCGTGCCAAATATGCACACACCACGATCAAAGCTTCCTCTCGGTGATTACTCTCACCCGAGTGCCATGCTCCCCATGGAGATGTGGGAGGAATGCAACCCACAAAACAGTTTAGAGAATGGTTCCCGTGCATTTCCTTCACGTCACATACCTGCTGTACTTTTCGGGAGTAAAATAAAAGTAAGAGCAGTAAAACTGCTAGGGGGGGTTTTAAAAAGATCTGGGGCAGAAATTAGGAAGCATAATAGACCTCCAGGGAATATCACTATGCTGGGTTTCTATGCTCGCTCTGCCGTTACTCAAAAGAACTATCACTTTTGTGTGCACAGGTTTTTATGTGAACTATTATTTTCAACAAAAACTCTAAAAATCTAAAAATGTAGTCCATAGAGAAAAAACTAACAAACAAAAGATAGCAAAGACAAAAAATAAATACAAATAAAAGAATATGAAAGCTTTCCTTTTTTCTAAGAAACTGGGGTATAGAGATAAAATAGAGCTAGCTCTTCAATCGATATACTATTCTTTATTATATATATTTTTTTACTATCAACTTAAGAAGAACTTAGTGCAAGATGTTGATATTTATGTGAGATTCTGCAATTTGCCATTTAAGAACTGTTGCTCAATTTATCGGTGCCCTGTTATGTGGTGAGCAGTTGAAAGATCTGTGTCCAACACATATGGCTGCAGGTCAGATTATGATTACAAGATCTATCATTAAACACTAGCCTAAGGTGCTTTGACCAAGTACAAGTATAACTACTTAATGCTTAACATAAGGTTTGTTGCAGAAAGACTATATCTAGCAGAAAAACACAGCATTCTAGTTAATCTTAGTCAGGCCACTCCTCCAAAACAATCATGTCAAAGTACAGTATGTAAGTTCCTCTAACAGAAGTATGGCCCGCCCCAAGTAGCATCCTTCCTAGGATCCCAAGAGGACACTTCCAAGTGTGCAAGCCTGTACACTTTGACTTGCTTGTCAATGCATAAGTCACACTGGGAGCCAATTTCTCTCTGCAAGATGCAGTCATATGGGCCACACTCCTGCTCTTCAGGAAACACATTAGGAGCTAAGGAACTGTTGACATCCACACATTTGCCCAGCAACTATGGAAGTACAGTCCACACCTTATGAAGAATTCTTCAAGCAAGAAACATAAACAAACAAAATATTTCTAAGTCAAGGCAACATGGTGGTGGAAGGGTTAGCGCTGCTGCCTGCAAGGTCTTTCTGTGTAAGCTTTGCATGTCCTCTTTCTTGCGTGGGTTTCTTCTTCCTCTCTCTATTGTGAACAGCATCTATATTCCACAGCATCTATATTTTGAGATGAGGTCTGGGTAAGTTCAAAATTAACATGTGTCACCGAAGCCATTCTGTAGTAGATTTACCTCAATGTTCACGGTCATTGTCCTGCTGCATCACTCAGCTTTGTCTAAGCTTCAGCTAGCAGACAGCCACGCTGACATTATCCTTTAGAGAACCTTGATAAACTTGCAAAATATTTTTTCCTCCGCAGCTCTTCTGAATAAAAAAAACTTTATAACTTGTCATCGTCTTTTGTCTACAGAATAATGGACAACTCTGTAAACTCAGTTTCTATGAATTACCCTTTTTTTCAACTGCTTCTTAATTGCCCTTTAGAAAATCTCAGTAGTCATGACAGGATAGCAGGTCCTTGAAGACGTCACCCTGAATAAGAATGTGAAATTTATAGTCTGCGATAAAAAAAGTCATCTGGAAGTTTCAGCATCAATGAGTATCAATGCTCACAAGTTTAATTCTCTTTCCATAAACACAATAGTTGGTAAAATATGATCTGTATATCATTGCAATTAATTTGAATAATCTTTTAGAAGAATCATGAACCAGCTGTCTGTCAAATGTAATGAAGATGTTAAAATTTTCTTCACTGACGCATTGTTTATTCACATTCAGCTCATTAGAATCAGTATGGAGGAAAACGGGCTCATCACACAGGCTCAGTCATTTCACCTTTGTCCTTTCTGTAATTTATCTGTTTTAGTATTCACATAGTTGATTCACCATACTGGAGACTATCCCGAACCAATTAGCAAGAAGTAAAATATTAAACTTTTCAATATCATATTGAAATCAATGCTTGCTTAAGGGAAAGTCGGTCTGGCCTACAGTGGAAAGGAAAGCACATTGCAATTAGCACCAAAAATGTATGTGCGGTGGGAAATAAATACTGAACAAAGCAATGCTGTACATAAGTGTGATAAATGCTGGTAAGGGAAATGCTGCAGTTTGTAGTTGGGTAGTTGTCACTCATTTATTTGACAAAACTACTTTGTAAGCATTTGCAGAAGTAGTTACATAGACACCAAGACAACATTATGGCTTCTGTGCGATATTAACAGTGATTACTGTTTCCATGAGAGAGGCACGGCATTATGCAGCGTACCCATTTATGTGTAGTGTCTCTATTAATGAGTGCCCTCAACAACCATTCAGTGGTCCTCCATTTTGAAGCACTGTTTTGGAGGGACCCTTTTAGAAAGAACCACTGTATTTCTGGAACAAATACTCAAACTAATGGTCCAACTCGTTTCCCTGAAAGTCAATTTCATTTCTACTTTTATTCACAGTCCCATTGACTTAAACAACAGAATAGATCATTTTACCAACAATATATGATTTATGTGAAAGGTTTAGTGCAATACTAGTTGTAACCAGTGACTAGAGGTTACAACAAGAGCTAATTTATCTGTGTTTATGTTAAGTGAGAAGCTAAATTAACTGATGACCACCAGAAATGGTCTGAATAGAAAAATACTTGGTATGATGAGAGCTGAGGGTAAATTACCATTTACTTGTAGAGTGTGGATCTGAAAGAGTTTCTCATAGCCATCAGCATGACAGGTATAGTTGCCCATGTGGGTTGTGGTCACCTTGGTGATGTACAGTGAGCCGTCATCCCCAAAGTCCTACCAGAGGAAAAAAAAAGAACAGAGTTTCAATGACTTAGACAAACTAATGGAAATCCTGAAGTTATTGGTGAAGGCACTGAAATCTGGAAATGAACTGATTCAGAGACAACGCAAGCGAAAAGTGTGCAGATGAAAAGACAAACATATCCCATATAATAAGAAATGAAAAATGCAACAATGATCGAAAATAGCACAATGTGAAGAAATGTCCATCAATCCGAGTCAAAAGTGGGTGGCACAGAAAACAACTGAGGAAAATTTGTCAAATGTGTTTTCTGGTTCATGTCATTTTTCCAATCAGAGGCAAGTGATCTGATGGAAAGAGGCTGAGACTATAATTGATTAGCGTGGAAATTACCCAGTGTGTCAGAAGATAACAGGAAAATATAGTGCTGCAGTCACTGCTCATTTCAAATGTCACTGTCCCAGAAAAGTCTGAAAAACGAGTTGTTGTCCTTTGGTTAACATGCACGCTGCATAAATACACAAAACATGTTGCACTTTAATTCTGACGCGGCCTACTTAAAGCAAAACAAAAGCTGTAATTAAACCGCACCCTATCCATGATGTGAACTTGTGCAGAGCCAACTGAAACATGATTAATTCATGATGGGATGTGATTATTAAGCCAGTGAACACAAAAAAAATGGTGCCGGACAAGGAAAGGGAGCAAACAGAAGAATAAATTATTCAAGCTCTAGCACAGATAGAAGCCCCCAAAGCTAATGAGCCCACTGACGGTGTGCCAATGAGATGAGTCCCATCTGGCAAAGCAGGGAAAGTCTGCCACCTTGTTAAGGCACAGTGCATTAAAGTCACCTTTTGACAGCATAATGGGTTTTGTATTAACGAGTATAAAAGCAATCTTACATTCATAAAATGAATATAAAGCTTTTATCAAACCAAGTGAAATTTTGTACATAAACAAAACCCTTAACTTGTTCTTTGGAAGACTTAATCATTTATCAAAATTCTGTCAACCTAAAAATACCTTTAAATGAACAGACCTCAGGAGGTGTTTTCAATTTAGTTATATTTTTGGATGGCTGCAGTACTGAGTCAGAATCTTTATGACTTTATGAGAGGCGCTCTGGGAACGACAAATAATTTCAGGATGGATAATTTGCTATCTGAAGCAACATGTGAATATTTAGACTAGAGAAGCACTGATTTTGTTTAATAATCTCTTTTCATGTCTCTCCACTTTGATGCTAAGATGCTAAAATACCATAAGTGTGGGTTTTTTATATATATATATATATATATATATATATATATATATATAGGCTTGCAGTGGAATGTGTTGCTGCTCCAGTTTATTTATTATTTGAGCCATTTTAGAGATGTATATATGTATTGTATAAAAGTTTTGTACACAAGTTGAAAATAACAGAGCAGAAGCCGTTTTGTCTGACTGATTACTGAGAATACAGTACATGTGATCAACGTAAGTGAACATGAGAGACTGGAAGTTTCTTTTAAAACTCACTCTTACACTTGTAAGTGGGGGTGACATGCTTGATATGCCTCACTTACCATGGAATTACATTAAATTAAATCGAAATCTTGAGGAGTTACTTGGAAACAACAGAACTAAAATAGTTAACAACAACAAATTTCACCACTTTCCAAAGCACACGAGCTTTTCAGAAATGACCGTGTTCCAGCTCTCTGCTTTCATCAGTTTTCTCTTCAGAGGCCACTAACTTGATGAAGGCCAAGTGCCAAAACGTGTTCACTCGTGATTGCTGCAATGCATTAAAAAATCATTCCCATTACCTTTAGTGGAGTGAACTTTTGCTCCTAAGAATGTGCATGACTCTGCCCCTATGCTCCCTTGCATTTGTTTATAAAAAAAAATAAAATAATAATTCATCTCTAATTACCAGTCCTCTTTCACAACAGTTCATTACAAGAAAAAAATGCATTTTCTCATTAAAAAGCATTTAACATTTGGATCACATCTTTGCTGGCTGTTTACATCTTGGCATTTGGCTTCCCTTTAAATGTCCACAGACAAGCGAGGAGAGTCAGCCATCATGTTTACAGGCATACAGTGTGTTTATCACTTCGTTTCAGTGTGCTCCGATCTAACCTACGAGTTTGGTAACGGCTCGGGCTGAGTGAAGCATCAGAGCTTCACAATATGAGGGGAAATCGATGGTGCGTCTTGGCCCCTTGGGCTGAGAGCATATTGTGTCACCTTCTTAAATGAAAAATGAATGGGGGAAGAAATGAAACTCAGAGGGGTGGAACGAGCCACGGCAGAGGCTGTCGACATGATTCCTCTACCTCACCTCACCTCACCTCACCACTCTCACCCCAGCTATCAGCAGCACCCAGCACCCAGCTCTCTGCAGAGAAAGCAGACCAGGGTACTACCACTCAAAGGAAGGGAGACAAGGGCAGGTAGAGGTGGATTTACAAATAGGCCATAGCCCTCAAGAAACTATAATTAATAAAGCTGTCAATGCCAGGTCAAATCAGAAAGGACACTGAAGAGCCACCTTATTGGACAGCTAACCTCCTGTAGTGACAAGGCATTTCAGTGAATGTCTACTGAAGAAGTTTTCCGCTCAGCCTAAACTGTGTCTGAAAGAAGCATAAAAGTGAGTGAAAATGCTAATATGCGTGTTCTTATGGACTTCTGGTGTTTGTTTAGATATGCAGAAAGATTTTGTTTCATGGCCAAATATTTGGAGATTCTTGTTCCTAAAATGTCTGCCTCCATCCCAAGACAATGGTGCTCATAGCAGTGAAATATTTAATTATATTGAAAAAAGAAATCACAGATCTCACTGTCCAGCCTTCTGTTGACAGTTTCTGGAAACAGTTGTTGTCATTACTAATTAGTCATTTTCATTGCATTAAGTCATTTAGCAGACACACATAAGCAACTTTAGGTTCAGTGTCTTGCACAAGCACATTTTGAGATGTGGACTGGAGGAGCTAGACCATCAACTACAGTATGACTATACTATGGTTAAGTACAATCTGCTGTGTGTTTGATGCCACAATCAGATGAAATGCCATCACCCCCTTCGTAGTGACATAGAGACAGACATTTTATCTTATAATACCAAACCAATCATAGCTGGTCACAACCAGATGTACTGTTAGTGCAAATATGTGTTTTTGTTGATAGTTGTGAGAACCAGCCCTTTAAACGTGTGAGAAGTGAGCCTGCTGGCATTCAAAATGTGCTTTCACCTCTCAAGGTCAACTTTTAATTTCCATTTATACAAATAAAATGAACATGTTACTACATTATTGCTACATTTTAAGCAGTTTAAGATTTGGATAACAGGATGATGCATCAGTAGCAGGCACCTTACTAGGTTTGTGGGCTTATTGTGAATGAAATGACAAACAGCGAGGTAATGTCACATTGTTCCGGATACAAACAAACAAAAACAGGAAACAACAACAACAACAAAAACACCATACCTGGGATGGTATCTGTAGAGGGAAAAAACAGACATATAAAGGTTTAGTTCAGTATCATTATGAAGGCATATGAAATGGATTGTAATTTTTTTGATTTTAAACAACTAAATAAAATACACAAATTCACCGGGTTTGGTTCCTTATATCTCTGATAGGACCCTACACTGTGTTTGGAGTAAGCGTCATCCAAACAAAGCATTTTCATTATGTGAATGCACTTGTGTAATTTTGTCTGTGCATTTTTTAAAAGTTCTTGGATTTAATAGAACAAATGATCAACAATAACATAGCCTTATAATAGTACAGTATATAACTTAATGTAGGGCTAATAAAAGGATAATGTAAGAGTAGTGTCCAGGGTGGAGCAATGTTTGAATTTTACCAGTTCGAATTGGGAGTCAGCGTTTTTTATACAGTGAAGCCACACTCGTGACTATTGATTCATTATGGTGTGATCACACCATAATTAAAGCTGTGTCCTAACTCGTATCGAGACATATGACCATCCTGTTGTGTTGATGTGTGACACTGTCAGGTCCTCCTGGCAGAGAGCTATGTATATCTTTGCAGATATGTAGCCTTAGTTTGGAAATGATAAAAAGGACAGAAGCTGTGCTTCAAACTGAATAAAACTACATTTAGAGAATCACAAATGTAATGTTACTTATTCTAAAACGATAAAACTAGATTGAGGCATAGATAAAACCATAAATTCCAGTAGAGACAAGGTAAGAAAAGGGAAAATTCCCTTCAGATTATACTGTTCCCTGTGTTGTATCTATTTTAGTTGAAGCAACACTCTGTTTTTCAATTTAAAAAAAAAAAAAAAAATTCCATGTTTTTTTATGATTAAATTCAAAGACTCCGGTGCCAAATCAGATATGTTTTTACAGTGACCTTGGAAGTGAATTTCTCCAACTGAGACTTTCCCATAATACACTTTCACTATGTCTGATGTATGAAACTTTAGGAATTACAAAAAACACATGCGTTTTTTATCTTACAAACTAAACCCAAAGTCACCAAGTCTCTGCACAAACACAAACACACACAGTACATGACTGTGTCTTTGGCATGGCCACTCAGGGAGGACTGAAATACTGACAGCCTTGGATGATGATGCAATAGGCAGAAACTGTCAACTTCATGGAATTACAGTAAGCTGCTTTGTCAAAATTTAGAGAGGCTCTATTGAACTCTGGGATACAAGCACACCACTGGGATTAATCCACGATTTACAAAGTCTGAATGTCGACTAAAATTTCTAAAATAACCACGTTCAGCACTGGGAAGGCCTGCGAGATTAGACTGCATAAACCTCCCATGTGTACTCACAGGAATATGACTCTAATTAAGGCTGGCAGTGGATGCTCACAAATATTAACAGCCAGCAATGATACAGAAATTGTCTGCAAGGCAATTTAGAATGGGACTGTGGATGCCAGGTGCAAACAAAATCCATTCTCCTCTCTAGAAGAACAACAATGAGTGACTGGGAGTCTTACAGCTGAAAATAAATCTGGATTAAGCTGGCGTTGATGTGTCACTCATGGTAGTTTGTCTTGGTGCAAGGTGGTTTGCACACAGTTTGCTCACGGGCCACAAGAGACAGTTTGTGCTTAAGCTTATTCACTTGCTGGTGGTGTTTGTGGTTAGTGCAGTTGCTCTGGGGGTAGTCTGTGTGCTTGCAAAGGTTGTAAACTCAGTCAGGCACCAAAAAAAATCAAATCTGACAATCACAGACCTCAAGGGTCAAAGTACAGCAAATTCTTTCAACCTGAAGAGACAGATTAGTCTTTGTAGTAGTTCGACGAAGTCTCACTTTATGAATCTGCACTGGCATCAACCAGCATACTACATGTTGTACAGGGACAGAGGAAGTGTAATTTAATGAAACAACATTAAACAGAATAAGTGAAGATCCTAAGGGTACTAAAAGTCGTTTTGGGCAAATTAAAATGCAACCTGCAAAAGCATCACAGCAAAGAATGAGACTACTGACTTTAACGAGAACCATTTATAGAAAACTACCTGGTAAAGAGGGGAAAAAAAATTTAAGTCCTAATGCAAATCAGTAGCAACATAACGCATCTTTAATACATAACAGGTTATTTATATAGCATTTAGCATAGCATATAGCGTAGCATTAGCATTTATCTATATGCTTTCAATAATCTAGCTATTCATGAGCTTCAGACAAAGCCTGCTTTGCTAATACAGATAATAACACTTGGCAGCAGGGGCTTAAATCACTGAGGTGACGTTTCAGCCAAAAGTGCACCTGTTCAAGATCTGTTTTTAGGCACTGGTAACTGGTAAGTGTGGGTGTCTTACAGACAAAGACTGCCTCTGGTCAGGACACTGAACTCTGTGTGCTACGTGTCTTCAGGCAAAATCAGGAGATGAAATAACAACTATTTCTAGGTTTGAAGCTACAATGAAAGACAAGAAAATATGTAAAAGAGTTATTGAAAAAAATGTGTGAAAGGTGGATCAAAGCCTGCTTTGACCTTACGAAACCTCACATCTCTCTTTTTTCCTCTAGCAAAGATACTGTTTAAGAAATATTTTGAATGGACATTTATTTGTTACACCTAGCATACATCTCTTATTGGCAATCTATTGCTTCTAAAGCAGTCGTAATATATTACAGAAAATGACTAAATAAAGCAAGCAATGGAAAAGCTGTTAATCTCAGATTCACGGGCATCATTGCCGCTCTGTGGGAATTGCATATCACCAACAACCAGAACCAGCGCACTAGTTTAGAGCCAGTTGATGGTGCCAAGGATGACTGGCGACAGCTGGGCGCCTCTTACTCATTTTAAGGGTCATCAACATTTAATGTTACATTAGTGGCTTCGCTGGGTCTCCCTTTATCTACTGCGACAGTGTTGACTTAATTATGCACAGTAGTATCGCACTCATCGTGGTCAGGCCTGACACAAAGAGAGGAAAAGGTTAAGCCAAAGGACGTCTTTTCTGCACCTCGACACATAAGCATCCTTGCTCCTTTTGATGTGGATGAAAGTGACACAAAGGGCTGTCTGAAGCCATGCATTGTGGATTAACGCACACACACGGACATAGTCACACACACAGAGTTGTAAAAGTAGGTCCTTCCTCTAGGGCTGAACCCCGTTGGTATACCCCTTCATCTACCTTCTTTGTCTGAAATCCCTGTCCCTCCCAGCAGTCTCTAAACACAGACACCAAGAACACAAACTGACATCTTGGATTACTGTCAGACCTACAATTCAAAGCCAGTGCCAACAGTCAAATTAAATGTGCTGAAAATCTGAGCCACTGCCAAAGAACCAAGTTGAAATATGATGAGAAAAAAAAAAATATAGGGCTGAATTATCTGAAATTTACAGGTCTTGCAAAAGGGTGACGAGCGTGAAACCATGTTTAAAAATTGATGATGTTTCGCAACATGAAAATACAATAATTAGACCCATACACTGCATGTGTTAAAGCCATTGTCAAGTTGTCATGCTATAAATCTCATTATCTGTCTATGTAACAATCTCTCTACCTATCAGCACATATTAATGGACCTACGCGTTTCCCGGCCCATCTATCTTTGTAGAAAAAATAAATCAGAGGATCTGATAATAGCTTACATTAAGGTCTTCCAAGTTCAAAGAATTCAGATATTGATGGTTTCTCTTCCACAATATTGGAGGCCTCCGTTCCCCTGTGATGGCACAAGTCAACACAGTGCTCTGGCCAACTGTCACTGTAGTGACGCTCACTTTCTGGTCATCTGGAAGGGTGAGCAGGTACACTTCTGCAGACAAGAAAATAGCAAAATGTTAGGCAGGGTTCTTTACACAGAATGACTGAATTTAAGAGTTAAGTAATTCAACTGTTGAGTAAAAGTGGCAACAATTCCAGCCCTTTGTAAAACGTTTACTTTGAGTAAGTTAGCTAGAAAAGAGTAGAAAACGTTGTGCATATCATTCTGCCTATACTTTATATCTGAATATGGATGCACTTTCACGCAGCAGCACATAATTCAAAAGGAAAAAGCCCACTGAGACACTTCAGAATGCCAGAATTATGTTTTGTTCACATCTCTCTCCTAATGAAACCAGAAAACATAATACAAGATGGTCTCAATTAGCTGCTATTTTGCTGTACTATACTATTTTGCTGAGGCACGTTTTTCTTTAGTGTGTTAAAGATGAACTGAGGCAGTACAGTTATGGCAATTTGCTAAGTGATGGGAAGAGATTAACGCTATTTAAATACTTTGCATAATTTATGTGATGTTATTATAACGGAAGTTTTACTTTATACTCTCCACTGGTCTCTCAAAGGGGCCGATGTCCACCACTATGTCTACCCCTTTTTTAGCTCACGGAAAGAGAAAACAGGAACACTTTTGGGAGGCACCAGTTCTGCCGAATGCTGAAATCTCATCGGAGGAGCAGAGTTTTGTAACTAGAAGTTAGAAAACTTTGAACATGCATAGTGTTCTGAGACTTTAAATCAAGCTAAGCTCTTCACACTGTTGTAAAAGCCCTGGAGTGCATCCTTTCTGATGAAAGAAACATGACCAGAGTCAGTGCTTTGCTCACTTCAGCATTCCTGCAATACATTCACGTTTTCCAGGCATGTTTCTGCTAAAGAAAAGCTGTTCTGTTCTTGATGATTAATATTTACAGAATTCTGAAAGCAACTAACACCACAAAGAAAAAAAAAAAAAAAAGAGGATGAGTTAGTGAGAGGTAATCTTGGCTGGAGATGGTTAATGCCTTTTGTGTTTCCGGTATTTTGATGAGACAATGAGTACAATCAACACTCGTCCGTTCTTTGGTGGTGTTAAGTAACGTGGCCTGTAAGAGAATGCTTTTAATCTTTCATTTCGGTAATGAGTAATGGAGCAAAAGGAAACAGAGACTCAATTTGTTCTGCTCCTAAAGGCATGAAATACAAATCCTAATGAAAGAGCAGGTCCAGTGTTCACTTGCCACAGCCCAGAGAATGAGGATGAGAGCACCTTCAATTAAAGCATGACTTCAGTGGTCCTGCACCAATGGCTTCTGAATATTTTTTTAACCTTCTCACTCTTTTGCTGCGTTTGGGGCCCACTTGTTGCATCTCTGAACTGGGAACTGGGCTTTCTCGTTCAATCCAGGCCAATCAGACTGGAGCCGTGAGACAATTCATACTTCTGTTCAGTGGGAAAGTCTGAGTTAAGACTTCTAATCTCTCATTTGGCTTGGTGAAACCCTGCTTAAGCCTGGGCAAATCACTAAAAAGTCACGGATTAATAACAGCAGTTTCTTGTTAGTGGAGTATAGCTCCAAGTTTGGACGCACTGCTAGTGGAGAGTTGATCCAACTAATGTAAGTTGTGATGCTATAGCTTGTTCTGCTGCTTTGACTGATTGTTTTGATTTTTTTATTAGGTTAAAACATTTCTAGTCATATGAGGCATTACAATACTATACACTGTGGTGATCTACTTGCACCAAGATGCATGGAGACCAAGATGCATGGAGACCAAGATGCATGGATACCAAGATGCATTTAGACCAAGATGTATTGAGACCAAGCTGCATGGTGAGTGCCATTCAGACTGAATCTGAATGGCACTCACTAGAGCCCCTTTCACACATATACTGGAATTCTGACATTCTCCTGACTTTGTGCATATGTGAATGCAAATCTCTGAGGGAAACCCGGTTGACACCGTTTGGACTTTATCCTTCGAACCAACTAGTGCAATGTCCATTTTATGTGCGTGAGCTTGTGCATGTAGCAAGCTGCTCTGTCCTGAATTGCGGGCATGTTGATGACATTTCTATCACTCGACTGTTGTTGTACTTGAGTGATAGAGCCTTTGTTTTATATTAGAGGAACAGCTCCAAGGTGCTGTAAAGAAAACACTGTTTCCCACAAATTAAGTTTTCTATTATGTTGTCCCTCCTGTGCGTGAAATCAAGTGAAGTTTCACAAGTGAAACATGTGTTCTTACGCAGGCGATCTGCTGCTGTGTGTTACACATGTGAAATGCAGCTACGGTCCTAACATTGTTGTGAAACAGGCTTAGGATGCTACAATACTTTTGAAAGTATTTTTTTCGCATAACCCTGTAAAGTATACAAAATGTCGGTTACGTATGCTCAGAAGGCCGAATACCATCCACAGTCTCTGTTTAAGTTTACTTACTGCTCTCTGGACAGAACAACAGAGTCCACTAACAGTGTAATGTCATAAAGGCCATTCCACTAATTTTAACCTCAAAAACCACAGAATTAAGCCAGTTACAGAGGTGACAATACATTATCAGCTCCATGAAGCCAGTGTGTGTTGCAGGTTATTGCATCAGATTATGCTGTATTTCACAGGTGTCCAATGCCATGAACATTGCAATTTTAACTACCTTTGAATAATGCCAATAATCTGTATGTATGATGTGATCTCCGAGTTTGTTTAAATGACATATTTAAAGCACTTACTAACATTATAAAGTAACTAAAACATTCCTCAGACGAACAAGTTGGACAGAAGTCGTTTAAAAAACAGCGAGTTAAAAGCTGTTTGTATGTAATAAAGACATGTCAGCAGCAGTTAGCAGGGGTAATGTGAGAGCCATCATGGGCAGAAAAAATACAAAGGACTGACAGAAAATGAAAAATGTTAAGGAACAAAGACTTTCTGCTTTTACAGGATCTCATTAAAAGTTTATTGCATCCTGTGAGGCTACAACAGAGCAACTTGAATGAAATGACTGTTTCAGGACCTACAGACTTCCTACTTAATGCTGCAACAAAGTGGATCTGCAGTAAAGTAAATGACAGCACAAAAAGTCAAAAAGTCACTGAACTTGTCAAACATAATCTAATGGATTGTTCTCATATCACAGGATGGAATCAAAATAAAAAGCAAAAGCACAATGAGTAATGTTTTGAATTGAGTAAGTTCTCCTTCAGTTATGTATTTGATACAAAGCCACAGAAATAGATGCTGGGATGGCAAATATGTAAAGCAAAACCAGGAAGTCTGTTTTTAACATAGTGTAGTGAATGTTTACAATAAACAGGGTCATAATTTAATGCTCGTCATCATTTTCTCGTTGTTCACATTTCTAACAATAGGGACTCATGTTCACTGGTATTGGGCTGTTGAATTCCGGGTTCATTCTAAAATGTTTACTGAAATTTCACCATTGTGGGATCAACAAAGTCTTATCTTTAAACTCATCTATTTTAAAAAACAACAAGGCGGAGCTACAAATATGATTTGAACACCCAACAAGAAATCTTTATTCCAATTAAAAGTAGCACATATCAGCATTATGTTTTGAACTCTGCAGCATGCAATTGTTCTTCAATTTTATGGTTGATTCCTTTTAACTTTAAACTCATTAAAATGAATGTGAACCTACTAGCAACATGGTAATATAATATAATAACTTGTGTAAAATAATTCCCTTATAAAAAGTGTACAGTAGGGCTAAAGTCAGAGCTGTGTCACTAAATAAATAGGAATTAAAAACAAACGGAATAAAAGAGGAGAAGTCAATATGTTAAGCAACATATGTTAAACAAAAAGTAAAACACAACAAAACAGAATCTGATGCAGAAACTTAAGAATTACAAAAAGTGGATCTTCCATCAGTCACACATGGATAATCCATACCCCACTTCCTCCTCCCCTGATATTAACACTAAAGCCTGCAGATCAACATATCACGCAGACACTCTTGCTCTTCATGGTGCTGAGGTAGTAGTGGGTGGATTCCTTAACAAAAGCCTCCTTCAATAATGTCCTCCCTAACCATTCAATTACAGCTCCCTTGTATCTAAATGCTTTTGGAATACGCTGCAAGCAACAAACTCGATTTGCCGCTGATCCCTGGGGGATAGAAACGTGTGAAGTTATAGGGTGAATTTAAAGAAGAAAGTGAGCAGAGAGACAGTTCCATCATAGCTTTAGCTGTTGGATGGAAGGGGAAGGGAGTAGAAATCAAGGGCTAGTATCTGACCCAAATGAAAAAAAAAAACCCTGAGAGAGATGAGAGTGTGGTCTGTTGGAGCTGACTCAAACACTGAGCCCAGCACCTCCTCTGTAAGAGATTTATCAGAGGAGGAAGTGGCCCTGGCTCCTCTTTCTTGGTCTGATTTGAAGCCTGGGGGACTTAGCCTCCTGGGAATGATCAACCTTCACCATCCAACCTGTAATTAGTGATTAACTGTGAAGTCCAGACTTTTGATTTACTCTTCTCTACTCCCAGAATGGGATGTTGGTCTGTGCCACGGCGAGAGGTAAATCACCTATCGCACTGAGGCAACAAGCTTGTCAGGGAAAATAGCCTTGGCCTGCAGGACGTTGCAAAGGGCCGGTTGCAAAGACAAATTGCACCAAGGTTGCTTAGCCAACCTCCTTACTCCATCCTCTATTATGCTCTGTCACTCTCTTTCTCAAACACATGCTCACTTGCTCTGCCTTCTCTTCACCAAATCTTTCGTTCCTCTAACGCAATTCCCTCTCTCTTCCCCTCAGTGTTGTTCCATATTACTAACCCTGAATGGTTGTACCCCCCCAATTGCTTTGACTTTGACATTTTGAAGTAGAGATAAAAGTATTTTCCCTGATGCAGAGTATTCATAGCCCGCACGCAAAGATTCAAAAGGGAAAAAGCACCTCAAAAACAGAATGCACATTCATGTGAACACCCTTTGATCTTGGATAGTTGACTTGATTTGTGCAAACTGAACTCTCTCCCAAAGCAAGAAGAATCTGTTTTTTGATACTGCAGATGAGTGACTCAAAGGACTTGAATATTTGACAGAGACAGAAAATAGCTTGAACATTACATCTCACATACAGCCTTTGTTTTCCCAAGGAAAACACTTATTTCTGTTTTTAATGTTGAACTGCTGCTACTAGTCACACTTCTTAACAAAGTGGATCACTGCACGATAAGAAACCAATAACAAAATCACCAGTCAGGGGATTTCCAAATATGCCCGGGGACAAGTAAACAGGCTTAGAGCGTAGGTCACGCCTTCACACCACCCCTAGACGCGAGGTTGTCTTTTCTCCTAACACACAGTCTAGAGATTTAAAATTACTGTTTAAAGCATATACTTAGACTGAGACATTGAGTGAGGAAAATCAGGGAGGGAACACAAATGAAAGCTTGTTTGCCATAACCACGATGATTGTTTTTGTATTCAAAAGGGAGGAAAAAAAAAAAAAAAGCTCACGTGAAACAAAATATCAAAATCATACAAACAACACTGAGAAAGCAGACACCCACAGTACTAAACTGTAAATTTTTCCAGGGTTTAATATTTTGAAAATACTAATCTGCTGGTCTCACCAATCCAGCATATTTTTTTCCTAGATGCATATTCATAACATTTATTGTGACAAAGTGTGGAAAATGATAACATGCTAGTATATCTAATATAGTCTAGATTCTAATTAGGTAAAATAATGTCATTTGATGTTCACAGATAAGTTCTTTAACACATGTTAATGCTCCTAATTCAATTGTTGCTTGCTTTTATTTCCTACAAACATTTGTTGACTCCCTTCACCTTTGAATATTGCTGCTTTACCCAGCTGGCTTTGGATGTACACACTATATATATTCTATTATTGTATGCAGACTTCTGTAAATGCATGTTAATCTCCTTTTCCACTTTAGTAAACTATTGTTTTTACAAAACACCTAGAAAATTCAGTGTTTGTGTGCTGCATTGACATTTTACACAAACATTGTTTAAGAAACAAGTAAAATGAGGAAAAACAGAAAGAAATATTCTTTTGATAGGTTTTGTCTCAGTTAATTTAGTTTTTTATCATTTAATTTGTGTGTGCGTTGTGTCTGTGAACTGCCTCCGTAAAACCATTAAAATTTCATCCAACCAGTGTGCTGGTGCATTATGTGCTTTATTAAAATATAGACTGAGAAAACAAGACAAATATAAAACAGTAAATGCAATGTGATGTACAATATCTTAACTCCACATACTTATAATTAAGATCTGAGCATCTCTTAAAGAATTAATATCGGTCGGCACTGCCTGAAATAGTCACTCTACATCTGTACATTTGTAAGGTTGAAGAACTTTGGCATCACTTTTGAAGGCAGAACTACCTTTGATGTCAAATCAAATGAGCTTTTCCCCTTAAATGAGATTATTTCCTAATGTTTAGAACAGTCCAAATTCAAGAGAAATAACATAGGCACAGCCACAGTGAGTAGTCTTTCAGAATTAGCATCTCCAGTTACATTTACTGCATCTACAGTAGTGAAGAAAAAGAATTGGGATTTTACAGCATTATATTAAACACACTTAAAAATGCACCAATTACAGGTATTAGGAAAAGAGCAAGAGGATAATTATTACTCACTTCTTCTCTCCTCCCACAAATATTACAAACATCAAGATGGCTGTAAAACATTAACAAATGGCCTTAGTGAGTGCATTAACTCTGGTTCATCATATTCAAGTCATTTTCTAAAGCAGCTGTTCTGAAAGATCATGAGGGACGCCCAGCATTATTATGCAAACAAGTGTAAATGGAGCTCTAATTGGAGAAGTTTTATCATGGATAACTTGTAGTAAGGATGTTTTCATTAGTGGTTTTCCACAATAGGTACATTCGAGTACTTGTGCTATAGCAGAAAAAAGGATGTGAATTATTGTTTCCATCACAGATCAGACTATGTCTCAGAATGTATGTATTAGGACTATCAGACTGTATAAACTAGAGGACATGCATGTCTGTGGGTAAAGAGGGTTGTATAGTTAGTGTCTGCACCAATCAGATGCTGCAAAACGCAGTCAGTGCATTCTACTAGTGTTGTATCAGCATCACCATCAAAGCACACTTGAGCAGTTGCATGGCTGCAAATGGTGCTGCACCTTTGACAGGTGATGGTAAATGTTGAGAGCAGAGGATGAATGCAGCAATCTGTTTACACAGAACTGCTAAACAAGTTGACAGCCAGAAAAGCACACTGAACATCTCTCAGTAAGAGGGCAAAAAAAAAACCTTCTGAGAGAAGTTTGCTGTGAATTTACACTCAACCAGTCAATGACTTGTAGGCACTACTGGGGTGTTCATTCAATGAATCCTCAAAGACAGAAAGCTACCAGTTAATGATGGCAGACTTCTGCAAATATTTAGCGGGATGGTTAATTGTAACAATGGAAAATACTTGTCATGTATCACCTTCATCAGCAGCAAGTGTCCTAAATATCATGTATGTACATTTGCATTATCATATCCACATTTATGTTGAGCCATGTATTCAAAGTGATTCACAAGTGAGGTACAAAGCAAGCAAAAAGCTAAGTCAGTGAAAAACAACGCCCCCCCCCCCAAAAAAACATTTGTTTTAATGTTTAATTTACAGAAGAGGTTAGGCCTTCAACAGTTTCCTGAATCCTTGGAATGAACCTGCTAAGCATGCAGATTTAGGTAGTTTGTTATTCTATTGCATGAGTACTGACCCTTTGCTTGTGAGGCCCACCAGACCTCCTTCTGCAGTTAAAGTGCAGTGAGTGCTTGTAGACCTGGTGGTCACACCAAGTCTGTTAATGCAGGTTGGAGATAATGCACATATTGTCATTGCTCGAGATCTTGTAATAAAATGGATTGTATTCAATATGATGATTCTGAATATTGGTATTATTTGGTAAATGTAACAGCAAAATGAAAAGACAATGTTACCATATGGCCCACTTTTTTGCATATGCGCCGCAGTTTTAATATTTATTTGTGAATGGAGAAACTGAGGCACCTAGGCACAGTATGATTGATAATATTATAGTATCCAGTGAGCTTTTTAAGTATTTTTAAAAATTTTGAGCTCCTCAGTGGTGGCCTGTTGGATCACTTTCCTATACTTTGTATCATTAGGGTAAAACAAAATGAATCAGTGTTTTTATATGCAACTCATTAGATACGGTTTAAAAAGAAAATCGATGGTGAGAGTCAACTTCTAGATAGTCATGTTTGCTGAATTATGATTTCTGTAATAGCCTTTTCATTACATTGGACGAAAGCCCTAAAATAACAGCTGTGATGTTGGCTGAGTGTTGGCATGAAACAGGTAGATTTCTTTGTGCCAATTCATTCTCCAAAACTAAACCATCACAGTGGTGGGATAAAAATTCTTCAGTAGAGAAAGCATTGAAATATTTGGCTTAGAATTAATTTACACCGCATCCACAAAGTATTCCCAGCACTTAACTTTTGCCACATTTTGTTATGTTACAGCTTTATTTCAAAATAGGTCTAAATGTATTATTTTCTTCAAAGGTCTACAAACAATACCCCATAATGACAAGTGTGAAAGACGATTGCTTGAAATCTTTATAATAAAAATGTATAATAAAACATAAATATAACCCTCTACAAAATTTTACTTTTCAGTACCTCTCAAGCTCCATCAGGTTGGATCTGGAATGACGGTGTACAGCCATTTTCTGACCTTCCAGAGATGTTAATCCGGGTTCGAGTCTGGGCTCTGGCTGAGACACTCAAGCACATTCACAGAGTTGTCCTGTAGCCTCTCCTCTGTTATCTTGGCTGTGTGCTTAGGGTCGTTGTCGTGTTGAAAGATCCCGTCGCCCCAGTCTGAGGTCAAGATGCTCTGGAACAGGTTTTCATCAAGGACGTCTCTGTACATTGCTGCATTCATCTTTCCCTCCATCCTGACTAGTCTCCCAGTTCCTGCCACTGAAAAACATCCCCACAGCCTGATGCTGCCACCACCATGCTTTACTGTAGGGATGGTATTGTCCAGCTGGTGAGTGATGCCTGGTTTCCTCCAGACATGACACTTGGCATTAAGGCCAAAGATTTCAGTATTTGTTTAATCAGACTAGAAAATTTTGTTTCTCCTGTTCGGAGAGTCCTTCATGTCATGGCTGTCATGTGCCGTTAACTGAGGAGTGGTTTTTGTCCGGCCACTCTACCATACAGGCCCGATAAGTGAAGTGCTGCAGAGATGGTTCTCCTCTCTCGATAGAGAAACACTGGAGCTCATTCACAGTCACCATCGGGTTCTTGGTCACCTCCCTGACTAAGGCCCTTCTCTGTTGACCGCTCTAGGAAGAGTGCTGGTGGTTCCAAACTTCTTCCATTTACGAACGATGGAGCCTGATACAAGGTCTACAGAAAATTCCTAGGACTTCATGGCTTGGTTTGTGCTCTGACATGCACTGTTAACAGTGGGACCTTATATACACAGGTGTATGTTTTTCCAAATCATGTCCAACCAACTGAATTTCCCACAGGTGGACTCCAATCAAATTTTAGAAACATCTCAAGAATGATCAGTGGAAACAGGATGCACCAGAGCTGAATTTTGAGTGTCACTGCAAAGACCGTGAATACATGAGATTTTTTTCGTTTTTTACTTTTAATAAATTCGCAAATATTTCAAGATCTTTCACAAGGTCATTATTGGGTATTGTTTGTAGGATTTTGAGGAAAATGATGAATTTGATCCATAAACGCTGTAAAATAACAAAATGTGGAAAAAGTTAAGCGCTGAGAATACTTTCTGGATGCACTGCAGAAGAAAAGAGGATTCGGAAGACTTGAATAAATACATCTTTGAGAGGCAGAGATTTAAAAATTTATGTAATACATCCTAAAAGTAGGGCGTGGCCAGTTAATAACACGACAACTGTGGAAGGGGAAAAAAAATGATCAAACAGTCGTATAGACATCGTCCTCATAATAATAGAGAGTTGCTATCTGAATCTAAATTTAATGTTGATGTTGACTTTAATAACTTTGCTGCTAACTGTGTGAATGACTATTACTATTATAATTTATACGGTTTGAAATTTGGGTTATTACATAAAATGATGTCAGTGAGTAATTGTTAGGCATCAGGTGATTTTCCTGAAGCTTGGTGTGAGGCTGTAATCTGCCTGTTATACAAGAGTGGTTACAGAAAAAATGTAATACTGTAATACTTAATGTATTGGTAAATAGATTTACTACTATTTTGAACAAAAGATCGATACTTTATCTTGATGAAAATGACATTTTTTCATAAAGAACAAGCTGGTTACAGGAAAGGTTATTCTAATATTATTCAAGTTTTATTTTTCTATTAGATTTTTATTTTATTTTATTTTTTTATTTACATGCCACATCACTGTTACCCAAGAAAATATAATACTATGTTTGTACAGCTTGATGTTGAAAAGAAAAACATGTATTAGAGGGCTTTTATATTTTTATGGTTACTCTACAATCGGGCAACATGTGAACATTTACATCTATTCATAATCAGCATCTGAGAGAGAGGGAACGTGATGCGTGGTACGCGGCATTTGCCGAAAACAGAGCTAAATATATGGTCTCAGTGCAAATCCATCATAGAACAAAAACGTTACTTTACATCTACAGTATACACAGTTGGAAGCATCATTAATCCTGCTTAAGCGCTCAGGCCATTATTTGGCGCTAGAAACAGGCAGGTAGTATAATTTACCACTGATGGAAAGTATTAAGACTCACCCCATAATTTCTCAGATAGAAAAAAACACTTTCTACATAATGGCTTGTTGTATGAGGATTTGTGTGGGAAATGTCTGAATGAATTACACGCTTACACATAACATTTGTAATAATTTGTCATCTAGTATTGATAGTGGGCATGCATTGATATTGGCATCTTATATTCACTATGGAATAATAAGTACAAGGTCATTTATGTTGCAGTAAAGGGGTATTGTAGAGCTTTGGACCCAATGGCCTTTTATTCCTGAAATAAATAAACTGATTAAGTAAGGTTTTGTACTCTAAGCAAAAACATAAAAACACAGCAAATATATAATTATTTTACATGTACAATGCCTCCCATTTGTCATCAAGTTTAAGGGAAAGAACAATACCTCCTTTGAGAATTGTTAAGAAAATTGGCTCTTTTACTTCAACTGAGGATCAATTAGAATAAAAAAAAAAGGTAATTCAAGATCTTTTAAATCTCTCTAAGACATGTTGCAGATAGAAAAGCCACATGTTGGAGAATGAACCATGAATTATGAAACACTTAACACCACTTCTCACAGCTTGTGAATGGAATTTTTAGCAGGGTTTTTGACAAGTAAGAGCCTGAGTGTCCATTAATTGTTGCTATACCAGGGGTTGTGAATAACATCAAACTTGCCTTCCTTAATGAAAGGAGCTTTCACATCCAAACCAACTGCCTATTGGTTTGGATGTCTGTAATATTTACAGATGTAGAGAGCAAGTCAACCAAAACTTGCAAAGGCAGGAATTACAACAGACTTGGAAACGCAAGATTAAAGTTTTCTTAAGCATTTTTTTTTTTCAAAGCTTTTCTCTTTCTACCTATCAGTTAGAGTTGGCATGTCACAGTCTGGTAAAAATAAGAGAGATTAACAACTGAGAATGTGGAGGTTAAATTGAGAGGTGAATGTTACATATTTATGGAGAAGCTTCCTATTCAAACCAAAAAAATTAATAATGAGGGAAAAATATAGTAATCAAGCAGTTTTTTGTGGAAACTAAGCGATGTCACTGTCTCACATGTGAGGTCGGGGTTTATGTAAGCATGTGGCTAACATTTCAGCTAACAGTACACGTGTGTCAATTTAGGACCACAGCAGTGTTCTCCCTGGAGCAACATATATGTCACTTACAAACGTAACAATTTAGTATTAAAACCCCATAACGTGAACAAAGCCTTAGTTTCCCACCAGTCCCTCAGGATTCTAATGGGCATTCCAAGGTTTCAAGCCTCAGCAGAAATCAAAGAGCTTTATCTTCTGGCTGTGTGTCCTGTCAGAAGGTCTCGGGGTTCAGATCAATATCTTGGCACCCAAGAAACGACAAATAGTGGTAAGATCTGTCCCACAGTGCAGCACAGACAAAATTACCACTCTACTTGATAGAAAAGTACAATCAGAGTCATTACTGTATATCGTCTAAATGATGTGCACTAAATAAATAAATGCTACATGACAGTTGGGGAACAAGCTAAAATGAGGATAATGACTGTAGCAGTAAGGACAACTAGTGCTACTGCTATTGTGTTTAAATGTTGCCCCAACAAGGATTGAGGCATTTTGAATATGCTTTTAAAAGGAAACTGCATCAAATATGTATAAATCTATGAGGTGAATTTCTTAGGGATGATTTCTTTGTTTTTCTGTGTGAAGCTGCAAGAGTAGACACTTAAGGAACGCATTTCGTGGGTGAACTTAAACTAATAACATTTGCTGCACACCAGTAAAGCACCATGTAATTGTCCAGTCAACTCCAAAGGGTTTCAACAGCACATTGGCACAAGGACATTTTTACAGTCTACCTGTGTGTATGAGCTGTTAAAACCTTGCGTCTGAATGAATACAACTCATTATAGCTAATGTTAAGCTGCCTATTAGACATAGTCCATTGTTTGGACGGCGCTGATATGGTAGCTAAAATAAAATGTACTCAATGGTAACACACCAGGAGTACAATGTTTCCGACTCCCTCTTTTATTCAGGGTGAGATATTACTTGTGGCAAACTGTGAGCATGACCTTTTCCTTAGTTTATTTGGCAGTGATCACAGATGTTGACTGGTCTGCTGGAGATGACACAACTCCCTCTCAGCACTGACAAAAGTAGATCCAACTCTCTTGTTTTGGCGCATTACACAACTTGATTTTTTTTTATAAAAGCACTAAAATGGGCACATGTAAACACATGCGTTTTACTTAGTGTGCCTTATGTTCTATAACCAAAATGTGATGTACAAGTGATTGGGTGGGATTAAGAAATTAAATAAACAAAATACTATCAATATTTTGTTTTGCATTTACATAAAATACCTTTCTCAATGTTACATTAATGCAGAACATATGCAAACTGAAAGGATGTATGACACACTGGTTGTCACATACAGCACTGACTAAATATAAAAATAAATGCATTAAAAAAATGAATCTTACAGAAATTGGTAGATTGAGTTCAACAAACCCAGCCTGTAATGAAGATCAGTTAGATTTGTTTTTCATTGAAAGATGTTACGCAACAGCATTCTAGGATAAGACTTTGCACTGTTTGGGCTGACAGGGACTCCTTGCTGTCCAGTAAGACTTGTGGAAAGTGAACGGTGTTTATTTCATCAAGGAACGGTGCGTGAACACTATGGTAGTGTTCAAATGCAGCATTCATTGCTGGACTTTACAATGGTTAGGCACTAGCAACACTTATCTGAAAAGGGAGTTCGCAGCTGCTGTTCATGACTCAAGCACTATTAATGTAGCAGTCTACCTGCCCCCAAGCAATGATGAGATGCAGGCACTGTGAGAGTCAAACAGCAACATCAGTTAAAAACAATGGCACACCCCAGTGACTTGTTCATCACTGCTGGTGACTGCAATAACTCAAATTTACTTTTCACAGAGAGAGTTTCTATAGGAGAAACTACACTGCAACTTGTTTACATCCAATTAGTCTCCACTAATGTAAGACTGCTCACTCTTTCCCTTTGTGCCACTTGTATAACATTTTTAGTCCCGTGAAGAAAGAGATTTTGTTTCCTTGAATGCACAGTATGTCATACACGTGTATATGGAAGTTGAGTCATGTCAACTGAACATTTCCTTACTGATCTAAGTAGCATCTCAGTCTCATGGGTTTGAACTACACTGTATGTGGCAATTACTATACTACATCACAACTTATTTTTTACAAAACCTTTGGGAAGTACTTTCAAGGTCACTGTCGTGTCTGTTATACTGTAATACTGTTTCCTCACATACTTTCTGTGCAGAGTGATGATACTACTTTGTTGTCTTCATAGTGCATACAGGTATTGTTAATGCCCCAATGTTTTGTAACAGACTCCTGCCAAAGGTTAATGACACTTTATGATAGATGATACCTTATCTGTTTACCCATGATGCAGTGGGCCATCATTCACAAAATTATTCATCGATGACAAGGGGACTGACTATCAGTAGTGTGGCAGACATCATTCATATCTGTAACATCATCTAATTAAAAGACATCACTTTTGCCAAACAGTTTCCTTACTGCTAGCTGAAGCAAATTGATTCTCAACCCCCTTCTAGTCTATGCAAAAGAGGAATGAATAATGCATAGACATTAAAGTCTTATCTTCTGTCCTGACAAACAATGTTGCCACGCTTTGAATTTTCCACAAAGGTGTCCAAAGGGTCCCTATTAGCAGCATAGTCAGACAGGTGCAGTTTTCATGGGGAGTCATTCTGCATTTACTGCGGTTCATTTTCAAGCTGCACCATAATTCTGGACACACTGGATCAACGGATTTACTATATGACGATGCTCAGTTTATGACAGCGCTTAAGGTATTTGCATAGATTTTTATGGCTGCCACTCGCAGATTATGTTGGCAATGAACTGAAAAACTATAACTTTGCAATGCATTTTTGCCTCAGGCCCTGCTAGTGTGATCTACAGTATAGGGCTAAATAATTCGATAGATCTCTGTCCATGTTGCTCCACTGCATTGCTGGGTCCTGGCCACATCAGTAACCTACAAGCTAGTGAAATAAAAGCTCACATCTATGACTCAAGCCCCGGACTGTATTTCATCAGCAGCAGTGTTGTGGTCCACCCAGTGAACAATAGGGGAAAAAATTTAATAAGTAGCAATGCCGTGGATCTCTGTGTTATGTTGTACTGTTCTTTTATACCTGTATACAGAAGAACATCAACAGTAATAATATAAATTGGACATGCCCAATAAATAGGATTGTTTTAACTTAATTCAATAAAACAGTAAAAGGTAATGCTTTTTCCAATTGCTATTTGTTTCCTTGTGTAAATCTTAGAAAAGTATCTCAATGAGGAACACAATTGAACACAGTAATCAGTGAACATTGATCTTCATGTTCATCTGTACAAGAGGGGTTCACTTAAAAGACTATGTGTCAGCTGGGGGGTATCATGTGAGTCCAAATTTAATTTTCATGTCAGGTAGGTTCTTGTTTTACTGCCACAGGTCTTGAGTCTTGTGTGTTTTATGTCCAATACCCGAACGATCAGTAACAGCTACTGGTAACAATTCTAATTCAGGAAATTAAACTTTGTTTAACAAGGCCTGATCAAATCATTTAGCTTAACGTACAAAGTTTATATTATTAAATAAAACTCTTAGACCACAAGTGATTGTATTTCGACAAAAACAGATTTGTGTTTTTAAATGCATCTGCTTATTTGCACCATAACTTAAATGAAGTAAATTGAAATGTTCAATACTGTTGCTAGTATCAAGAGAAAGTGCTTCTGTAACCTTATTATCAGCCTCTCTTTCTCAGCTGTCTCACAGGCTCTTTGAGGCACCTAAGCATTTAGCATAGTGAAGTAGGTTTTATGTGAATAAAGTGATGAAGACACCAGCTGAGGACTACAATGACCTCCAAGTATGTCAAATACTCATCTAAATTCAGCACTGGGTGAACACAAGTGAAATGGATTCAAGCACTGCAGCAGAAAGCATGAAAATCAAGTCAAGCTCAGCGGTTGACAGACACAAAAACTACTTCAGTTGTACCAAGCATATTATCACTTAATTGAATCAGCTAATTTAAATACACACCTTAAAATACAACCCATATCCAGTCCAAAATGTAGGAAAATGGAAACCAGCTTTCTCTGGTAATCAGGAACTGGAGTTTACCAGAACCTACTAGAAACCTGGATACTGGAAAATCCGCATATAAATGCAGCAGAGCAATAATTTAATTTCTCTACTTCAGACTTATTTTGGCAGCATGGCTCACTTTTAACTATACAAAGACAGGAAACACTGCTTTCTGAAAGCAGAGAGTGGAGAGACACAGCCGATACACATTGTGAACTGTCTAAACAAAAACAAAACAACAACAACAACAACAACAAAAACTAATCTGTGCTGGAAAGCGAGCTTTTTCAATTTTTTACGCAGTACTTTTTGTTAGCTTTATTTTCAGTCGGGGAAATCAGTTCTCCAGAAGAAATCTGTGAGTAAACCAAGTTTCCCTAATCTCTGATTTTGGAAACCACCTTTGCAACCTGGTTACTTAAGTGCATGTAAACGCACTGATTAGTTGCCGCATAAGAAGAAAGACGACAAAAGAAGGAAAAGAGACGATTGAGACGGGTTAAAAGAAACCTCAGAATCAGAGATTAACTTGCAATAAAATATCTTATTTTTTTGAGGGGAGTTTTGATGGAAGTTCTGAAAACTGAAGAGGAAATAGCTGGGGTTAGAGGAAGTCAACTCTTCAAGGAAAGCGTTCCTCTCACATTGGCTGGGATTCTTTTCTTCTCATGACTTGCCAGAAGGGGTTTGCTCCCACACATTCACACATGGTGAGGAAAATAGCAGCGAAGGTGAGAGACTCTTTCGCTGCCATTTGCTCTCATTACTTTTTTGTCTGTTTAAGAAATGCTTCAAATAAAAAGGGACTGATGAGTTGAAGGTTGATTGTGAATTCCCTCCCAGTGGTAGATGTGTCAAGCCAGCCAAATGTCAGAAGATATTCTGTCATAGGATATTGAGCTAACTGAAAATGTCAGGCAGGGAGAAAGCATGAAAGAGAGCATGGGGAGGAAACAAAAGGAGAGAATCCCTGCACATGTTTTTGTGTGACTCGGATTTAGCATGGCACCTGTCATAAATAAGTGGAGGGTGGAAGGGGAGGAGTCCATCTGAAGACTCAAAACACAGTGGGCAACACTTAGTTCAAACTATGTAAAGCTTACAGTAAATAACATAACTGTAATGACCTAGTTTTTAAGGAAATGCAGTTCAGTTATACAGTTCAGATATTAGAAACAAGCTTGTTGCTCCTCAGATTTCAACATGTTACAGGTTATGTTAGTATGGTATTAAAAGAAAAGCAGGCGGAAGAGAAGATTGTTTATTAGCAAATGTATGTAAAAAGATGTGAAAATTAATTAGGAAATGTGCTCTAACGCAGCACATAACATAACTTAATGTTGTCTCTACATTAAGGAGGACACCTTTGTCACAATGATTCCATATCAAAAAATGTGACCAAAATCTCAGGATGTAAAGAAAATAAATATTAAGTACTGACTGAATCTCTGGATGAGAACTTCAGTTCTGTCACATCTGACCCACATTTTCTCAGAGGATGCAAATGTTATTTTTATTCCCCCCCCCCAACCACCACCACCACCAACATTGTCACAATTGGGAAAGCACTTTTTTAAAATCCCACTGTCTGGTAAGGAAACATGGTACTCACCAAAAGCTGTGTAAAACTCCTCTTTTGTCAGATGCTCATCATCATCGACATCGTTGTACTTAAGCAGGTCAAACAACGTGCACTCAGAGACATCCTTGGACAGACCTTCTTGCTTGATGACCTTGAACGAGAATGCATTGTTGTTCAGTTTAAGTAGGTCAGTGTTTTCTTTCAGCTTCCCCTCAATTATACTTACAACTAATTTGCAAAAGTAAGTATGCTTTGCAGGATATTTGTAATGCCACCATGGCTCACTTTATTTTACTTGTCTCCCACCCAATTATCCAGTCTCGCAGTACAACTGCATTTGTTTCATTAAAAAAGCTGCTTCTGTGAACTACACCAAACCAAAGACTGAGTTAACTAATTTTGTAGTTAATAAGTTGATAAAGGTTGCAATTTTCATGTGTAGATTATATGATTGCATGCTTTGATGCAACATACTACATATGGAGTAACATAAATAATACATTAAATACGAAAGATCTACCGTCAATCACAGTGCAAACAAACTGACTTTAACTAAGAAACTGAAGCTATGTGTTTTTGCATGTTAGCACAGTACTACTGAACTACAATTAATTAATTACATGGCATGAAGAGAAAGGTGGGGTTTAATATTTATAATATTTCACACTTCATAAAGGCTCTGTATGAGATTTAAAATTTCAAGTTTTGTTATTAGACAAACTGTGACTCGCTGAAGTTTTGACACAATAGATGCTGAAAAGGCCCCAACCACTGTGCAGGTTTTATCATCATGCTGCTAAAACATGATCCTATTCAACACCCTGTGCATGGCAGTAAAACATCCATCATACTAGATCAGCTGTCAAAACGCTGATCACAAGGGACGGCTTTATACATCATGCCTCGTCCATTGGATCAGTGCATTTCCCTTCCCAGATGACTTGCCTAAATTTTAGGAGTCACCTATAACAAACACTACAAGCATCAAGTAACTGTGGTTGACAAAATCTAAAACAGCTTCTATATATACCCCCCAAAAATAAATGAAATACATAAATATCCCCCCTTTCTGTGTTTTATAATTTATAAGTGTTCTAAAATTAGCCACAGTGAAGTTGCTTAAATTGCTGTTCAAATATTAGAGAAGGTAAAAAAAAAATAACAGAAAAGTGAGTGTAGGTGAGCCATGGAGGAACAGGCTTTGATGCTTTAACTCAAGTTCTTAAATATTTTATGACATTGGCTTACTTCCCACAAACCTTGATTCCTGTGGTTACTTTGTATTTTCGCAGTCACTTCTCTGTACCAAGAGAACCACATTAAAATGGGATCAACGACATGTTGACTGGCTTTCAAAAGAACCTGTGAGCTAAATGACCTGAGACACATCATTGATGGGACAAGCAGCCGAAATGTTAATTGAAAATGCAAATTCTGCCAGTTTCAAATCAAACCTGAATTTACAGCACCAGTAGAACATTGGCTAGTTACTCAGACAGAACACTTATCTTACAATTAGCAGGTACTTTACTACGTCTTTACATTACAGACTTGTTTCAATACCGCAGGGTCTAGTTTCATAATCCAGTAATTATGCAGTACACAGTAGTCTCAAACATCCGTGTTGAGCATGGACCTATCTTCAAAGGCCATAGGGTTCCATCTGATTATGGCTGTTCTTCACAAGTAGAACACCAAGATATACAAAGCATGACTCTGATCACGTAGTTATTAGGTTTCCTTTTAACCTCACAAAGACTTTGTCTGTTGGCTCTAAATGGTCTGTCAACACTACTTTGTCATTTTCCCACCAATTCCAGAAAGTGTGTTTGTCTCCTCCTTCCTTTGTTTAGTTTTTAGGAAACAAACCAAACAAAAAGAAATAGTGCATCGATTTACAAAACTAAAAATGTAGGTGGCTCCGGTAGAGTCTACCACTCTGTTACACCCACCATGTTCGGTACAGTTTTATATTAGTCATTATCAATGTATAATAAATAGGAAGCCTGCTTTGTATTTAAGAAGAAATCATTGACTAACTAACTGGCTAGAAGGACGAACCTCGCTCAAAAACTTTTTCAAGCCAATATCTCCAGCAGCACAATTCAAAGAATTATTGGGTAACGCATTTTTAGGTTACTGTAACTTTACAACTATCTTTTTTTTTTTTTGTCCTTTCGGCTTATCCTGTGAGTTCAGTGTCGCTACAGCAGATCATTGTCCGCAAGTTGATTTGGCACAGTTTTTACACCATATGCCCTTCCTGACGCAATCCTCCCCAATTTCTACCGGGCTTGGACCTGGCACTACAACAAACTATAAGAGAATATTTTTGAAATATTTGCACATTTATTTTACCTCTTCTGTGCCTCAATATTTTATTTTGCGTTAGTGGACGTCACTTATTCTGAGTCTTATTTTAAAATTAAAAACCTAAACCTTTTTCAAAACATTAAAGGGATACACGACACAAACTGACTAAACAAATAGGAAAATCTTTCAATCTCAAGCTTGAGACAACATTTTTTTATACATTTTTTTTTTAAATGGCCTAAACCTCAAAAATGTCTTTTTTTCCCCCCCAGTTGCAGTCTTTTGTAAAATGCATTTAAAAGTGCACAATGAAACAAATATTAATGGAGGTCTTGGAATGGAAGTGCCTGTAACAAGGTAACAACAAACTTTTTGCAGCTAAATTGCTGATATATGTTCGCGTCTGACAGTTACATAGACATGGCAGAGCACAGTCCATACAAGACAGTTTACTCTCTCCACAAATCTTCTTTAGTAAATGACATAATTTCAGGCATTCTGTCCTTGGTTAAATGATGGATACGAGCAATGCGTGAAGGGGGAAAAAAAGCAGTTTTGATTTGCCATTTTAAAAGGGCACCCAAGACTTTTTTAAAAGGGCAGGGACAATTGCTCCCTGTGCCCCTTTCATGTGCACACTCTAGCAAGTCAAGTAAGCCAGGGTAAAGGATTTCAATCCTAGAATTTCAAATGAGATCAGACAATGCTCCAATTAGAAAGGGTCCTTTAGGCCACAAGGGTGGCAGCCATGCTTTTGTACTTTCAACTGCCGATAAGAGTGTGATTTGCTTGTGCAGTACTCTTTTGAGGGCTTGTTCATACCAAAGTTAATTTGCATTAGTCTTTGTCATCTTACACATCCATCTTTTGTCAATAAAGAAAGCTTTGCTCTTGTGGCTCAGGCAACTAAGGTTAAGAAAATATGCAGATTGCCTTGACAATCCTATCTAAATTAATCTGAACTTTTATAATATTGTGTTTGGTGTTTTAAACTCACACGATAGAGAGAGGAAAGAAAACAGCATATCCCAAGCCATTAATCACTCCGGAATTAGATTCTGAGAGAACGTTTAATACACCAAAATAAAAGCTGATTACAGAGCCAATCCATAATTACATTCAGGCACCCCTTTCGTTGAGACACTGTCAACCTACAACTGCCTTAGTTTATTAAGTGATCTATCATACTGATGAAGCTATTCTACTCTGATATTTGTCATACAATTATTTATGATGCAGTCATTATTTGTGAGGTGCAAGTATTGAGAAGCACAGGGGTTCTCTCCATATTTCTAGGTTGTAGTTGAGTGCAAATAATTGTGAACGTCCTGTCCCTGCAGCCAAACAGGCCTACAGGACGAGTTGCAGTTTGACATAAGCTTGATTCTAAAGCTAAAGAACATAAGGCTTAATTCAGAACCCAGTGTTTTCACACAGTTAGAGGGTCATGATTGTATGCATGCAAAAAAGGAAAACAAAAACCCCATCCAGGGCCACCTGCAATACACTGATATTTTAATTTCATAACACCCTTTTCTCCTGTGAATGTGCTGACACTATGAAATCTGCCAACACCCCCCTTAAGATAAAAAAGGAAGGAGGGTTAAAAGCAGCCTTTGAGGAACCTCTGAAAAGAGCTTCTCCATCTGGATGTTAATTATTACTGACTTGCTTGTGTCATTCACACACCTAGGGGGAGGTGGGGTGGTACAGTGTGGCTTTGAAGAAAATAACTGCAACACTAAGAGGCTTGAAAATCTGTCCAGAGTAATATTCAATAGGTTGAAAGGGTAAATTCACATTCACACTCAGGGCATACAGGCAATATTATCCCATAAAATGCATGTCACACGGCTTGTTGACTATGCATTTCATTCAGTACCCACACTGGCACAGAGTAAATGTAAAAACATGTAAAAATATGTAAATAATATGAAAATATGGCTAGAATATCACTCTTTTGGGTTGTTATTTAGATGCTTTGAAGTCAAAATATTGAAATATATTCAAAATAATCTATTGAGACCTGCTGCCCCATCAGGCAGGGGGGCATTGACAAGGAAAACCAAGGTGACCCGTTGTAGAGACAGCATATCCTATTGGATCAGCATGAAACTGACCAAAGAAAAAGCATCACTAGCGTCATGGTTCTAAAAACAACTGCAGGATGCATACTCCTTTTAATTATTGAATTTTTTTTATATTAAAATCAGTCTTCAGGTACTGAGAGGCTTTATTTGTTATGCACAGACTACAGTACTTCTTTTCTCATGGGAGACAAAAAAGCTCTTTTTACAACTATTCCTGTCGGCAGAGTTGGTCAAAGGCTGCAGCCTTCTATGAGCACACGGCTCTTTTGACCCACATTGCATTTCAAAAGCTTTACCTAGAGCCACACACCACAACTACCAGAGGGAAGAGTAAGTGGAGCAAAATGAATAGAATCATGGTGGAAAAAAAGCGCGTTGTATAAAACACCAGACCACACAGGTGTAGTTCACACGTAGTCACATTTTGGTTAGAGCTTTAGCCAAAAATAAATCTTTTTTTTCCCCCAACACTTAATATGTGCTGCATCACAAGTTGTATTCGCTTGAGTCAAGATTAATTCTTGCATTTTATCTTCATGCCAGTAAGTGATTGAAGCATGTTCTGATTTTAAAATGGTAAAGATTTTGTTCAAAAGACTTACCTGTGAGAGCTCGTTGGCATCTATTTGACCGTTACTATCTGCATCAAAACGTTTGAACATCATATCAACCAGTTGCTTTCGTGCAGCCATGTCGTCCTTGTGGGCCCCTTGGATAATAGACCCCATGTACCGCTTGTCATGCAGATCTAGAATCTTGGTTTTCAGTCGATGGTAGTCACTCAATCTGCAGTTATCATCTGGGGGAAAAAAAAACAGAATAGTTAGGAGGACAGACAAACTAAAGAATGACTGTAAATGTTGTAAAGAAGGGCTTTTTCTTTGTTTTAATATCTAAAAATATAATTTGAATGTAAACTGGATGCCTAAAAACATGTTTCATAAATGCCTTAGTAATTCCCAGGTGCTGCAACAAGTGCATGATTAAAAGCACTGAACTTATGATTCTTTAAATTGGATGCAATGTTTCAAATCCCAGCCAATTAGTGCTAGAATCCCCCTTAAGAGCTACATTATTAAACAATACGCTGCTGCTTATACTCAGCAAAAGCCCAAATTTGAGTATGACTGTCTGCATCACAACAACAATTGCTAAGGATTATTTTCCCGAGGGAGGCCACAAACACTGACAGTCGTGTCGCATTTTGCTGCCTCAAACTATGGAGGCAGCATCACAGTCAACACCAAGAAACTGACGAACAAATTCATCTCACAGGTGTCAAACGCTAACCCTGACAGCAACAGAAAACAGGATGGTGTTGCATTTACAATCTGCCATCAAAGGCTCTAGATCAAAGAAGTCAACCACATGAAGGGTTCACCAGAGTAGAGTTGAGGCAAAGAGAAAATAATGACTAGACCTAGTGGTTGACACATGTCATATCAGCTTCTTACTGTTAGAACTGGAAGAGTTTCTCCTCTAATAACAGTTATATTAGCTGGTGTCAAGCAGCGCACAAAAAAAAGTTTGTTGTATGCTCAGACGCTTTTCAAGTCTCAGGGGAGGAAGGCGGCATCACTGCCACAGTGTGATCACCTACTCCTGGTAAAATATGGAATAATAGCTGGCGCATAGAGTCTTGTGAGAGACAAAATAAATTTGTTGGGGGGTGATACTGCGAGTTTGGTAATGAGATCTCTACTTGGTAGCAGTGGGTACTCGTTCAGAGGAATCAGAGTAACCCCAGAAACCAATGTCATGTCATTATGGAATGTGTAGGATCTCATTTTGTCCTATACATTTTTTCCAGCAAAACAACTTGAGCAATCAGCATACATTTGAATGAGAGGCCTGATGTAATCCCAACGCTAAGCATCATTTGCGTTTAAGGGGCGGAAAGAACTTCCCCTAACACTCTGCCATGGAAATCAGTGGGCTTTAACAGAAGCTCTCAAATCATTTTAATTTTTAGCTCAATTCAGTATGACCTTGTAAAATCTCAAGGATTGACACTGACACGTGTAGAACTGGGGATAAGACAGGTGTAAGCTACAAGCTTTGAGATTTTTTTTAAAATTTAAAATCAAAAACAGAAGGCATTAGTGGACCAATTTCTCCTATCAGGTTTTTAGAAAGAGTTTGTGTGAACAAGATAGAAAAACTATAAATTGGATGCTTTTAAATTCTATGGGAATACTTTAAGGTTTTGTATCATCTTAATTTCATATAGGACACAAAGTTTTACGAGAATGAGTATGATAATGTTCTAAATGCTGTACAGTAATTATAACCCGTCATAAGCTCTCAAACTAAAAAGCCAACTTTGTATCGGGGTATGTAGCTGATATGGCCACACAAAAACAGCACATTGTTGTAAAGTAAAAATTTGAAAATGCGAGCAGAGTCAAAAGTCTCACAAGGAATAAGGATTTTGGCAAAGACAGGTTACAAAACACAGGTGCTTTGGAAATTGTTTAGATTTCAAGAGCAGCATAAACAGCAGAGGGATACCTGTTGTGAAATATATAGGCGACCTGTTCTGACAAAAAGGAAGAAAAAATATACAAAAATCAAACTTTCCCCACTGTTTTATATTTTAAAAGTAGTCTGTGCCCCCTAAGTGCAGGACTAGCAGGTAATATTGAAAGCGTCAGTAGCAGTCACTCCTGTCTGCCTTCTGAGTTTGACGTAGGTGCTCAAAAAGGAGCAGCAACACAGCAAGGGCAATTGCACATTTTAAACTTTAAGACATGATGCCAGAACAGTAAAACACAATGTTTAAATAGTTAATAAAATCCCAGAATGGAAAAGAAGGCACTGCCATAGCTTTATGCATAATTGCAGAGTAAAAGCTGAAAACCTGCTTGACACTTGGCCACTACAATTGACATGTAGCCTCCTTAGAGAACATTAACCTATTAAGCACAAATATAATGTTGGTTGTGGAGTCAAAAAGTTATTCTTTCAGAAACACGAACCACCTAATTATGTAGGCTCATATACGCATGGAAATAAGATACAACATACTAAAAAAAATGTCGTTTTTTTTTCCACTTTTTGTTTAACAGCTGGAAGAACCGAATAATCTAAATATCATTTAGCCAGGTGGAGAGAATTAAACCTAAGCAACGAGTTATGGAACAATGCTTCGGTTTGTTTTAGCAGGTCCACCTGTCAGACAGACAAACTGAGCTGTTGACAAATGTTTTTGAGCTGCACACTCAGTCTGATGCTTCCTGCAACAAGCAGGGTGTGAACGACAACAACAACAACAACAGTGGTGGTTGGTAAGCTCGTATTTTTAACCAGTCACTGCAGATAACACACCAACTGGAGGATGTACTGAAATACAAAATATGGCCTGGCTGTTGAAGGAGTCACAGTGGCTGATGCAGTCTTGGGAATGGAACAAGCAAGTTTAATTCTTGCCCTGGAAACTGCACGAGCTGTTAGAGCGCAGCCTGTTCAGGCTGCAACATGCTGCATATCATGGGACAGGGTCTGTTTTGACAAGCATCAGTGCCAGAGAAGCTGCCTTGGTAACAAATGGCACAATGAATAAAAGATAAATGGCTGCTGGCGTACCCAGGGGATACGAAGGTCAGAGTTGTTAAACGTCTATGCTCTGGCACATGTATGCACAAGCCCACATGTAAACGAACACTTAAACTGTTATGTGTACACGCGTGCATACTGTAACGTACAGTCTTCACACCTTTGAATATTCAAACTGAAAATGTCTAGACAGGAGATTGTCAAAATTAATTACACAATGTCTAAAATAATCTCCCTCAAATTAAGATAGTCAATATGCTTTAATCAAAACAGCCCCTCGGGGAACTAGTAACAATGAAAAAAGCTACTGTATTTTTCAATCCAATCCATTTAGTCAAATCAAGATCTACTGTAGGCATCCCCCACCACCCAAATCGTTTTCAATTTGAGTGGGACTTAAAAAGAATGCAACCTGCCCCTTTACTCTAAATAATTGGTGGGGTATTCACTCAACTGCTGTACCAAACTCAGTGATTTTTATCCATGATGCTTTATGCTTATTTTGTCAGATGTCAGTTTGTCTGAGGCAAAATTTATTTTTTAAAGCAGTAAGAGAGGTGTTGTTGTTTGTCAGTTTTCTGACACATTTAACACAACAAACCACGTGACCTTCCCATAGTTACAGGCAGTTATAACATCAAAAAGAATGACCAACACTTGAGTTCATTTTTCCCGACAGAGGATGGGAGTTTTATTGTGTTTGCTTCTTAACTTAGCCAATAACTACTATAAGTTTATGAATCTCAGAAACACGTTCACAAACAGTTTTATCAAACAAGTTTCTCAAACTATGGCTAAACCCAAAGAACCCGTTTAGAAACCGTGTGCCTCATTGGCTACACACCGAACCTTTCACTTCTAGCTTGTTGGGGTCCCCACTACCTTGTAGTCAGTTCCTCTGCTCCAGTTACCATGTCTCCTGTAGTCCACGTCTGCACCCTTCAGTAACGGAGCTGAGCTCCCTTGTAACAAAACCATTGCTAAGCCATTGTTTCCTTGACAACTGGACGACGAACTTAAAAGGTAAACTATAAAAGCAGTTTTGTGGCAGTTAACCTGTCACAATGTAAGTTACAGAAGTTTTAATTTTATGTTGTTTTGCATTTGACAAGTGTAACTAGTTACAGATTCCAAATGTGACTAACAGCTGGCCAGGTTTGACTAATCAAAGCGATTGCCTTTTATTAACTGCTTTGAACTGTTCATATAATGTGTAAATCTTCACCTGGATGGAAACAGATGTAATAGTGAAAGGATTCATATGCTCTTTATCAACTAGGGACTAATGATTTATTTGATGAAATCAATTTGTCAAAAAGAGCAACAACAGCATGAGGCTGCTCACTTGTCTGTGCAGTGCTTCTTTATTAAAATGCAAAGGCAGGAGTCAAAGCATTTTACAGCCACAGTCATTGTCAATCGCTCAGTTTTAATGGTATACTTATTAAATTACTGCTGCACTTTAGCTTACAAGAATCGGGATTTACTCAACTTGTAGTTACAAAGAATGGTAATTCAGTGGGTGTAGTGTATCACAGAAGTGCATTTGAAGCTTCTGATTACTAAATAGCATCTGATGATTGCATTGGAAAGGTCTTGGAAAGGTCTTTTAAATAGCGTGCCAACTAGCATTTTAAAGTGAAATGAACTTCCATCTATTTTACACATCAATGTTGGTTTATTGGTCCTAAAAATGTATAAAGCCATTTGTGATTCCAATGGGGAACCACTCGAGGAAAAAAAACGGTGGTTCTGGGGGGACTGTTTGAAATATGCCGAGATGGGGGCAAAAACAGATACAGTATTGATGTTGGATTGAGACATCTAAATCTTGACCTTTAATTTTAAATGACCTTGAATGGGTGTGAGGAGAAGCATACACAGGTTGAAGTTTAACTGGTGTGACAGTGCTAAAAATGTGGTTCCCTTTTTAAACCAACCACTGAGAACTCATCTGTCACAGGCGGTCTCCGGGTCTTAGCTATGTGTACGCGATACAGGGCAACTCTAGACCATGTCTGGACCAGATTCTGTGGACATCGAGTTCATATGAGAAAGCAGCTTATATTTGATGTGTTTCATAAGTGTTGATTTTAACAAAGTCTAACACCTATACCTACTTGGTATCAAGAATATGGGTTAACTATGGTTACAGTAGTGTCAGTATACAGTTTATAATATATATGAGGTTGTTACAAGTCTCTACAATCCTGCACAAGACATCTCCTTTAGTTAATCCATCTATGTAGCAAATAAAGCAGGACCACAATAGGGGGTGAAATGGACTCCAACACTACTGTAGTACAAGTGCTACATTCGAGGTCCCTTTAGAGGGAACAGAGACTGAGTGCCTTTCATATAAATAATGAAATTACACACAATCAGCCATTGAGACTAATCTGAAAAGTTCCTACATTCAGGTGATTCAACATGCAGGCACATTCATTTTGCATTTCTTTGTTTCAGTTTCCCTTGACTACAACGATGAAAAGCACTATCGAGAAATACATAAATTACTTCAGCAATGCAGCCCATCCACAGCAGGATTTAAAAAAGGCTTTACAGCAAACCAAACTTCAATAACATCACTGAGTTGCTATGTGAGCATGCAACACATAAGTTGAAAACAATTTTAGACATTCCACTTATATAAATTAGGTTTACTGCTACACCTGGATTTGTTATTGGTTGGTGGTGGTGATGAGGTGCTTACTCCCCCATCACAAGTCCACCACTTTAGAAATGTGGCATCTAGATGAACCTGAAAAGAGGAAAAAACAAACAAAAACATAAAGGCGTTCTCTTGGGCACCGCTGCACCCATCCTCAGGGATATGCTTGATAAGCCAGCTAGATGAAGCATAAAGGCCAACAGCAATGTTGCCTAAAACTACTTTGTTTTACAGAGCTTTTTCAGAGGCCAGTTATGATGTGAAGATAAGCATGTGGGAGAATTATTTTTATTTTGTAGGACTTCATCTCTCTAGAGAACCCAAGGATAGCACTACTATGCACCAGACATCTACGGCCACGGATACACACTACCCTAAACTGACTTAACAACTGCTGCATAAACACTCACTGAGTCACTGTAAGTCCAGGTGTCAATCACAAGATACAAGGTGACTTCTGAAAATGCTCAGGTTAAGCAAAACTCTTCATCATGCACGAGATCTCTGTCTGAGATGCTTTATTTTACTGTAGTCTGCTGTCATTTGAGTCCACAGCTGAAAATAAACAATAAGTCAGCGAGAAAAAAAAAAAAAAAAGCTAATCTTCTCCAGCCTGTTCACCGAGGCCATAACTGTGAGTGATCCCACCTCCCCACGCCTCCTCCACCTGCTTCTTTAAAAGCACTACTGTTTTATTTATATAACGAGAAAAGTGGCTCAGTGGAATTGCTGGAGTCAACTCTGCTGAAATGGCTCCATCTTTGCCCCTTGGAACGTGCCCCCACCACCTCTTCCAACTTTCCATCTCCATCTTTAGGGCCCTGGGTATTGACCAACTCACAATGCATTGAGACAGCACAGCGTGACAACTGGTTTACCCAAATCAGAGGTCACTGATTGCAATCTTTAAGAGCGACTGAAGGTGTCACTGGCATGTCAACTGAGTGAATCTGAAATGGATATCTGGGCAGTAGGGCTGCAAATTCCTTACAGTCAGGCTGCCTAGGATGACACAAATGCTAAAAACTCACAGCATCAGCAGACATCAGTTAAAGAAGAGATGCTTCTACTAACACTCCAGAGTTTAGTAGAACTTTTAGTTATATCAAAGATCTGTGCACCTATACAAAACTAAGTAGAAAAGCTGAGGTTTTAAATTTAACACAATGCCGTTTATATATTGCCAAATCACAACAAAGTCATCTCAAGGTGCTTTACATTGTAATTCAGAATTATAAGAATTATAGAGAACGCACTAGGTGATGGTGGGGGTGGGGGGGCTCTGTTTAACAGAAGAAACCTCCAGCGGAACCATGCTCAGGATGGGCAACTTATTGCCTCAGCTGATTGGGTTAAGTGGGGAGTGGAGAGAGAAAGGAAAGAGTAGCAACATTAAGTATCCAACTTCACCTTTGAAACAAAACAAAACAAATTTTAAAAAGTCTGTTCATTAGTTGTTCTGGACCTTTGAATTATAATAGAGGATCTTCTTTGCATGGCATTTGCCCAGTTTTCATTGTGCTGTACATGATCAAATTTTTTTTGTTATATCTGTCTATTAATGATATGACTCATGCTGTGTGAAAACGTGAAACAGGAAGTAAAAGAAGAGGGTGAACCTGTTTGCATGTAAAGGTGCAGTATAAATTAAGATTATTAGTATCACTACAAGAAGACGGACATTTTTTCTACCCCTCTACATTATTCTTTCACCTTAAGAGGAACATCATTATTTGCACTGTGGTGAGGGGTCACTTATAAGTTGTTGCTGTCATTGTTCAGCATCGTCTCTACACAACAGCTTCTTTGGAAACTGTACGGTTTCTGTACTGCTTAGTAACAAAGTCAGACAGATTCCTTCACTTCATTCAGTCTCTGTCACTACTGTTGCCTCCATGGATGCAAATGCAATGCTCCCCCTCCCATCTTTCATCAGGACTGCTGCTCTTCCTCATGTCTTAATCTTTGATGTATTACCCCCCACACCTCTCCCCTCTTACCTTGAAGGGGATTATCATCATCTAGAAGACTTTACTCTTCACCCCGACGATTCAATTCACCCCTTCTACCTTCATCTTCCCTACTAGCCTCTGATAGAAGCTTTAAGATGTTTTTAAAATCTCCTTTTAACATCACCCAATATCATACTAGCATAAGGCATGCTTGGCTCATACCATGCCCAAGCAAAACTGCCCCCATCCACTCTTCCCTGCTGTCCTACGCTCACATTGCACTATATCGATCTGTGCCACTTACGTCACTAACCTTGTGGCTTTTTGTTTTGAAGCGAACCGCCCTCACATGTTCGGCACTGTAGTTTCATGCTCAGGCCCAGTTACCAATCACAGTATATGCGCGTTCTACGCCCAAGGTCAAAGGAACTGTGCCAAAGCCAATCTCTTCATGTAATACTGTATATAAATATAGTTGTTAGTGTTAGTCCTATCCAACTCTTCTATGGAAAATCTGATGCATATCACTTAATCTTTACACCCCTAATTTAAACTAGTTCAAATTTATTTTCAACTATATTTTATTTGACCATGTACCAAAATGAGGATTGAGAACAAGGCGCAATAGGCTAAAATTTAAACTAAGAGAGAGCAAGACAAGAAGAAAAGGCAGAGTCTTTGTTCACTTCTCAAGGCTGATCCCAGTAGAGTTGATTACATAGAGCTTACTCCTTCAGTTGCAGGTATTGTTGATGACATGATAGAGGACAGTGACCCAGGGGCTGAGCACACCTAGGCTGACGCATCACATCAATACATGGATGCAGGTCTATATTTGGACTATAGCAGACAGACTGGGAAATATAGTTTTTACACAGCTGTGCCCAACATTGACAGACTGGGACTTTACAGTAGGCAGGACATACTTTTCAGAAGGGAAATAAATGATTTCAGTAGTGGATTTAAAGACTTAATAAACTTGAACTGAGGCCCAGCAGAAAAATCAAGGTAAATGAGAAGGAGTAACTTTGAAAATTACTCTGTCCTTGCTACTATACAAAATACAGCCAAGGTATAATATACAGAAATGTATAAACTGGGTGAAGTTCCTAGTTTAAAGTCAGATTGTCTGACAGGGCAACCAGCTTAGCTCCTAGCCTGAGTCACTGAAAGTAAACTGCTGAGTGATCCCTTGAGTACTTTCTGAAGCCACTGTGATTCCAGAAATAAAACTATTTAATCTATTGTTTGATTCAATTGTTTTTTTTATACCAAAACAAACACACTCGCTGTTTCAATCAAACCCTAGACTTTGTCCTGACACGAGGCCTTTAAAAGGTATTTCCCCATAACTTTTTGTCTGAGGATTTTTAATAATGTCTGAATTTACTCCGAGTCTTACTTCGTTTACTCCACTGCCAAGTGTTAAAACAATGGAGAGCACTAGGTCTAGCCTTGAAAATTTGTTCTTAAATACTTAATAATCCAGCTGACCACGGAAGTTTAACGATATTTACATAATATCCAGCTAGCTAATCTTTACATTTAAAATCATTTGCTTACAATTGGTCATTTAGCAGACACTTTCATCCAAAGTGGCTTAAAAGTAAGCGGCAATCACTAAAGTAACATCTAGGGGGTTCAGTGTCTTGCCGGAGACATTTCAGCTTGTAGCCAGGAGGACCGGGAGTTGAACCACTGACCCTGTGGTTCATGGACTACTCCTCTACCAGCTGAGCTACAGCCACCCCCCACTGCTTCTTTGGCTCTCGACATTAACAGTAAGTGCATTGGGGCGCCCACATCACTGCAGTTTCTGAGAAATGCTGGGACTTTATGAATACTATTCTGGTTTGCCACAAGTCTCTTTTGTGGCAGCTGCTCGCCGCAAGACAAGTGGAAAAAAAGAAAAAGCACCTCAACCAAACCAAGGAGAAACCACATATAAACAAGTAAATTACTGAAATACAACTAAAATAAGATAAGATAGATGAGGTAAATAACAATTATAATTATAATGACCTTGAAATGAAATAAAGCAATTAATAGATTGTCCATTTATGCCTGTCAGTCCCCGTCCTTTTTGGTAAATAGCCCCTTATATAGCACTTTACAATGTTGCTTCTCATTTCCACGCACATTCACACACCGATGGCAGTGGATGCTGTGCTCACCTGACCCACCGGGAGCAACTTAGGGTTCAGAGTCTTACCCAAGGACATTCAACATGTAGCCGGGGTCGAGGATCGAACCATGATCCTGCGGTCCATAGATGTCTGACTTATGAATGGAGCTACTTTACTGGCTGAAAGTGCTCCTCAGGTGTTCAGGTGGAAACCAAGGCATTTAAACTGCAAAACCATCTCCACCCCCTCTCACCATATAGAGAGGATTGTCCGAGTCCCAGATTTCATGAAGTCTACCTCCAGTTCCTTTTTTTTTTTTTTTTAGTTGTTGTTGATGAGATGTTGATGTAGATGTTGAGCCGGAGAGGATTGTGCTCACACCAGTTAAAACTATCCACCACTTATCGGTCCTCTGTGATATCGCCACCCTGGTTACATCCTACAAACGCAGAGTCATCAGAAAAGTTCTGAAGGTGGCAGGACTGTGTTATACCTGAAGTCTGAGGTATACAGGGTGAAGAGAAAGGGAAATAGAAGTGTCCCCTGCGCAGTACCTGTGCTGTAGGTCACAGTGTCAGACACAGAGTAGATGGGGTGTAGCAGGTGGATGAGGGAATCCTCCACCCCCACCTGAGGCTGATAGGCAATCTGGAGGGGGTCCAGAGATTGTTTCACCAGAGGAAGTCCAGGACAAGTCTATCCAATACTTTCACTTTTGCTGGGACACTGGGGTGAGCGACGTTCGTCACTGGTACCAGGCACAATTTTCCATCCCACAGACACCGTCTCCAGCTGCAGGATGTCACATAACTGTGGAGCTCAGGCTTTCAGTACCCTGGGGCTGATGCCATCAGGACCTGCACCTTTGTGGGGTGAAGGCATAGCTTCCTCCTCACAAGCTCTGTTGTGATGGTCATTACCACAGAGACGGAAGTGATGACCAAGTCATGCAGGGGCGAGATGTGGGCACCTGTAGTGAAGCTCCTCAGGGGGGTGGATATGAGACACATCAAATCTACTGAAAAAGATGTTAAAATCATTAGTTCTATCCACATTCCCCTCTGTCCTCGGGTGCTGGCCTTATATCCAGTGATGCTCTTCATGCCACTTCAGACTGCTCTGGTAAAGCAGGTCTTTTTACTGACAAATAGTAACATTGATTATCATAATGGCTCCTGAGTTCAGTTTCTAATCCCAGAGTGGGGTCAGCATTGGGTTAAAGGACTCTATTGCCATTTATCTAGTCACTCGACTCCTAGCTGGGAACCATAAAGGGCTGAATTCCTATAGATCTGGTCCCCAAGGTAGGGCTTACTCTGTAGCCTTTTATTGATTGTGCCATAAAACATCCAGGTTCATAAACAGAGATGGAAACAAGACTGTTTTGTCCAGCCATTGTCCACATATTGTTTGTGTTTTAAGACATCTTCACATATTTCCTGCTCACAAACTAACCAAATAATGAGCAGCAATTAGCCTTTTTGGATGATGTTAATCTATTCCCATAGTGTCTTTATAAAAAAGTACAAAATCTGAAGATAATTGAGAATTTTCTGACTCTTGTGATCTTGTAAGACATACAATTTTCAGTACAAGAAAGATCTGCAATTACTTTGACACATTTTCCTTAATCACGTATGTTCCTTCATTTACTCAAACGCATTGTAATCACTTCGACCATCTGTAGGATAAAGGAGACACGTCCACATTTCCTCTGTGTCCAGAACATGCATTTTTCTTGCTGATGGTGTGTACAAAAAAAAATAAAGTAATAAACAAAATAATCGAACATTTTCTGATGTACGGTGTAATCTACCCTACCGGCATCCAACTCATTCATTTTTGCTTTTGACAGCCTGTCATTTAGGGGAAAAAATTTCCCCAGCGAAAAATCAAAGTAGAGTCATCATGTGCACTGTTCAATATGTACTCTCAGCATTTACCTGAATTAACAACACTTACTACTGTAATTTCTAAAACAAGGACAATAAAGGCTACAATCTTTAACAAAAGCAGGCATAAAAAAAAAAACAAAAAACAATAATTTCTTTGTTGAACTACATTCGCCATATACTGCTGGATCATGTAATACCTTCAGTCTCAGGCCAATCCTAAGGACATTCAGCACCGATCTATGCACATTTTAAAGGCTCAGTATTGATCCTTGTTTACTTTTACTCTAGTGGCACAGTTCTAAGCAGGGGCTCCTACTCCTATCTCACCCCTCTCTGGAGTGCCCCTTCCATCCCTGCTCTCTGTGCAGAAAAGGGGAGGGAGTGCTGAGCTGCTCACCAACAGAGGGGAGAGTCAACTTTTATGACGCTCATTAAACACGCACACAACAGAATCCACCAACAGTGTAAAAGGGAACAATTTATCTAATAGCTGTTTTAAAAAAAAGTATTAACTTGCAGAAATGTGACATCTTTACAGTGTTGCCTACAGTCTCCTTTTCAAGCCTAAACCTGTGTCAAGCCAACATCATCATATTGTACTCATTATGCTAATTCTTATGTATTTGCAAATTAGTTGAATTCTGGTCGATTTTAAGGCTGCGATCACAGCTTCTCCTCTGCTCCACATGCAGTGTTTGCGTGCAAAGGCAAAACTGAGGGAAGAAATTTTGGAGATACTAATTAGGCCAATGGACTTGGCGCCAGCAGATACCAAGTATTTAAGTTTGTGAATATGGGGGGGGACTTGATCAGGACATGCCTGAGTTCTGATCACTAATGCCCTTGAAAGACCATAAACCTGAGGTTGTTAAGACGTACATTTGCCAATGAAAAGATGTCAAGACAAGTCTTAAAAAAATCGCTCTCCAAGGGCCAGTGAACTTTGAAGTGGAGACTAGATAAATAATCAGAGAATCACATGTTAAACACAGGAGAGGCCCAGTTAAATTGTCTGTGCATATCAAATCGATATTTTGAGCTCATTAGCCTCACTGGTCTGAATCAGGACCTTTGGGGTATTTATATTAATATCTTATATCAGATGCAAAAGCCTTATTTAAAATTATGCAGCTGGTATTCTAGTTGGAGTTGTCAATCAATATCATTAAACAACATTTTCTTCTGTTGCCATCTCATTTTTCCCATATTCTAGTTACAGTGAACATTTATTTGAATTGTATTTCTCCATGTTGATTATTTAATTGCTACCACTAAGTCACACACGCCAAGAAACAGACAATTTTACTAAACCTAAACAACAAATAATATAATCCCAAACGAAACATTTTTAATAAATGTCATTTTGCTTATGAGTACACCAGCTATTTGGAGCAGACTTTTTTCCTCAGGCTAATTGGAGGAGAAAAAAAAACTTAAAACTGTACACAACAGTTAAGTTTGCATCTGTTTTAGCCTTTCCTTCCTCAAAAGAGATATACGGATCATTCCACCACACTGTCCAGCAATTGAAAATCCAACACACATAAAAGGGTAAAATTGCATTTAAGATTTATTGGAAAATAACTAAGAATAATAAATAATTACTAACATTGAACTGACAGGCCATGTATAGGTTGGAAAATATTTTACAGATGATAATATAAATGATATAATTGTCTAGTTAAATAAAGTTGAAACTTCTGTATGAGTGAGCCCAAATACGGTCATCTTTAAGACATTCCTTCTCTGAAAATCAATAAAATAATTCTGCACTATCAACCTTTTGTTCGGCACAACAGGGGGGAGGGACATCAAACATTTTTAATTGGCCAATTTGTCATATGATTGTTTGTGATCTGTGGTCCAGTACTCTGTACACGCCTTTGATGGAATAATTGGCGATTTTAGCACATAATGAGCATGCAAATGAATATAGGAGGCTTTGAAGCTGAGCAACTTATAAACGAGCCCATCAATCAACACCAGTTCCCTATCTCCCTAACCTGTAGGGGCTTTGACATTGTCTGCATCAAATTACACTCAACAAAACATTACACTAAACAGGATCCATTCATTTCAACTTATAAATAGACTTGCTACATATCTAGGTTTAGGACAGAAGTCCAATATATCATCTTATATTTTCTACTGGCAGTATGTTGTACAGTAGTTCAAAAATATTTAATTCAAACATTTCAGGAACATCTTCATGTTTTGATATCAAAGCCAAGCTTCAAATCAATGCAGCACAACATTTTATGTATTATTTATTTATGATTTACTCTTGGTTATCTTTGAAACCATACAGTAAGAAAACACCTTGGACTGCAATTGAACATAGTGCTTTGTTGAGAACAGTAAAATAGTTTCAATTTTCACTGGAATAGAACAAGTAATTACTAATTAATTACTAATTACTAATTAGTTTAAAGGGGAAAACATCTCTCTACACACACACACCGTCTCAAATGTTACATTTCTTGGTGTTACTTTAATGTTGCTTGATGGTACATCACTTTTTCCTTCACAATTATTACTATTTAGTCATCAAGCTCTTTCATTTATCTAAAATTGAGGTAATAGATAACCTTACCTAACCTTATCTTTTCTAAGTTTGTTTCCTTGCATGTGAATTTACATATGGTTATTTTGGCAGTAAATGCCTTTGTAACATATTTAATAGAGAATTAAATAGGAGTTACAATGGGATATTTTAATTTTTGCTAATCCCCCCAAGAAAAAAGAAAACAGAAAAAAAAAAAAGAGTCATTCTCCAAAGGACACACAATTTGAAATTTGGTTAAATGGTCCTGAAAACAGTTGCTTTGTTTCAGAGCACTGACTTTGAGCGGCTCTGCTATCTTTTTCCTGAGCAGAAAAGTATTTAGGCTAAGACCACAGTAAGACCACAATGCCACAGCTGAATATTTAAGCCATTAAGTTACCGCCACTGTGCGATCTGTGCAACATGCTTACCTTTCCTACATTAAAGACAATTTGAAGAATACGACGAGTGATTCTACAACAGCTTAAAGAGAAATGCTTGTGTGGGGAGTGTGAGACTGACTCTAAAAGATGAAATTGCCATAGCAAAAGTAGTAATGCTTTCATGCAAAAGGAGACAAAGCTTAGCTCCAGTGGGCTGCAGCCCATTATAAACCCTGCACATAAACAAAGTTAAGGCTCATTCAAGCCTCCGGTGTTCTGTGTACCACTAAAAAAACACAAACAAAAGCAATAATTAGGGAGGCAAATCACACATTAATAAATAAAAGCACACAGAATAAGTTGCAGGCTTCTGTGTGAACATTTTCACAAAGATTTAACTGAACCCTGACAAATCCTATTTTTAATACCTCTTTTTATAAAACACATATAAACAAAAGTACATGGTGATACTGAGTCATTCCCTGGCTTTGGAGTGTACTTTTTTGTTTTTTAATTTCTGCTACTTTATCATAATCAACACATTAGTCATGCAGTGTATAGCTAGAACTGCAGTGGAAACCAGAAAATTCTAAAAATTGACCCAAAGAGACACAATTAAACTGGGACCTATAGACCTGCTCAGAATAGTTATTGAACCACAGATCTGCTGCATGAAATGTAACATATCTTTAAACAAAGTAAACTTAGGGTGAATTAATTAGCACAGGTGCAAATTAATGTTTCTTTTAATCTCAACAGTCATGCAGGTGACATCCACCTGTCATCAAATCAACACTTTTGCAAGAGTAAATTCTCTAACAAAGTAGAAAAAAACTCACAAATTTGAAAAAAAAAAAAAAAAAAAATATATATATATATATATATATATATATATATATATATATATATATATATATATATATATATATATATATATATATATATATATATATATATATAATGTATTATATCTATCTATCTATCAAAATAAAGATCAAGAATAAAAGATTAATAAAAGTAGCATTTACTTTACTGTTGATGACATTAAATTTACTAAATGGAGTCTATTGGGCAGACTAACAACTACAGTACAGAACAAAGTAGTGAATTAAAAACACTAAGTGTTATCAGCAATGTCCAGCATCCTACACATCTCATATTAATCACCCCAGTGCTGTGCTGCTAAAACAAAGATATTATGTGGACTATTGCCTTTTACCTTTGCCAAAAGAAAGCAGAAAATTAGCGATTGGAAGGAAGCAATCCAGGAAAATTTAGGGAAAAAATGTTATTTTTTTTAAGAAAAATTCCATATATGTTTGTTAATTGTACTGATTTAGACCCAAGTATGCATTTAGATATTTGAAAATATACAAATAATTTTGTGTAAATTATGACAAGCCAATTTTATTCAAAGGGACCATCAATGGACATATAGAAAGCTCTTACAAATGCAAAATATGAGTGTGCAGGGCTTCTGAATATGTTCTTAATATTTTGCAAAAAGGCAGCAGCTAATTTTACAATTTTTTCACAGCATATTTAGTTGAGAGATGTTTGAAAACATCTCACAAATTTAACGAGTGTAACAGGTTTCCAATTATCTAATTACTGGCATCAACTCAAATGCAAAAAAAAAGGGAAAAAAAGCGTGATAAGTAAGAGTATGCAAATACCAAAAAAGTTGGATTTAAAGTCAAGTTCTTCAAACAGTTAGGTGAAAGTACCACAAACATGCCTTTGATTTAAAGATCAGCAGTTCAGGAAACTGTAATTTACTGTATTACTGAGGTATCCGCTTGTGAAGAACCCTGTTTATGACAGGAGCTGACAAATTAAGCTATTACCGGTGACTTAACAGCTAATTTAGGTGACAGATTGAGGGTTCAATTTTGTGTCACTTTAAAGGAGTCAGGGCTGTGATCAAACAAACGGAACCTACAGCCTTTAAAGTTAGACCACTGTGACTGCTCATCGTTATCAAATTTCAGAAATAGATGCTCCAGGCCATGTCCTTTAATAAATATGATCAGTCCCTCCAATCTACGGTGACTTTTTGCCCTCATTTTTCCTTTTAACCCACACAGAAACCCAACAGCAACAGGAAACATTTTGTCATACAACAAAAGTTAGGCTTAAAACACAGCGAGTGCTTTTACATAGAAAACAGTGAAATCACACATTTTTATTTTATTGTATATACAATTTGGGGATATTTAATTAACCCTGACATAACATTTCACCTTCACCCTATTTTCTATTTCTGTACCTAATTTAGTGTGTATTAATATTGTTTATGCAGTCTGTTTTCCCAATGCATTCTTCCTGACTACTGCAAGGCGAGACAGAGAGTGATGAGACCATTGTGCTCTAAAATTTCCTATACAATATTAGTTTTCAACAAATGGGGCACTGCTAGTCCCCATAGCTAGTCATGTATCTACACGGTTTTTCTACTGCATTTGTCTTCATTCAGCTATAATAAGGGAGGCTAACAGTGCCATGTATTCAGTGACATGACTGTCATTTGCAGATGCCCATGTCAGAGACAAAAACAACTCAAAAGTCTATTAAAAAACTAAAAAAAAAAAAAAAAAAAGTGGCATACATTTTATAGTAATGCTCACACACTGATTTAGGAAGGTTGTCTGCTTCTGCTCAAAGCCTTCCAGTGATCAAATTGTAGGAAACAATAAATTGTCCACTAGAAAGGTAAATAGAGTAACATGCTAAGTATCATTATTCCCAACAGTCTCTTATTAAAATGTGAACCATAGTGGTAGTATTTCCCATGAATTTAGTATTATAATCTTTGATTCTCTCCTTCATGCCAAATATATGTTGATTTACTGACACAATGGCACAATGATGACTTGCATTGAGCTTGTGCAACCTGAGACATTGCTGCCATCTTAGAATCTTTATCTTCCCGGTAATGGTGTGTTTGCACTTTGTATTTTTTGGCTGTGATACGTCTTTTGCCATAAATTGTCACTATATATTATACAGTACATTATATTAATGACCACATTCATTCAATTCATTTTTTTTAATAAAAGTTCTCAAAAATGCTAGATGGCATGCAGGCTTGTGTTTTATGGTACAGATTTGAACCAACTGGGGTCACATGTTAAAGTGTCCTTGAGCAAGGCACTGAACTCCAACTTAGTTGCTCCCGGTGAGTGTTGGCCTGGTGCATAGCAGCTCCCCCATCGTTGAGTGTGTGTGTGTGTGATTAAGAATGAGAAGCAGTATAAAGCACTTTGGGTTCCAATGGGTAGAAAAGCGCTAAATAAGTGCAGACAATTTACCATTTAACCGCAAAAAGTTAATTGGTACCACTCTAGTCCTTATGTGTGTGGCTGTTCTTAAGTGTGTATCTTAGGTCTGATACTCAACAGATGAGCATATAATACATATAATTCGATAGACTGAACAGAAACAATCACTCCAGCTCAGAGTTCAGATTGTCTGTCCTAATTTCAGAGTAATGTGTCTAGGAAAAAATACAATAAATAAAAATCATAACCTTGTGTGTGTGTGTGTGTGTGTGTGTAGTTTACCACCATTCTGTACAAAATAATAAAGTCAGCTAGTACTTTTGAAACATTTTTTAAAAGCTTAATTTGTTTTTGCTTTGAGTTTGTCTCAGACATAACAATGAGTCAATCATATTTGGAAGCAAATCCTTAAATTAGCAAAATACATGTAAACAGACTATCTTCAGATCTGACCAGCCTACAGTTGACAATGGTTTGGACGTCCTTTCAAACATAACAGGTCGAGATTTTAATGAGGAGCTTGTTCTTTGGCACCGCAATGCCAGGCTTTGTACAGAGGTCACAGCATTAATGGTGCCACAGAGTCATTAAAAGAAAGCAGGAATGCACAGGGGGATTCAGAAGGCCTTTACTGTACACAGGGTGATCTCACTGGAGGGGCTCTCCTGTGGGAAAGATGCAGACACATCATTAAGGTAGTAGTTCTCTAGAGGCCGGGAGCTGTGATGCTTCCTGAGCATGTTTTTCTTGGCAGAGCCCAGGGGAGTCATCCACAAAGAGTTTGTTCTACCAAGGTGCCAGAGAAGCAGCTGACAACAAAAGCACTATAATTCAACAAGCCCTACTTTTATAGACACAAGCTAATTACAGATGTTTATTACGGTTGTGTGGCATACACGGCTGGTTTGATGCAAAATATAAAATGTACTTCTGTAAGTACAGTTACAACAGTAGACTAAAATAAAAAATATATAATCTTAGTAATACTTATGTCTACTCACTTTACTTAAATACAACTGAAAACTAGAGATATGCCAAGGCAATATGGAAGATTGACATATTTTTAAAGAATCTGTATTGGCTAAAATAAAGCCTATTACAATCTGATGCTTTCTTTACTGAACTCGGGTTTCTCAGTCTCACCCTGTTGCAGTGCTCCTCTTTTTCACAGTTGTGCCTTACACTGCAACATTGTGCTGCATAGCGTAAAAATGTGTGTGAGAAAAAAATCATTTGTCTACACTGTATTTAACATGTTTACTAGGCATTGGTTTGTCAGTGAGAGAGATCCCCCTCATTGCCTGTTTAGGTCTGCAAAAGAGTGATTGAGAAGAGACCACTGTAGTAACAATGCCAGTACAATTTGTAACTTCTGACCATTCCTACTTTAAATGCACGTGGTTAAATCACTGATGCATTCAAACAATTTTGACATAAGCATGCTCTAATTTTTCGTCACACATGAGTAAAATGCTGTCAGTGTAGGCCGCAAATGTGTCTGCAGACATCTTTGTTAAAGGGGGCAGCATTAGTGCAGACCGGACAATGCCAATTAATTAAAAATATCAAAGATTGGCTCGATTAATCTGCCAACCACTACTACAGACACCTAGTACACTGGTTGTTCAAAGATGTTACAGACTGATACTTTTTAACCTATATTAAAAAAAATATAGCTGGCACAGACAGATTGTAGCTTGTTTCTCCACCAATGTGGAGTAAATATATAATTTATACAATAAACGACAAATGGTTGGTACATTATGAGAGGAAATAGTCCTTTAGTTAACGGATTGTGGGTGTTATAATTCTCTCTTACAGATTAAAAAAATTAATTAAAATTAAAAACTAAAACCCATGTGGTTTAAAACATCAAGGTTTAATGTGACTACATGTAGTCTGAAAGAGGCCATCTTACTTTAAAACAGGTGTGATGTAATCTAACACCAGCTCACCTTAATTTTGAAAACTTTGATCAGTCTTCCCCAACGCCATGATGCAATAGCAAAGCAAATGACGCAGTGCACGAATAAATGGGTAGTACATTCAAAATTGAGAAGCTCAGGTTTTAATAGTTTATTAGCAGCCAAATATCTGAAGATTTTTAAATATATGATCTATATAACTGGGCATGCTGAATGGACCCAAACCACTTGCTTGATGTGCTGCAACCTTAGCCGTAATTGTCTCCACTTGCTGCAGAAACTGCTCGCCTTCTTGCACAGATTGCCCTCCACAGATTGGACAGGCATTTGTGCACCACTTAATTTTCAATCAGATCCGATCCTGCCTAGGTTGCTATGCAGTGCGAAGGCAAAATGGGGGTCATATGCTCTCCCCAGTGCTAATGAGAAGCTTCAGTCAACACATAGCTGTCATTTTTTATCCCATTCTCCATAGCAGATAAGAGGCACTGAGAAGGTCTGGGTGACAAGGCCTGTCCATTTCCAACATAGATCCATCTAACTGAGACCAGAACCAATAGTGGCTCAACATTTTATCATATGGGTGTCAGTTCAAAAGCAATAATTTCCAGCAGCTCTTAGTTAAAGCTAGCCCAGGGGACTAATTGTCTGTCTGTCAAATTAATACCAAGCAGTGTCTTTTCTGTGGTGAGGAGATGCACTGGACATGTCTGATGATGATAATATGTGGTCCCATTAAGACATCACTATGAAATTTGAATCTAGTAGAAAGTGGTTAAAGAATTAACCACTGGTCATGCACCATAATCTTCTGCTATAGCACGGGAATTCCACTTTCAAAATAGCATATTAAATGAATGCTGTGCATTTTCAGTTACTATAAATATCATTAACACATTACTAAAACATTTACTTCTCCACGAAATAAGAATGCGTTTAATCGTAAATATGGTGATGAGAACCTGTAGGGTTTTGCTTGTATTTCAGATCTGCTGAACACATACTCATTTAATGTTGGATGACCTGCCCATTAGATTTCCTTTAATTGTCTGATCACTGGTTTTAAGTGACTGATAAATGATGGAAACAAACTACGCGTGACTATTTGATGGCCACTTCGTTAGCTTGTGTATATCTAACAACAAGGGAAGTCTGAGGCACAGGGTGGCAGTCAGCGGAGCGTAAGTGGAGCAGGTCATCCATCTGCCAATGACAGTTCATTTACGGCACTGTGTTTTGAATTTAACAGCCCATGGTCAAAGATTACTACGAGTTTAATATATTGGACAGAAGGAAGACCTAATGCTACTGTAATGACAATCTTTCCGTGTGGCAACAACTGAGGAAGCAACTCAATCCTCCAAATAACATGGGGGAAAAATATCATTATATTTATGTTAGGCTAAACCTCTATGATTTGTATGAAGGAAAAGACTAAATTAATCGAGAATGTGTTAAGCAGTGCCAAGTTTAAATTCTGGATGCATCCACTATGTATTTGCCAAATGTGTCGTAAAAATCAGATGAAAATTTTATTTAATCACTTCTTGATCAGCTAGTCAGCATTATAGTCATTTATGGCTAATTGACTGAGTACATTACTTACATGGACGAATGACACAGTAGGGAATGAACACGAAAATGTTCCGTCTGACCACATCAGCCAAGTAATAAGACAAAACTTAAATAGGACTCTTGGTGTTTTCACAGCTAACCTGTTATAAATAAACCATGATGTGGACAACAGCAACAGACCAATACCCTCTTTTCAAAAGGTCTTTTTCTTCTACTAAACAGCTTGGAAATCTTAAAGGATAAATGCTCATTTTCTAAACTTTAACTGTTTTGTTAAACAAATCTTTATTCAGAGACCAACACCAACATTGGATATTCTAATAAATTAACATAAGCATGAGATAGAAAACTAAAAATGTAAACATTTGTGTCTATACATTGTCTACTGCCATACTAGCAGCTTGGTGAGCTTGAACTTTGGTGTGGTGGACAAAGGTCATGAGTATGGTGTTAGATAAAACTCTTGGGGAAGTTTTTATAGTTAAGCCTGTATAGAAAGGGTGTTTTTTATATCAAATTACAAGGGCATTTATCTAATGGTTGGTAAGACAACTCACAAAAAAAAAATGTCAACTTCACTGTACAGTAGCACTAGAGGAAAAGGAAAGGCACCACATAATTCTTGGGATGTTTAAGTCTGAACCAAAGAGTTGGACTGACTAATAAATATTTTAATCTCTAGAGCCAGCTCCTAACTCCTAATAACATTCGATTTAATTGTGTTAAGTAAATAGCCTAGCAACCAACTCAAACAAAGACATATGACTATGTAATACATAATGTTTTTGCTGGAAGTAACTCACACTGAGGAAAATCCATTAGGATGATGATAATGGCTGTATGGCTCCATATTACCTGGTAAACTGAACCCATTACCTGGAGGGCAAATAATCAGGTGACCTTTTACATGCCACTGAAGGCACATTGCACTTTACCCACTAATAACCCCTAAATCATAATTACATCCAGATTTAGTTGTAAGCTCTATTACATTTGCTAAATTATGCATTTCCTCTTATTGCCATTGTGCCATTAGTAGTTGCAAAAAAGGGCAAACTCTCTTAACAGCAGTTTATTATTCAGGCAACCCCTGTTTTCTTATGCACAGATTTAAAACTAAACAACATTTTTTGTAAAGTGCAGACCAGAGGACAATGCCTTTAGAATCTCTTCTAGAGATTACTAATGGCTCCAACAGGTTCGTTTGTCCACATCCTGGAGTGCTCATCCAATGAGAAATTGATTGGAGTGCTCATCCAATGAGAAATTGATTACTTATCAGTCATGGCAAAAAGAAAAACTGTGAATGGAGCAAGGGACGAGATGAAAAAGGGACTGTTTTTTTTTTTTATTCCTTTTTTGGCTGCTGTTGATCTGGTATTGATTGCCTGACATTGGTCAAATATCCCACGCTGCATTGCGGATAGATGCTGATTGGTAAAGAGGGGGTTGAAGCCAGCTAGTCTGACAGGGCAGGAGAGAGAGGCTGATTAGGGCTGTCACCCTCCAAGGATGTATCATTGATCTTAACGCCTTTTATAGTGATTGGAATTAAACTGGTGTTTCGATTGTTAACAATGGCTCACCCACACAGTTTCAGCCCAGGTTGTTCTTAATATACGCCAAATAATGAGGCATCTGTTTCAAATAGTCTGTATGCTGCCTCTCACTCCTTAGTACCGTCTTGTTGTAAGCTTCCTTCATTTAGTTTGGTTTTGTTCGTCATTAAATTGAACATTTTGGCAGAAGAAGAGGACATACCTGCTAAGGAGGATGTGTAGTTTGCTTTTGTTTAAGAAGGACCGTGGATTCTCATGTGCAACAGTGTGTAAACCCAAGCCACTCGTAGTCTTTTACAAAGTTCCTTTTTCGGAGTTAACAAGTGAGCTTATTAACTCTGTCAAATCAACTCAGTCAATCCCTCATGAATATTATGAATATTGCTGTCTGTGAGCAGTTTGGAGCAATTCCCTTTCAACCTGTATAAAGGTGCACTGTGTCAGGAGGGCTTACTTCACTGATGTATAGCTTTACAAAGGGAGAGTAGCCTTGCTTCCAGGGAATAAGAATAATTGGCGTGTTTATATAATCAATGGTAGAGAGCAGTCAGACTCCTCTGGGGAAATATGAACATCACAGCACTACCACCTGCTCCTGCCACTAAACCAAGCCAGGGTATTTTCCTGGCTCACAATAAGGTGGAGGTAGTACCATCCTGATCATGTGTACACACATATGTGCACATGGACCTTGACTTACATTGTAAATAGTTCAATCAAATAGTTTTTAAAAGAGAAGAAAAATAAATTAACACTAATATTCACCGTTCTAGTTTCTTTGATATTTGTTTAAAGTTACAGTCCACAGCATGACGCCTTTAATTGTAGTCTAGATCAACTATATGCAGTTTATTAGTCCAGGTCTCATTACACTTTTAGCTATATACAGTAAATGTAACAGAAACAATCATCTAAATGTCTTTTTGTGGATATGTCCATGAGGTTGCTTCCTAAAAACATCACATTACACTTGGATTCTTATGGATCTAAACAACAAAAAGGTAGGTTGAGATGAGATGAGTTTTGAATGGCAGTGTAATTTATTGACATTTTAAGAACAAACATTGAAACTGATCTGAGATCAGCAGATAGTTTCCATTTGGTAGAATTGAAACTACAGAAATACACATTTTCCAAGACTCATGCATCCTACCTCATATATGCAATCTATGGGTTTACAGACAGCACTGTTGTGTGACTGTCAATTTCATATTGGCCTTGCATCAGTTTAATTCAGTAAACTAACCTTAGTAAGCAATAGTTGAACAAACCTGCAGATATTCATTGCAACAGCAACAAAAGTGGAAGCCTCTAGCAAAAGGTTTTAGCTTACACTGAGCATTGCTAACAGGAAAAACAGAGACTTCTAGTCATTCAAATAAATGCTATCAAAAAAGATCATCTGAACAACAGTGAAGCTGTGACAAGACAGACACGTTGCATTATTTGCTTGCCCACTGCAAGAAATTTTAACAAAGGTAAAGCTGATTTAAATCACCTCTCACATGTTGGACGAAATTTTAAGGGATGCCGACCTTATAATTCCAAAACAACATACTCCTGCAACAAATCCACAGTCATCCAAGAAGATTCAACAAACGTTGCAGCACTTTCAAACAAACCACATTTTACCAATGTAATTTCTGCAAAATTTGCAAACTTTCCAAAATACAAACTTGTGAACAATCAGTTTCGATCTGTTCACTCTTTGTGGGAAGAATGATCTATTGTGTCTCTTCTGAGAGGTACTGTGTTCTCAAATGAGCCACTCAAGCCAAGGGTTTGGTGTCTGTGTGGCTATCAGCCAAAACACTTTCATTACTTTACCAAACAAGCACAATACTAGAAGTAAAATCTTTGGTTTGGTATCTGGCTGATTAAACTGCGTTAGCACACAATTTGGCTGATGCTAATTTCTCACACAGCTTTCTTCTGTCTACACCTGATAAAAGATCGAGTTATTCCTTTACTTGAGTATTGATGCAGTCTTCATTCACTTTCATTTTCCCATAATTAAGCTAGATGCAGTCCAGTTTGCACCAAAAGTTAAGCAAAGCACTGCCACTGCCCAAGGCTACACATTTGTCGCAACTGGGTGCCCATGTTAAATAGGCACCCAACAGACACACAATTGCATTTGTAGCAATGCATACATTATAACATAAAGACTACATACTGTACGCACATCATCTTTTTTTACTTAGAGTTTAAACAAAAAAAAAACATTTTTGGGTGTAACTTTCAAAATACTTTAGGTGTTTGCACAAGAAAATTTTGCAAAATCCTGCTTCAAATGTACATACTGTGGATATATTAAGATTTGTGGTTATCTAAACATTTAAGAAGCAGTCAAACGCCAATCAATTCAATTTTACAGTTTACAGAGCCACCAGTATCTCGCACATCTCTCATTGGAAAATAGGTCCATTAGCTCTTACCTTTGTAGAAGCACTCCTCACTGTGCATGATGGTAATCCTTTGTCTTCTGAGACAGGAGGCACGATGGAGCTCACAATGATTCTGGTACAGCTTCCCATCTGAGCCACACACAGGTTTGTAGTGTGGTTTACAGTGATCCAAGCACTTGCACTCCCCTTGGCCAGTCTCATGGTTCACTACACAATGACGCCCCAAGCCACAGTACTTGTGTTCACATGGACCTGGATAGTCATTATGTCCCATAAAACCTGCACAAACACACAGAAAGTTTTTTTTTTTTTACACTGTTTTTTGGAAAAAAAAAAAACAATATCAAAGCAGTTGTCAGTTAATGACATTGGTCTAGATGGTCAGGAACAACCCAGCAGTTCTCTGGAACACCAGTGTCACTTTCTACAGTCAAGTGAGTTTTTTTTATTGTCATAGACTGTAAGTGAGCCACGAAAAAAGTCTCAACTTAAGTTTGCAGATGATCATATGAACAAAGAAAGGAAGCCTTCTGGAGGAGTGTTTTATGGTCAGATGAAACAAAAATTTTGGCCACAAGGACCACATTTAAGATTTAATAATTCAAGAGGAATTTATTTGCCTTGTTATAGCTGGTCTCTGCTCCAAAGACAGAAACAAGAGAAAAGAAAACAACCTCACGTAAAAGATGAACCACACCAACAAAAGCTATCAGGATATGTTTAGAAGGGTAAAGATGAGGCATTCAACCCCAAGAACTAATGAAGTATATTACATTCCATTTAGTCATTTAACAAATGCTTTTATCCAAAGATTTCAGGAGATGCAAGTGCAACAGTACCAACTGTGAAGCATACAGCATCTTAGCAGGGGGTGTTTTACAGTCAGCTGATTTAATGCACTGCACAATAATGAATAATGAAGAAACAAATTTCAGAGGCAGACGAAACTTGGATACATTTAAACAGGACAACAATCCCAGCCACACATCAAAGCTAGTTGTGGAATAGATAAGGCAAGCTGACATTATGCTTTTGTAATGGTCTACAAAGGTCTTATCTTTAAGCCTATCAAAAGCCTGTGGACTTGTGCTCAGGTCTATGCCAGGAAACCAATTAATTTAATTGAAATGTACCAACTGTGCCAAAAAGTTGGATAAAACCCAACCTGAGTTATGCAGGAAGTTTGGTGATGGCTACCAAAAGCATCTGCCAAAAGGTGAAACCTACTAAGGTATCATTAACCTTTGAGTAATTTTTACAGTGTTAAACTAGCACACCAAATTATTGGCGTTTTCCACTATTAAACACGTACAACATGTTGTACAATTACTGTGCCCACAAAAAAAGAAAATTTTAAAAAAATCCTTGAGAAAATATACACGTTTGGGTTGGGACCCCCTGAAGGAAGAAATGTGCCTACAAAATGATCCAAAACATATAAACAAAAAAAGTAAAAAAAAATTTTAAAAAGTTAAAAAAAAAATGTATTTTATTGTCTTATTAAACCTCAACAATCAATAAAGTAATTTAACATTTTAGATAGTGTTTGGTTGAACTCACAGCACTCGGCTAAATCAATCTGACAAGAAGTGAATAGTTTTTGTGCCAATGAGTATGATTACAGTTGCAATGTGTCCTACAGTTGACCTGATCATTTATACGTTGCTTCAACTCTGAGTTCATATGAATTAACACTCAGGGAGGGAACAGTCCGAGATTCATGCAACCAATAATGTCTCACACAAAGTCCTCCTTATGTGACAAGGGCTAAAATGTCATTGAGTATTCATTTGATCCAAGGGCTAAGAAGTTAAGGGTTTGAAATGAAAATAAACGGAAAATGAAAGGTAGCCAACGTGTCCTTGAACAAGAACCTTGTTTCTGTCTTGCTTCAGGGGTGCATTTCTGAAACAGACCCTGAACTATACTGCAATGTTCAGGAGGCAAGGAAAGTGTGGATTCCTCTACGGGGATTAGTGCAGTAGCAGGAAAAAGGTAATAACGGAGCCAAACATTGCAGCTTGTATGGTTTTCTACAGCAGTTGGGAGAGAAAAAAAAGAAATAGCCTACACAAATTCATTAAAGGAAAATAGGTTGACACAAAATGAGAGATTTTCATTACCTGGCAAATAGACAAAAGGCGAAAAGAAATCTGGTTTCTTTGTACAGGAAACACAGGGATGCAAATTTAATGACATTTTGATACTTGTTACATGTTATATGTAATTTCTTTTAACAATCCAGAGACTTCCTTTAAGATTATTTATGTACTTTATACATCTAGCAATCAACTGCCGCAACCAAGTTGAAACACTATGAAAACCCAATGTTGCCAGTGAGTGAATTGGATTAGTGCAAGCAATCAAAATGTGTAAAATGTTGCAATGCATTTACTCTACATAAGAATGTCCAACTGAAGTGTAAAACTGTCATGGAACCAAAAAATAAAAAAAAAAAAACTACAGAAGAGTACTGATAAACTACTGTCAAACTGCACGCTGTTTTACTACCGACCAATAAATATTGAAAAGAGAGTAGTGCTTCACTGCATTAATTACAATCTATGATGCATTTGGCTTTGAGCAGCCCGGTCTGCTGATATATTAACCCACATAAATTGCAAAAAGAAAATCCAGTGTGCACAGAAGGTCTAAAGAGAAAGAGATGCATTAAAGAAATGGTTTTGAGGTCACGTGCATTGCAGATTATGAAGTTAGTATTGGGGTCTGCCTTTAAAGCTAAATTCCAAAACAGTAAACAGTTCTTAGATTAGCGCACCATCCCTGATACCCGCTAACAGCCAAATACTTGTAGTAATTACATAAAATTAAAGAAAAAAGAAAAAGGTCTTTGCTAGTTTTGTGGCCTTTTGTGAGTCAACAAACACTCATGAATTGTTAAGCTTCATTCACAACCCCAAAATCTCCCCACAGACTGTCCTGCATTATCCCCTAGATGTCAGAGGATTTAGACGAGATACAAGCCTGTACACCGTGACCTGATTGGAGCCAGTCAATTTGCCAGTTTATTAATTCCCTGCGGCGCTGTGGCATAATGATTATTCAGTGAATTTGTGTCGCACAGCCAGGCATCCTGTGCCACCAGTAGGGTCAGCGAAGGGCAACGTCATTTGCTATCAGTATACATATCCAACAGTCTAGTCATCAGCTGACATCAGAGACAAATGAGGAACTGTGCACAGCCATTTATTTATTGATGAGCTATAACGCTTTAGAGCACAGAGAGAAATACATGATGCTTAGTGTTCACTGTGAACCTGAGGGTTGTTATGGGACTTTTGGACTGTAACTGTGCACTTGTGAACACCTACGAGAACGATATATAATGGTAGAAGCAAAGTAACTCAGTGTCTTGCTCAAGGACAAAGCAGAGGCTTGTTTTCAGTGAAGTTACGGAGTTTGTTTTTAACTGTAAAGCTTATTTGATTAAAAGAAATGCCAAAAAAAAAAAAAAACTATACAATAGAGTATTTTGATAAATGGTAAACTATACAGTCTCCTCAAAAAGTACTGAAGTGAGAAAGCTAATTAATTAATCATTTGAGGGGTAAAAAAACATTGTAATTGTTCTGGAAAACGTTAATATTTGAATCCTATATAATATTCTTAATCTGTTTTATGGTTGTTAACTGAATTATATGTTTAAAAATGCATTACCAATTTCCAATAACTTTCTAAACAACTACAGACAGCACTAATAAAAGAAAATTAATTATTGTTAAATTAAAAATCAAGGCTTGCTTGCTCTATGACCAAAGTTATAACAAAAACAACAACAACTACAAAATAAAAATGTCAATCAGAAAAATTGCAACCGAGCAACAACTTCCAGGAACAACTTTTTACAGAATTGGTGTAAATAAAACGAAACATCTGAACTCTCTTTATTAAAAACCACGCAGGCAGAAAAAGCAGGTAAAATGTGCGAGTAAATCTTCGAGTCAGAGCATGTAGACAACATCAAGGTCCTGACATATGTGACTCCAGTGAGCATCATATGAAGGGCATCATCCTGCGATCCATGCATAATGAGGGGAACACTGTGTGAAGGGATAACAGGCATACTTGGACATGACTAACATAATCAGATTGTCATTGCAGATAGATCAAAGCCTCACTATCAGAGCAAAAGACAAGCTTGAGGAAAAAACAAAAAACAAAGCTGTATAATGGAAACTGCCCTCTACAAATGTGTAGCAACCCGCTCACTTTGTAAATCCATTTCAGCTGCCTTCTTACAGCTGTGGTGCTCATATTGAATCCAAATGCTCACATCCACTTAAGCAATATGGCCCAGTGTTTTGAAGCACATTTAATCTTGGACATGCTTCTCCTCCCCCCCCCCTTTCTGGTTTGGCTTTTTCTTCTCTTCCTAAACTAAGATTGTTCGTCTGGTACCCACCTGATAGTTTCCATTAAGCAGCTCAGCGTCCTGAGGGAAAGAGCAGTGGTAAACAACAGTCAAAGGCGCAGAGCTCACTTGGTGCACGCACAGAGTTAAGCTGGCCCACAAGGCCCATGAAAGAGAACAAGGGGATGCAAATCAGAATAAGGAACTAGTAAAACAATGCTAAAATTTTACTTGGTGCATAAAGTGTGTCACATTCACTAATGCCAGCTGTTTGTTAAGTTCTTTCAAATGCTCAGCAGACACTGCACAGGTACATACAGCTGCCGATACTGGGATACACAAGCATCTACAGCAGTGACAGCAGCTGTAGCAACTGTTAAGTGTATTTTTAGCCAACCTGTTGTCATGCAAAGAAAACGTTACTCATTATTTATGGCTAAATAATATTGTTCCCTCTGCTATTGAACAGGGTTCCTCTCTCATATCTGCTAAAATAAACTGACTATTAGCTGTGTATTGGAAAGAGTGAGACCCTAAATGTTATCAATTTATTGACAATGTATTTTTTCCTGTCATATTTATGAAGAAATGTGACAAAAAGAATACATTGTATGATGTAATAAGACTCATTTTCAACCAAGTTTACTTGTATGAGTGCATTGCAGTAGTGATTTACTTTTGACTAGAGACACTTAAATTCATAATTTGAAGCTTTAACTCAAACCAGTTTCTGTACTAGACATTTATGTTGGTAATAAAATGACCATAGGTATTTAAACATGTATTGCTTGCTTTTTGGGTTGTTGTATCATTTTTAAGCTGGACCCAAACAGCTGTTCCAGCAGAGAATAGACTTAATATATCGTAACTTTTAACTTCCACATTTCACCTTAAGAGGACAAAGCTTGCCTAAAAATCCGTAAGTACTGGGACTTTTAAAACACACTGAAAAACACATCCTGTATAAACTTTGACCAATGTTAATCACGTCTAATGAAAAGAAAAAGCCTTATGTATAAGTGTTATTAGTAAATATTAACACTCATATGTCGATTCAGAAAGCTTGTGTGTTTTGAAATATGGATACAGAACGTATTCTTGAAAAACATCCTCTTAGTAATAAATCGTTTTCCACTGGTGGTAATTTTCCACAAAGGAAAGCCAGTTGTTGTCATCTTCATCTTTACACATGTCAAATGAAACACTTATTTCTGTCAGCCCCCAAGGTGCAGACCTGCTGGAAAACCTGCAACCACCAACGACAATACGGAGGTGGAATGTTATCACCTGCTGAAATGCACTTCCTCTGGTTTCCCCACTGTATGCTAATTGCAGCACTGTGACAACATTTTTACTCCTGTTGGCATAAACAAGTCGTGAACATTTTATGAAAAGCTATTTAGGGCATAAGAGCCTTTTCAACCTTTTCGAGCTGAGCAACCCACTATGTTTAAAACATTGATGACTTCTCTTCCAGCTCAACGAGTCCAATTCATGGTCCTCATACTGAAGCACAAAGCCCAAGTCTTTAAAAAGTATTTCATGCCAGTTCTCATTTGATTTATTCACATTAGTCAACAATAACTCACCATGTGACTGCAGGTAAACATGTGAAGTGATTTACAGTTGCATGGTTTCACTGGGTATGATTATGTTCCTAAAAACATGGCCCTATTTTGGCAACTGATTCACAAAAAATAAGAAATACATTTTAAAAAGTGTATGAAGAAAAACATCTTTTTTAGAATAAAAACGTGTAATATTTGTTTTCCTCACAAGGGTTTCAATTTATACTCCAACAAAATCTTACATAAACACCTTGTTCTAGGACATAAATTGTACCCATTGAAAAAATGAAAAATGAATCACAATTGTCATTTCAGTTTAGGCAATACTGTATATGGGTATGGCGGTTTTAACTACAGTGACAAATGTTGATTTGGTGGAACGTTCATATTTATTGTTGACGACAATTAACTTTTATTTAAATCATTTTTGGTTTTGTCTTTGACATAAATTCCACTGGCCACCTAAGGAGAGATCATGTCTGGAATTCATCAGCTGTACAACTTGTGATGGGGACTCATTTGAAGACTAGCTAAGACGTTCAAAGACCGAACAGTTCACACACACCTAGAAGAAAAGTGCACGTAAAATAGCTTTCAAAAGGAAACCAAGTTCATGTAAAGCTGTAGTTTCTGCAGGTCTCCCTCATACGTGACATCAATCATGGATGTCAGGCTTAAATACTTTGTTAAACACGTTTTTAAAAAAAAATCTTTGTAAGAATGACTGACAGCGACTGCAAATTAAGACTAAAGACTAGAGTCTTCACACAACACACACACACAATAATTTTCTCCACTGACTGTCAGCGCGAACAGTCGTCATGACGAAATCACATTTATAATTCGTTAAGCCTGCACCTTCCTTAAGGTGAAGCAAATCAATAATACTGAGCACCTGCTTCAACTGGCAGTCAGAGATGTTTGAATGGTTTACTTTTGTTAATTCTTTTGCTATAGCCTTTATCTAAATCAGACACAAACACATTATAAGGGATGTGGAAAGCACTCAACATTTCTTGCTCTTCTTTGCACAAGAACAGAATAAAGTAGAAAACATGGAGGTGTTATCAGCTGGCTTTCGTAGCAATGAAATGAAGGAATACATTGGATAGAGCTGATTAATGTTGTGTTTTAAGTGATTCGGCAAAATGAAATGAATCACAAAACTTTGTCCATGCTCTAAAACGTTATAGGCCAACGATCTGTTTTAGAGAGAAGCACTCAACTCACCCTGTGAGAAAATTCTCCAATGTGTGAATAGTAACTTTTGCAAAAAGACTGCAAAATTAGGTCTTCTGAAGGAAAGTGGTGTGTTAAAAACCCAACACAAAAGGAGCTGGAATCTCTCAAGTAATCTCAATTTCTTATGGTTTTAGATTTTAATCTCATTCCCAATAATGAATACTTGAAGCAATCACTGTAGCTTTTGCAAAATCAAGTATAAACAGTAATAGTAATGACACGTGTTATTTTCATGTTAGTTCTCTCCTTCTGCAACCCATCAGTTTCTGCCATCTCAGATTATACGTTACCACCAACGCTACCTGAATCATGTTAATACAAATATTAGAAACAAAAACAAATTGAAACCAACAAAAGAATCAAAGAATTGAGATTTGATTACATGATTCAACACTTGTCACCTCTGAAACCTTAACAAGTTAATTCAGTTTACGTGAATGTAGAAATGCTATCAAACCTAAACCAAAGCTCTGGTTATGAACCCTGTATTTTATAGCTACTGTATGAGGACCTGTTAAAATCATAGTAAAGAAATTTTAATCTCTCTAGCTCTTCCCATATTAGTCAGTAAAATATCATTTGCACTTCTGATTTTAGTAATGCTATCAGCTAGATTTTATTTTTATTACTTTTAGGCTTTACAAGACACAGTGTGGCTGCACCACAGAAGTGGTCAAATTTTACACTGCATATCTATCACTTTAAAGTGTACCTGCTTTTATATTTAGTTACTGTACTTGTTATCCTCTCTCTTTGGTTTTACAATATAGTGCTATAAAAATAGTGAACTCAACACCTATGTGCCTTAGCAGATGCTATATTTTTTGCTATTATTCAATTCTTTCAATGCCTTCATAGATGTTACATAACTAACTCTAATACTGTATATTGAAGTAAAAAGCAGTCATCTAAAAAACTAAAGTCTTTACAAATAATACAGAAATGTATTCAATTGTAGCAACAAGACTAAAAGAAAAATGTTATTTTCACTCTTACAGTACGTGCATGTGTGCTGGTCTCTTGAGTGCATGTGGTGGAAAGTGGCTATGAGAGCACCTGGCAGCCACTTGGCAGCTTTCTGTCCCATTTCATTCCCTCTCTCAATGACTGAACGTGTGCCTGGCTCTTCTCTCATTCTGTCCACGTCAGGATGCAGCATTAAGAACGCTTCCACCACCCCCATTTATCAGAAATTGCAGACTAATTGTAAGCACCCCCTACTTCTCCCAATACTACTTCACATTACAGTGAGCCGTTGGGTTGGTAGGCAAACAGCAGAAAGCAAAGAAGCTTCTCTTTCTATGTGGGTATAGTTATAAATTAGAACTAGATCAAATTAATTAGATTATTGCTAAAAATGCCTACAATTAATCAGTATTTACTCCATTGTTGATGTGTTCAGGGACAGTAAGGAGTGTAGGTCACCTGTGTTTAATAAGCGACTTTGTTGTTTTACTTTTTCAATATTGTACATATGGCTCTAGGGGAAGAGCATGTAGTCTAAATAAATCTGTTTTTGACATTTTTTTTTCTTACTTGAGTTCAGTTAGACAAAAAAGGAAATAACCCAATTAAAATAATCAAATAATCATTAAGTTAACTTTTAGGTTGATGGACTAGGTTTGAGGCTCCAACCCTAAACACCAATTCAATGATTCACTGCTGAGCAGGTCCTGCTGGCAGAGAGAGGGGCTGTTTGGGAGTGGGGGAGCTGCTTACTCAAAGCATTCTCTCAGTTTCAGGATGAAAATTAACAAAAAAAAAAAAAAACTTAGAAACATGCTAAAACTAGACCTCTAACAATTAGATAACAAGCTTCTTATGTTAACACAGACCAACAACGGACAGGAGACCATGGGGGAAAGCTGAAATTATCACGTTGCTGCAGGTCTCTGCTTGCTCAGCGAGTGATACTAACAGATCATATAGTGCAGGTACAGAGACAAGAATCAACAATGTGACCTGAGTATTTCACCTCAGGTTAGCTCTTTGTGTTCTCCTTACACTTACAGTGTGTGAGTGTGTGAATGTGTGACTGACTGAGTGATTAAGTCAGAGACAGAGTCAAATAAGAAACAAATACTTACGTAATAAGAAAAAGTGAAACACTAAAATGACAAGGTTTGATTTGTTTCCGTTCAGAATGGCATACCTGGGCCTTCCTTATCTGGAGAATGCAATTTCTATGGTCAACACACTATTTGAACAGACAAATTAAGTATCATCAAAAGAGGAACACTTAGAATTCAATCAATTCAAAGCAAACTACTTCATTTCTATGGTGCAGCTCCTGTGTTTTTGTGAGTGGTGCTCTGAAACAAATGATGATTTAGAATATAGGATAATTGAGGATTATTCAAAGAGCATTAGAGAGTACTTTTTTTTTTAAGAAATTGATACTTTATTTTGTAATGAAGCTCACATGTCTGAGAAAGATCAAGGCATTGTTATATAGTTATGAGGGTTACACCATTTAAACTCAAAATAGGCCCTTATCAAAAGGGCAAAAAAATAGCAATAATAATCTAGGGTTACCAAAAAATAGGACGTGAACTGAAAAGTATGGTGATTAAAGCACACATTGCTCCTATCTGACAGAAACAGCAGCAAGAGTTGTTTTTGTCATGATGAAATACACAAAAATACACAACAGCCCTTCTTCTTCTAGATTTCAACTCATGAAAGAAGAGAACGACAATTGCAGTTGTGTCCCCTCCCCCAAACTGCAGCGATAAACTAAACCTCCTGCTGAGAACACCACCATAAAACAAGAAAAGGGTGTACTGTCAGTCAAATCGACTTTATATCTCTCCCTCTACATGCAAACAGAAATACTAACAGTGCACAAAAATAGGAGCTTTGAAAGATTAACTAAAATCTGAAACTGAGCGGTAAGACCCCCACTACTTTCACATAATTGGTCTTTCCATGCTTCTTTAAATTAACCCCAAAGTCTGTCATAGATATTAAAGCTGGTGTAATTGCCATAAGTCACTTCTAATATCAAGGTTCTAAGAAAAGTTGACTTTCTTCTCAAGCTATGAGCAACCACAAAACCAAAGAAGTTGCATTTATTTGAAATACAATGTACAATACAACAGAAAGTAAAATTGTGGGCGTGTGGTGCGGCCTCTTCCATTAGAAGTTAGTTCATGTTTGGACACTGATGCAGTTCTGCTATTCAGATAAAAAGGTACATTAAAGTTAATCTTGTCTAAGAGCGGGAACCGTTCTTCAAGATAATGTTCCTTTTATGATTACTGTGCTGACCTTCAGATGGGAAAAAAAAAGGCCCACTATTGCCAGGCCTTCATCATTATCTACTGCAAGTTTCACAGGTTCACGCAGCTCACTAAGAATTATTGATGAACCTCAATTAAATTTGTCTCACTCCATTTAATTTTACATATTCAGGATAAAGTTTGCCAGGAATTATGGTTATCAACATCCTGGGACTACTTTATACTCTGTAGATGAGTGTTGATGGTAATATTGTTGATCTTGCTTAATGTGCAGCATGTTATGCTTCGATCGGCAGTGCTGATGTTCACCTTGACACCTATCCATCACTTTTTTTTTTAACCCTTATTTATCCTTAAGTGTTTGAAATTAAACTTTTTCTTTAAAAAAAAAAAAAGATTTTAATTGCATAATGAACAATAAATCACATGCCACAACAATATACTATACAAACATCTAGATGAAATTTTCAAAGTATATTTATACTGAGATCAACCAAGATGCATGATTGTTGAATAATGATGACTTCATTTTCTTTTTAGAGCCAAATGCTGTACACATGCTGTTATTGTTGTGCTGGATGTGGGTCAGCATAGGAAAGCGTTTAATGCTGGTCATGTCTAACAGGTGTTAGAACACACTGTGCATTGCAGTGTATGGGGCTGTATAGCTGCCCCCATAACATTATCACCACCAGGTGATGTTCATTTTGTGGCTGATCAGGTATGCTGCATGTTTTATGCTCTAATCTATTATCGATCGTAAAATTGATGTGTGTATAAGGGTTTATGGCTTCATAATTGTTAGAAAAGCGAAGTATTATTCAAAGATCCTTTGTGCATATTAGAAGTATTTGTCTGTTCCTTGGAAATTTAGCATGAGGAGAAAAGTGGAGAACGACTGGTGGACCACCAAAATGTGGTTAATGTTACAATGTGGCTTTTTGTGGGCGGCGTTTTTAACGAGGCTGTCAGAATAAATTGCTATAAAATAACCTATAGGCTATATCGAAGGATTTGAACAGAAACTGGAGCAGCAATTTAAAATAAAGTATAAAAAGCTGCAATGACCATGCAGCCTAATGCTCTTTAAAGTGTCATGAAAGGTATAGCTGGCTTTCTCCCCTGAGAAGGTGACAGAGTTGTCCCGCATAGTATTTAGGCCAGACACAAGTGTCCTCTTATGGCTTAGTGGGTCAAGGAGCATAAGTGGCCAGTAAAGCTGGCTAGAAAGGCCTGTGGGAATTCAAGAGGAAAATCATATAGGCCGCATTTTAACTCAGCAACTCATCTAAGCCGGTCAGAGGTGTGTTCATAAGCAGATGGTGCAGTGCAGTCCCACAGTTTGTCTTTAAAAAACTACTTCTCTCCCTGCCCAGAAACAGAGGGCAGAGACAGCACAGACTTACTTTTTGAAAGGTATTACAAATTACAAAACAAAACAGTGCCAAAACTGTAAAAGACTATGGTAGATGGAAAAACAAAGGGTGTTTCAATAACTTTGTCTAACAAGTTTATTGCAATGCAGCATTCACCGCTTTTCTGTACAACTGTAATAACTTGTTTTAAAAGTGCGACTCAGGCCCAGGGGGTGTAGTGTAATTTTAGAATTAATATACAATTTAGAATTTGGTGTTTGCAACCTCTGAATTATTCAAATGTACTTCTGTTATGGGCTTGGGTCTGGTGGGGGTAAGGTAGCTGCTATGCATACAAATTAATATATTATGTCAGTATATGAAAGAGTAGGAGACGGCGTAGATTAGGGGGAACATAAATATTGGTGCCAGCCAACAAAACAAGAGTTTGCTCTTGTGCCAAGTTCAAACCTGCGACGCTGTGACATATTAATAGAAATAGTCTAGGATGTTGTTTTGAGACTGATATTGCAACCTATCTGTAGGGAAATCTTTCTTCAGTGGCCATTTTTGCATGCATTAAGAAGTTTACACTGGCTTTGCAATAAACCTACTTGAGTTCTCCAGTGAGTGCTCCAGTGTATACATGTTCTCCAGTTTAGAGAATTTAGATTAAAATGCTGGCTTTCTATGCTATTACTCTTGCTCATGTGGCAATTTAAGCATTTTCAAAATATTAGTAAACACAGAGTAACCTAGTAAAACATACTGTTGTCAACATGAGCTACATTTTCGTCCTGTTGATTGCATTTACAGTTAAGTACAAAGGTTTGTTTACCCTTATTTTACAAAATAGTAAAACAAAGATTAATTTCATCAATATTTAATACATAATAAGCAGTACAAATGGGGTCTTCATCAGAAATTAAAGTTAAATATTAATTTATCAAACTTTTTGCATTTCATTTATTCATAACTTTACTGTAACTCATGTTTGCATCCCTCTGCATTGAGTGTGAGGAACGTAAATGTAATCATGGATTCCAAGCATGAAAACGGCTTCAGAGTATTGTGAACAAGAGTCAGCAAACTCAAACTGACAAATCCCATACCTAGATGAAAAAGACGGGCTGCTACATAAAATCAAGTTGAATGCTTTGCTGCCAATATTTGCATTAAGTAATATAAGTCAAACCTAAATTAATTCAATACCTTTTAATATGGTAAATCGGATAACTGTTAGTTTAAATCAAAACAGTGGAAACGTATTTAGTTTAGCATTTGGTAGGCTTTTTTACCTCAATGGTAACATGCAGTGAAAATGTCACGGGCTAAACAGGTACAGTTATTTGAACACAACACAAATGATGAAGTTAGACTGCCTTGGCACCATCCATTGAACAGGTGTGACCCAACAAACCTCAACTTCTCTACAAAGCAAACTGTGCAGAGAACCTCTGAATACAGTAAATGTGCCATTTGTTTGTTTGTTTTTTTAAAGTAAACGCTTAATTAATTTGTTTTGGGTAAAAATATTGTGCAGTAGTTGTACAGCAGTATATTTAGAAATTGTTTGGTATCATTGGGTCCTCAATTTCACCAAATACTCAGGAAGTGTGCCAACCTCAATTACAAAGAATCTAATGCAAACAAACGTGTTAATCTTGCATAAGCAGAACATAAACAGATGTCTTTTTTTTTTTTTTTTTTTTTTTTTAAAGTAAGAGCAGTTTGCTACTGTGAACATAGCTTTTAAACACCAGCGGTAATATTGCAGACCATACGAGCATAAGCCATGCATCCATAACGACGTGGCTACCGCTGACACCTTCTACATGTAATGAAGATGGTAAGATTATCTCACAAAGTTCCATCAGGTATTTCATATGGCTAAATCAGTCTATTTATTCTGTAAAATTGCATTTCACCGACAGCCCAAGGTCTTGCTGCAGCCTGCATAACAAGCTCAGTTAGTGTGGCACATGCTTGTTCTGGGACACCAATTATAGAGCATCCTGTAAAACGGCAGACATTTGTCTGTCTTTGTCGTTTCCATGCTGACAGTCGCTTTAGAGCACTACATCCTTCCATTTATAATAATTTTTGTTTTCTCATGCACACTGAAGACTATAAGAGCATAATATCCACGCATAAATTCTAGAAACTGCTCATTTTAAGTTCAGGGTAACAGCACACACTGGGTGAAAGAGAAGGGGTAGGGTATACCCTGGACAGATCGCCAGTCTGTCTCAGACAATTAAACTCTAAAAGGGAATTGATCTTTCTACAATATAACTGACTATGAACCGCTTTAGGTTTTGAAAGGACAAAGTACGTTTAAAAAATATTTTGAAAAGGAATAAGATTGATTTTGTTTTGAACTTTTGGGCAGAAGCTTAATTTACATTCTCTCCAGCCGTTTTAAAACACGGACAATACTTTTCACCAGATATTAGTTTACATCTTTTTGTAAAATTACATTATACTCTGTTTAGCTGCTCCCAGGTCTCCTCTTAATTTTACTTGCCACTGAAAGTAGATGGTGACATAGCATGTAAAATTGAAGTTTTAAAGCTAAATTGACCTCGGTTTTGTAATAATAAGAAGCCCCAATGTAAAGGCTGATGCTTGAATTATTTATGGTTTTCTCTACAATTTGCTTGGCTTCTCGTTAACAAGGCTGGAAATGAGTTTGCTGAAAATTGGCCAAAGTGAGAGCTCCCCTCTTGGATTACAGAACGTGGCGCATTAAAGTGAATCACAGCAGACAGCTGGGGCCGCCCTTTATGGTAATGCACCCTCTACAATTACTGCTTCGACCTTCCCTTGTGAAGAAAAATGGGGAGACGTCCATTTAGCGGCCCTTTCAAACACTTAGTGGCAGACATGTTGGGCAGCAGGACCACCTTTTGCCTGACATTGACTCTTGTTTAGAGGAGACAGAGAAGACATTAGAAAGGTGACAGGTTGACAGATGAGATGCATCTGTCAAACTGCAAAAAGACCATGTTGCAATACTGCATGCACTTACAATACTCACTACAATACTGGTAGATGAAGCTGGTTTGGGATAATTGTGTCCACTACACCTGCAACTAATGGCTATTAGGGATGAGCTCTGATTGCTGGTACTGATTTGGATCCGGTTTCACTTCGTTCCACTCTGTGGCGGAACGAAACCCTTATCTAACCTTTCATTAGCTTTGTTTAATTCAGTGGGTCACTTTTCCTGGTCTCTGGAATAAAAAAAACAAAAACAAAAAACACAAAACAAAGATGTACGTGACAGGCCGAGTATTGCTCTCACATTCTGCCATGAAGCTCTCGATATTTGTCCAACTCATTCTGTCATCGCAATTGTTGTGCCCTCATCAGTTTGAATGGATCTCTAAACCTCTGATCCTCTGAACTCTGAAAGATCTGAAAATAGCTCACTTAACAACAGTAATGCAACGTGGCAGTTACACTGTACATAAATAAATTAATAACTTGGTGGTTATATATGTTTAATCACTTATGTAACATTGCAGGCAGAGGCTCTCCAGGCGAGCAGGCAAGACAGGCAAGACAGGCAGATGCTTAGGGCCCCAGGCCAGTGAGGGGCCCCTCTGCGTACTGACAAAGTTTAACTATTTACAGCACTGACTGTGTAACCTTGAATAATAAAGCAATGAATAAATTAACATTATTTCTTTTGTTTACTTTGACATTTAACATGAGTTAACTTAGCTAACTAAGTGAGCAGAGCAAACTAATTTGTCCAGCTTTGCTGGTAAGGTTTACTAGCATAATATGATGTTGAATTTATTGATACTCCTGAACATTTTTTCAGAGCTACTGTTCCAAACATCTATACAAGCTTGTCATAACTGATGTGTATGTGATTACACATACAACACAGAAGTAATCTGGCAAATAAGCCATATACATTCACTTAGGAATGTATTCATACCCCCTCATTTTTTTCACATTTTACTGCACTATAAATTTGATCTGAACTAGAATAAAAATGTATTGCTTGGCCATCAACGCTTTGCACAATCCCACTGGCAACAGAGCCTTCAATTTTCTTGGGTAAGTCTCTTGGTGCTTTGCACACCTGCATTTGAGTAGTTTATTCCATTCTTCCTGGCTGATCCGCTCAAGCTTCATCAGATTGGAAGGGGAAGCATATTTGAACTGCCATCTTCAGGTGTTTCCATGTTTCTCCTGAGACTTTCCATGGTATGCAAGTCTGCGCTTTGACTGTGTCACTGAAACACAGTCGGGGACCTACGGTAATGTCCCTGTTGTGCTGAAATGTGACCCGTTAACAACATCATGTGCACTCTTCAGTCCAGCCACTCTAAGCCAAATTAAAGGTTTAATTGGTGGAGTGAGGCAGTTGTGTTTTCCACTAACCGTTTAGTTTGTGCACTATAGGAAGACTCCTGGTGGTTCCAAACTTTATGTCGCTGAGAACACAAAGCCTAAACATTTTTCTTTAACCTGAACCTGATCTATGCATTATCACAAAATGTTATCATGGATGTCTTCAGCGTTACTTGGTGTTCATTGCAGAGGTAAGAGTATCCCCCCTGGAAGAGGACAGCCCATAAAGATCCCTATAAGCCATCAGAACCAAATGAGGGCTCCCAGCAGAACTATACACTGTATAAACATGGGGGATGTTTCTGTTGTAATCACAATACAATAAAGTTAACAGTAGTAGCAACACGTTCTCTTGACTCTGTCCACCTGCAGTTTTTAAAAGGATGCAAAACCAAGAGAATTAAATGCAATGTTCTACTGTTTTTCAGAACCCCATTAAACTCTGACAACAGTATTTTTTATAGGCCAGTCACAAAGAAAAACTAACATTTATTTATAACCCAGGTTTTTAAGTCTGCTTCAAATAAAAACCCCTCCGTTTGATGGGCAACATGGCCGCACTTCTCTCCACCCCTTGCTTCTAAATGAAGGCGCAAAATGGAGGGTTAGGATCAAGTTGTAGAGGGAGAAAGGGAGAAAATTTGGATTAGGTCAAATACTTCCATACGGAACACACATCACAGCGATGAAAAGTACTTCATTAAGTAAAAACCAAGTAGGACTACTACAGAAAATGTTTGCACCAGACCAAACTATTGGTTGGTTGACTGTGTTAAAATGTGTGAGATCTGCTTGTCCAGCCAAATAAACTGAGAGAAAGAGAAGTCAATAGAGTGCTAGGCTGCTAATGGGTTTTTAGTGTAAAGCTTTTTGTACAAGATGCGACATGTATGTGGCCTATTCTGCACTGAAATAAAGATGTTACATTACATTACACTTCTCCCTGACCAAAAGGAATCAGGACACCACTAACAGTACACATGAACGTACAAAAATCAAAGGTTAGGAAAAAAGTGATAGGGCCAACGGGGAGAACACACACACACACACACCCAAAGCAATTTTAACATACAATGTCCGGTCCTTATTTTCAAGACCGTGTCTGGAGTTGTCGTTTTCACACATGTTCAATTTGGGACAGAACAATGTGCTGTATCCATGCACCAACTTACACATAAAATCCAGACTTTCTACTAGAGTGCTCGCAGGATAAACTCTGCATAATCTCCGGTGCGTCTGGCTCTGACATTTGCATTCTCACACACACCACCTCCAGGGTAAAGTCTGGAGAAGATCAGGACTCCAGTGCATTTGTGAAAGAGGCTTAAGAGAAAAACAAATAAGGCCACCACAGCAAATGTTTGCACCAAACCAGACTAGTGGTTCTCTGACTCTGTCAAAATGTATGAGATCTTCTTGTTGAGCTAAGTAAACAGAGAGAAAAAGGAGTCAAAGTGTTGTGCCACTAATGGGTGTGAAGCCTTTTTTCTTTATGATGCGCTATGTATGTGGCATTTTCTGCATATAAATGAAGACATGTATGTTTTACACTATGGTTTGTTTAAAAAAAAAAAAATCATAAAGCAAATATGCTTAAGCCATGTTGTGGCCTCCATCCAAAAAAAAAAATATCCTACATCTAAGTAGGTCAATAAAAGAGGAAGGAAGAAATGAGAATAAGATATGGAAACTCACCCTTTATCCTCAAGCTCTCAGTATTCCCATCCTGCTGGAACAGAAGAACAGAAACAAAACAGAAAAGAGATCAGTTATAATAACCTCCACACTACACAGAAAGCCATTTTCATTTAGTAAAATGAATGAAACTTTTCAAACTCAGAAACTATTCTATAAGCAACTTAATACATAAACTGAGTGGTTGCATAGATATGATTAAGCTGAGTTACGTCAATGCAGGTTCGATATGAAGGTGTAAGGTCTTCACTCAAAATTTAGGACCATATCTTACAAAACATACTGTTACCTGTATAAATGGCAGTAAATGATTAATTGATAATTATACTTTTCTTTCTCACTTATGTTAAGTAGCAAGTTGCATCAGATAGCCCATTTATTTTGTGTACTAAAATAAAAAATACCCCTGGTTTTCTATTCATTCAAAAATATAATACATTTTTTTAGTATAATTGAGGCGTCGTGAACAAGGTATTAAATTAGCAACGATTGTGTTACAACACTAACTCCAAATGTAACTGAACTGTATCTGACAGAAAAAGACAACAAAGAGCAAATTGTCATGACCGCTTGAGTATGTGTGCTATATAAAAAATAAAAATAAAAAAGTTGCATTTAGAGAATTTACGGGAATGACTGGAGTAGAAAATGCTGCTATCAGGACTAGTGTTCTGAGTAGCTGCTTTCCACAAACCATGAATAGCAAAGAAAGAAAGAAAGAAAGAAAGAAAGAGGCATAAATATTTGATTTCTCTACAGTGAAATCTGCAAAGCTCATCCAATCACTCTTGTACAGAATATTTAGACTCTCGCTCTACCAGCCAGAGCAAGGTGTTATGCAGAAGATGCATTATGCAACAGGTCTACAGTCAATAATGAACAGCGTCCCCGGCTGCCTGAAAATAGTAGATTACCCGTTGCCTGGGTTTGCTCAGGAAATCTGATCTTATTGAAACTTAGTTAATTAATAAACTGTGTCACAGATTTAAACACATTTCACACACATAAGGGTTTTTGTATAAAACAGACTTCTACTGCAAAAATATTTGGCTGACCTTGCATACAAAGCGTCATACTTTTTCACTGCACAATGCTTGTGGCAACCTACCGGTGGTATTGCATTAGAAATGCAGTGTGTTTTAACACTGCACCAGGCATAAAATCCAACTTGCATTTCTCCTTTTTGCCAGGGGCATCACAAAATTGTTTCCTCATCCCCAATCCACAGTACTGAATCCTACTGTCTGTGGGTGAACAAACAGCTTCTTGGTGAACACTAGTTTGAAATCTGATAGCTCACATAGCTGCTGTCACAGATGTAATGTGATGGACATAAGAGACGTGAAGCTTTTGGTGTAGCAACAGGGAAGGTCAGTTCAGACCATCACAAAAGTTATCATCTGTGCGCCATGAAAATATGTGCAAAATTTCATGGCAATCAGAGATTTAAAGATTTATCCAGTGTGGACCAAAATAGTCAGATGGCTGAACTGACATAGCTGAAGAACGAGCAATGCACCTTTCATGGGCACAAGATGAGATGAATCTTTTTGTAAAACCATAAAATAACAGACATCTAATTGTACCATGATAATCTCGCAAGTACTGTCTATGCACATCATTTTTTCTGGATGTTTTACAAAACATTGTTGACTAGTGACCCAAAAGGCACAAATCACAGAAAACACCTGTGGCTCTATGACATTTTTCATATCCCCACCACCCTCTTGAGTAGTTGACATTTAGAATTGCACTACAGTTAGGAAAGATATCAAATGTGGCTTATTTGCATATGGCAGATAGTGTTCACACTTCATTTGTTTGAAGAGACTGATTTCCCCAGGGCCACTGGCAGACTTGTCTCTGCTGCCCTGAGACTCTAGGGATGCTGAAGCACCCAGCTGTACAACCTGTGGTTCATCTGCCCCTGTCAAAGCTAGCTGGCTGACCGCCCACATCTCTGTCTCTCACACTTTATCTCTCAATCCACTTGCTCCACCAACACCACCCTTCTCTTTTTCCTCTCTTTCTCCTCTTCACATTTCGGATCCCTCCCTCCCCCACACCAAACAAGCACTTTGGTACACTTTGCCTTCTAAAACAAAACTGCAAAATGCAAAACCAAACAAGTAGAAGCAACATTAGAGTGGAAGTTGGATCTGTCTGTTACACGAAGAAGAAAAACAACTCTCTTATTGAGTTAACTGTGACCACAGCATAGATATGGGTGCAGACAGCTCTGGGGAAAAGAATGCAGGGTTTCCAGTAAAAATGCTGAACTTGGCTCAACTATTGCAACAGCCCAATACCCAAATGCCTATACTGCCAAATCAAATAAGTACAAAAGCATATTCCTGGTAGAAAACTGTCATACAGCAATGCCACTGTTTATAATGCAATCACTAAGAAAAAGGATCCATTTTTCATTCCATGATAGCATTTCAGAGTTGACCTTAGTATTATAAACCACTGAGCAGTGTTCTAAAATATGATAAGACACAAAGGCTAAATGTTGCAGCAATGTAAAACAAACAGGAGGGTGGTGTGTGTGTGTGTGTGTGTGTGTGTGTGTGTGTGGGGGGGGGGGGGGGGGGGGGTGAAGAAGACTACCTGTTTAACATGAACAGCAGACAACCTCCCTTCTTTATTTGGAATAATACTCTCACACCATTAACAACAACCTGAACATCCTGTTACCCTGAAGTTTCAGGATTTTTCAGGTCTGTATGCGGCTGAGGTTAGCTCCATCATATCTATCTATAGGTATTTATAACAGAAGAACAAAGCTAGGTCCTACATTGGGGTAAAAAAAAGGGGTAAAGATATTAATACCAAGTACAGTGAATAAAGTGCCAAAGACCTAGAAAAATAAGCTCGAATGTGAACAGACTTGCAAGAACTGAGGTCAAAACCAGCACAAACATGGACACCTTGTTATTGTTATACCAGATTTGCTCCAGACAGCGTCTGCTGCTTCAGCCCCTGTGGAGACTTTACAGAAGCTGGTTACCTCAGCCTCAGGCTGGCTGCCATTGGAAAGTAGACAGCTCATCAAAATGAGTGACAAAAAGGTTGGTGCTAAAACTGACCAGATGAGGAGAAGGGAGGAGAAAGGAGGAAGGTGGATATAATAGTGACAGTGGTTACATTTAATCCAAACATTCCATTCTACGGTTTAACTGTACATCAAGCTCAAGCTGTGTTGTAAATGTAGTGATTTATTTTTGTTATGTCTCCCATTCCCCTTCTCTTTATCTCAATATCATTTGCCCACGCCCCACCCACCCTCTCTGTCTGTCTGTCTGTTTCTCTCCGCTTATCCCCTGTTAATCTAGATTTGCCATGTGGCCAAGCCAGTGCTGGATGGATGGGGCTTTGCAGACAGTTGTCCTTGCCTCCATTTTGTTTGTCCTGACATAACAGTTTGATGTCAGCGCTTCAAACTCTCAGAAATTGCTTTTGTCCCTTGTGTAAAGTGAGCCTGGGCACTTTACCACACATTTCCCAAATTACACATTGAGACTTTCCATCAGTTTTACAGTAAAACTCCTTGTGAAATAGCTTGAGTGAAATAAGAGGTTATAAAATAAGATCTCAACGTAACAGGAGCTTGGGAAGAGGAACCATCACTGAGTGTTTCTCTCAGTAAAAATTAGTATAATTGAAGCAAAACTTTTGGTAGACATGGTCTGTGTCCTATACTTATGGACCACATTTAGATGCACCTAAGGAAGCAGGTTACTCAGAGAAATCAGCTCTCTCTGCTACTCGGGGAGCAGTGTTTACATGCACTTAAGTAACCTTGTTACAGGAAATCTGCGTCTACATGCAGCAGAAGACTAAGCGGATTTCACCTGCCCCTCTGATTTATTTTAAAAGCCCGGCGCACAGATTTAGACGGTGCAGATGTACACTATAGCTCAGTTGGTAAAGGCAGTTGCTTACGGACCACAGGGTGAGTGTTTCGATCCCCGGCCCTGGCTATATGTCGAAGTGTCCCTGGGCAAGACACTGAACCCGTAACAGCCCATTCCCCCTCCCCAGTGATGCAGTTCCGGTCCAAGCCCGGTAGAAATTGAGTAGGGTTGCGTCAGGAAGGGCATCCGGCATAAAAACTGTGCCAAATCAACATGCGGAAAATGATCCGCTGTGGAGACCCTGAACTCACGGGATAAGCCGAAAGGAGAGTAGTAGCACAGATTTTGACGGTATAATGAAGGAAAATCTTTGACTTTTCTTTCTCTGCGTGTTTGTTCGTGTCACAGCAGAGTGACAGTGCAGGGGGAAGAGAAAGGAAAGACACAAAGTTGATCCACAATAGTCTGAATTTTAAAAATCCAAGGGGGAAAGTGACTTATTTAAACTTCTACAAGACACTTCGTGTTGAAACTTATGTGGACTTTGTTTTAAAAGTGAGGCGGCATTGCCCCATACAGCTTACTGTCCACAGCCTTTGGTTACACACACACACAGTTGGAGAAGGCCAATTAGATATACATGGCAGAGTAATCGACATTCTTTGACAGAAATCTACCTGGGGAAACCAGGTTTCCCCAATCCCCTACCCTGATTTCGGAAACCAGCTTTCCCGTATGATAGTTAAGAACTCAGCTTTCCTGAGAAAGCCGACTGTAACCCGGTTACTTGAATGAAGTTTTTGTGAGATATGCATATAAGGCCGTATCCAGCCCTGTTACCTTTGTCAAACACTGTCCATAAAAGCAGAGGAAGTCACAGCATTGCCACAGCCTTTAGTTATTATAGCTTAAAACAAAGCACATTTCTATGAATGTGTAGATCAGTAAATGGATGCAATTATGTTCAAAAAATATGTTTGTGTTACCCTGTTCTACAAATAATAAATGTAACAAGGCTTTAATTAAAAACAGTTAATCAAAATAGAAATTATGAAATTAACATTTGTAAATGGGGAGTCGAAACTTAATAGCTGTCACGGTTCTAAAACTCGTATTGCTTTTTTTTTACAGAATCACATTTTTATCACTACTCACTCTTTATCACTACTTTCTCTCCCCAACAGTGGAGGTAATTCTCTGAGCAACAAAAATGTGCATGATGCTCTGGAAAGGGGCTTGCAATGTGGCCATTTTTCAGCAAAGGGCTGTAAATTTCCACAGCCTCATTTGACAGTCACATAGATGAGCCGAGTTTACCTCTGTCCTCTGACAAGATAAATTGTAATGCTATGCAGATGCTATGATGACATTCCTCCCCAGTGTAATCACATTGCTTGGCATATTTAATTTCACTGGACTGGACAATCATTTTTATAGATTCTCGTCAAACTACATGGACATATAGAACAGTAATTATTGAAGTCCAACTTTTTCCAAGGAAAAAAAACCTTGAGTAAAAAAAGTAAATCGTTCTTCATTCAAAGAGAGCTAAAGCACAATTTGCACATCCTTCAAAATGTGCTTTTAAAATAAACTAGAGCTACTCGTAGGTCTGTTTGCATCATTCAAATGAAATAGCATTACAATAAAAAGCACATAGTAAAGTCTCAGTGTAATGCACAAATGAATATTGTGAATGCAGGGATGACTAGAACTGTATTAGTGGACAAATGATTAGTGCACAAACAGCATCAAAAACTGTAATGTAAATTCAACATGGGAATAGTTGCCCCAGAATTTGTGTCCCAGTGTGTTTGAAACTACCTCTAAATTTCCATAGCTGCTACCTTTACAAACTTTGAGCATTTTGTTTGCCAGAATGTTTTTGCCACAACTACAATGCAATAAGTGATGGTAAACAATGCATATTGCTTTAATTCTTGACTTTCTGAAAATAAATCTGCATCTCTTCAAGTTATATAATCCTAGTACAACTGCATGTAGGGTGTTAATTCAATAATATGCTTAGGTCACAGTTATGGTATCATTCTTAGGATAATGCAGTCTTGGGCAACACTGCCATGTTTCCAATTTATGGCAAAGCTGATGCACTTAATCATATTAGATTGTATGTAGGGCAGGGCGATATATTGAATTAATTTGACTAATTAGATATTTTATTTTGTTGTTAGCCACCTGATGCATTCAGGGACTGTACAGAGAGTATGCCACCTGTGTTTCAGAACAGTTCAGAGACCAATACGCCATTAGTATGGGTGGGCCTTACACTTTACCCTCTTGTTATTGTTGGACAGCTGCTCCTGGTATTATTCTTTATAATGTTTACGGTATTACAGTTAGCATGTAGATTTTATTAGCTTTAATCTTTTAAAGCAATCATTTTCAAATCAAGTTTTTTCGAGTTACGCAGCCCCAAAACTAAGAGGATTATAATCTTAAAATGGACATAAATACCGAAAAATTTGAATTAATTTTTGTTCCATATCACTTCCTGTTAGTCTGCTCGTCAAAAGATAACATATTGGAATTTTGAAAATTCAACATATGATAATCTGCAAACCATCTCTTCTTGTACAAATTTCAAATAACCAACTTCATAAGAAAATCACATCCTTCATGAGGTAGAACCTGTATAGTCAGCATACTTTCCCTGAAATAAACGCCATATACCACTTTTCTCGGATCAGACTTGTCGATACAGAAACACTTTACCCAGCTCTGAAATCCTATACCTCAAAAAGTTGGAACAGAGGCTATAGAAGGACACATGTCACTGTCCAACTAGTTTTTTGTTTGTTTGTTTTTTTTAAAGTTCTTCAGCCCAGGACATGCAAGATCAGAGAAGGTACTGTACAAAGTACTGCCAGTACAATAGTGCACAGTGCATAAAGAAAATCTTAAACAACCAGATCACCGTTTTATAAAACCAAAATCTAACCACTATTCACATAGAGCTGGACAGTGAATCATTTGCCTCTGTCCTCCCTTTGGTATAAAGCATCCCAGTCTGGTACAAGTGCTATCACTGCAGTTTACAGAGATCATTTTACCGGATTTGGGGGTATTGAAGTTTAAATCTCTTTACTTTACACTATTTCCAGGGTAGCTGAGGCAACAAAGAAACAGAACTCTTCCTGGCTGATATCTGCAGTCCACGTTTAGAAACTCCCTCTCTAAATAAATCTTTTTCAAGAAGGTCAGAATGTGTTTGGCCATTGTGTCAATTCAACATTGCTTTCAGCTCAACTCTAATACAGTCCAATGATGTTCCAACCATCTGTTCCTTCTGTCTCCTCTTCCAGCTCTCTCGTTACCCGCCTCTTTCCCAGCCCACCCTTAAGTAACATTGTCTTTGCCTTTCATTCTGTAGCTAAGATTAAAGCCAACTGAAAGGCAATATCATTTTAAAGGCAATATGTAGCATAAAGATGACAGATTAAAAGTAAAAATGCAAATTGTAAACCATCTTCATTTTTCATCAATTTTTATCTTGAATTGAATAGAGAGGAGACGTTTTTACTGGTGAACAGAATAGCAAAGGAGGCTTATAGGAAATGTGTCCTGAAGGGCCACAATCTGACTGTCTCTTGACAAAACACTGTGCTTTTCTCAAGTCCTCGTCTGCCAAAGCAGTCTATTTCTTTCCCAGACTGGCTCTAATTGATCACATCTCTGCTATGCTGGTGTTTTTAACATAAAAAAAACAAACAAAAAAAAACAGTATGCTACTAGTTTACAAGAAAATGTAAATGCTAGAAAGAAGTTATTAAAAGTGGCAGACTGCTTGTGGGGCCTGCCCTGTAACATCGAGTCAACAAGCATTCAATTACATCTTTTACATTAAATGTTAGGATAAAATGCCATGTGAACATCCTCACTTCATTCAAAGCTCATCTTCATCTCTGCGTAGCTATGCCTCGAATTAATATGATGTTGTCTTTGAAAAGACAGTCCCCCGGCACACAGGAGGGATAATGATTCATCAAGTATTTTAGAGTGGGTAGAAAAACAACAACCACAGGAGACTCATGTGATGCAGAAAGAAAGCACCACTGTAATTAGTTTCATACTTGGCAAAAGCGCATAGTCTTCTTGTTAAGGACAGCAAATGAAAAAAGAAAGTAATCAATACCTTGTGTCGGAATCTCACGACTGGTCGATAGGGCAGTGACCCAAATTCCTCCTTGTTGGGTCTCCCGTCGGCATTGAGCACAGCGAGACCCAACAGTAAAATTGCAGCTGACCACCATCTGGCTGTCTTCATTGGTCTTTTCCTGTCAAAAACCAAACAAGAATGGTAAGTATTCCAACTCTCTGGAGGTTCAATACCAGTTGGCCAAGACAATACATCAAGTCCGCTGTAATTAGTGTAGACAATGGGAAGCGCAAAACTGTCGCTGGTTTCAACTAAAGCTATCAATATGTACTCCACACTCGGCAAAGAGATTAGATCTCCTTTTGAATCAATTAAGAGTAAATAGACATGAGAAAAATCAAGATAAAGAAGACAAAGAGCCAATATATTAAGGCAATTAAAGTGAAGGCTTTGGATTAATTAGGCTGAGTGTCCAAGTCAAGCAACTGTGATAAAACGCAAAGAGATTATATCTTAAACAGTTTCCTAACCCTATTAGAGATCCAACCCAAATAAATATATTATATATTTATTTTATTTTTTTTTAAGGGTATGAGGTTTACTTTTCACCCCAATATAACTGCATTTTCAATTATTCATTACACTGTGTAAACACTAGTTTGACCTTTGCATGACTTGAATTAAACAAAAATGTTTTCGTGCAGGAAAAACATGCCTTGTGAAAAATGCTTGTGTCTCGGAAACAGCAATGTTAAAGGAAGTTAAGATGCAGAAAATGCCACTGCTCTATTAACACTAGCACACCACACGTTTTTAAAATGTGAAATGAGTTTGTACCTTATTTTTGTCCTGTGTTAATCTCCAGTTCTTTGTGCAGCATGTTGTGGAAATCTCTAGTTAGAAGTGCTTTATGAATAAATTTGACTTGACTTGTTGATTTTTACAGGCAAACACTGAGCTGCACTGTCTAAGCCGTCTTAAGCCACTAGTGCCTGCTCATCATCCTCCAGCAGACAGAGATGACTGACAGCAGGATGGTGACCCTGTCTCCCTGTTCTTCTAGAATGACACTGAGTCAAACAACATTGCCGCTGCTGTGGCAGCTCTATGGGGCCACAAGCTATTCAGCAAAGGTCAGAAGGTCATGCCCGCAGAGCGGCATGTCACTGTGATGCACCGGATAAAAAGGGAACACTGAAACTTTTTTCTGGACTTTATGACTTTTGCCTTTGTGAGCTGTTTGATTCACTCATTCTGTTATCCCTTTATAGTCCCAACTATTTTTCTTGAATAGATATCACAGTATTGCATCAATTTATTGACTTTGCGCTGTATGGAATTCTAACTGATGGAAATAACTTTTAATTATTAGAACAAATAAAACTATATTTGACAGTCTATATGTATGTATATAACTATACATTTCAGACTTTTTTAAATATCAGTACCTTAAAAGTTTAAACAACTATGATAAATGTTAAATGATCTGCACTTGTAGCACTCTTCTACCTATTGGTACTCAAAGCGCTTTACACTGCTTCTCATTCACCCATTCCCACACACTGACACACTGATGGGGGAGCTGCCATGCAGCTGGCCTACACTCACCGGGAACAACTAAATTAGGGTTCAGAGTCTTGCTCAGGAACACTTCGACATGTAACCGGAGGAGCCAGGAATCGAATCAACAACAACTCAACAACACTGGGATTGGTGGACAACCGCTCCATCTCCTGCGCCATAGTCCCGCTTTGTCTAACTCAGACAATGACAGAGTCTACTCCTACACCAATTACAACCATCACCAGCCCAATGACGAATAAATCTAGTTTTCTCCTGTTGGATGTACTAAACATTTGAGTAAAATTTCCACAAATAACTTAGAAGAGCAGCTCATTAGAGCAACTAGTCAAAAATCCACAAAGAAACTAATGTAAAAGTCAGATGCAACATACCAGCACAGGCTGCTTTAGGACTTGGTCTTAAGTCTATTTTCCTTCAGAAACTTTTCCATCTTTAAAACATCTAACACAGTAGGAGGGTGGGGGGCATTAAAAGTGCCTTGATAACACAGCAGGCTGTGTTTATATAACAAGGTATGAGGCTAAGAATTCATAAGTTCCCTGAACCTAATGAAGCAACTGTTAAAATGCTGGTAATGATCAACAGCTTTACTAAACCCCTGCAGATAAATTATAGTTGTTTTGTGCTATGAAGCACTAAAATCTTACTTACCGCTTTGTTAATGTTATCATATTCATTCTAAATGCATTTCTAAAATGTTCAGATCCAGGTAGGAACCCTGCCCGCAGCAGCTGCTGCTGCTGCTGCTGCTCCACTTCTCGCGTTTAGCCATACTAGGTGGGTTACCATATCTGCTAGCACAATCAATCAACTTCTTTGCAGCATCCCAGTGTTAAATGGGCTATTAATGGACTAACTTTTGCAGGATGCTCAGTTAGAGACAGAGACATGTGGACGGTTTTAAGAAGTTTAAGTGTGTCGTACAACACTGTTCCACAAAAACATTCCACACGTTACGATTAGCCACAACTGCCAAACACATTCAAATAACTTTCCAATTTAACATCATCATTAGTGTCTTACTGTGAGCTTCTTGACTGCCAACTATACAGATCTGTATTTTAATAAAAGGCTATTAATTTCTTTAAAAATAGCAAAAATGTGGATTTAAAAAAAAAAATGAAAATACATTTAAATACTTCTTGTTTCAAATGAAGAGTTTGAGTTAATTTTCTTGTCATTAAATCTACATAATGTGCGCCGTGGGTGCCTAATAGGCTAGTTTTGGCACAACACTAGACAAACTACTCAGAACACGATGACAAGAAATCTGAAGACGAAAATGAGACAAACCGCTGAGAAGAATACAACTATTAACAGCAAACTCTCAGTTCATAGTGCTGCTGTAATGCAAAGCGCAATACTGAGAGGTGCCTCTAATATTTTGTCCATTCCATTCCTGTCAGTGAGGGAAGACTAAATATTAGAAATAAGTCAGTAGTGCAATGGAGTAAGATTCAACAGCAGCAGACACTAGAATTTGAACATAATAGTGAAACACCTCTCTAGTATTATAATATTACATCCATAAACCTTTGGTAAAGCTGCAACAATCAGTCAATAAATCAAAAGAAAATCTGGCTGGCTCATTTTTAGGCAAAAATGCCAAATGCCCACTGTTTCTAGCTTCTCCAACATGGACATCTGCTGTCTTTTGCACTTTTGCAGTATAAGGCACAATAAGGAGCCAATATCTCTCCAATCCTCTTGGATAAAGAAAACTTGTGGATGATTTCCTAACATTGAAATGTTCTTAACAGGAAGAGAAAAAACACATTTGCCTTGTTGCAGAATGTGTAGCTTTCAGTGTTTAAATATAATATAACTGACATCACTTCTTGTGTGAGCATATAGTACATAATTGTACAAGTCAAAGTATGTGAGTGCAAGCTTGTGTTTGAGTAAACAATGCAAATCTTGTGCCTTATTTATTTGCTCTGGAAGCACAGTCCAAAAGTTTTACCTGGATCCCCAGAGGGAGTGCCATCATAACTTTGGCTTGTGGTTTTAAATCCCCCAGAGCACATCTAAGCTTTCACATTGACTTTCAAATGAAGACAACCTAGTTCCCACTATGTACACAATGCATCATGTCCTGACAAGCTCACAGCCACTCTCCTTTCACCCCAAGCTCCATCAGTCTCATTCAGCAGAATAAGCATATCCATACGGCTCCTCTTATAGATACTGTGTGTGCTGTATGTACACTGGGCATTAGCAGGCTTTGATTTGCCACTCACACAGTATGTACTAGGAGATGCCATGTATTTCGGTGAGTCACAGGTCTGGAAAATAGGAATACACGATTAAAACCTTATACATTTCCTGACATTATGCCTGATTTTTCCCCAAAAGACACTCATTCACAAATACTCTTCTCCCACATCACTATTATAGACAGCCTAGACTCACTCTAACTTCTGCCTGATAACTCTGCAATTTACAGCTTTCTCATTGCAGTCTCCTTTTGTTAAATATAATTAAACAAAGCCCTTGAGAAATAGAAGAACTGTTTATACAGCTGACAGCTTACTGGCAACTTCGGAGCTTCTTCTGTGTTTCAGCAGCCAGTACAGCAAGTGCTACAATATACGTTCTATGCTTTCTGAACAGAACTGAGAATATACTGTACAGAAGGTTCACCCATCAGAATACCATATGGAAGATGTTAAGATATTTCAACCTTTTGGAAAAGATCTCTGAAACCTGTAGCCGTGTTCATAATACAACAACCAAAGACCATGTTTCCCTCAAGCATAAGCTGCCATTCCTCTACCGTGTTTCTCACATCAACTAAAAGTTTTTAAAACAAAGACAAAAAAAGATAATCCACCAACAGTCTGGTAACAGGAATGTAACAATTATCATAAAACATGAAAGTGGCAAACCTTGTGTAATTTCACAATCTCAATTTAGATGCACTGGAATGGATTTTATGTAAACCAGACATACAGCAACTGAAAGCAGATAAATTCCAAATACTCCAGAAACCAGTGGTTCTAAACAGTTTTGGTTTGTCTACCTCATTAACAGCTTCTCACTGTACTTCAACTTGGTGTGATTAACTTAAGTAAAACATTATTTCTCTAACTTGTTTTTTTTTTTTTGGGATAATTGGTCTTTCATGTAAAAAGTCTGCCATTTCCAATAATTTGACACTTTCCTGAAAAGAATTCTCTAGTGTAACTAATTATTGGAGAAATGGAGTCATAGGTCTAAGGCTTGCATTTTAGTTCAATTAACTGACTACCAGATGGATTTCCGTGGAAGAAATTACTTAATTCTATCAGATTGAAAATTATTACTCCTTTATTTATTAATTATTTTCTTTGGTTATGCTAAAGAGCAGGTTTGAAGACACATTTATGAGTAGCTTGCCTGGAATCAATTTCTAAATAAAAAAAAAACAAAAAACAATTGCTTATCTGGCTTAGAATTAAGAAATACCTATAAAGTAAAAGGTACCATCTGCTGATCATCCTTTTTTCAGAAACTGGAATCTACAGACCCATAAAATAAAGCTTAACAATTTTCACAACTCTTAAAATTTAAAAAAAAAAGTTAAATAAGCAATTTATTAAAATGAATTAGAGAAAATGCATTTACAAAATATGAACACTTTTGTGTTGCAGCCATTTGTTTATAGAATTTGCCGTCCTGTAAATAACCTTGTGACCCCCCAGATTTATACTGGTTAATATGTGTTTCCCCATTACTCCAGTAAAATGAAAAGTGATATAACATAAAGTTTGATTAATATGATTTATGGCTATTAAAAATCAAATGCTTTGTCTAAATCTCACACTATTTAAACAGAGCACCATTTTCTTGTTCTAAGCTACTCCTTCTAACTCCATTGAGTTCCAAATAGTTTTTCAATTGGAACTGCTGCACTATACAGCTCCCAAGTGTTAAGAACATGCTTGCTTACTCAACTGGCGGGAAAAAGAAAAAAACAAAAAAAACACTAGAACACTCTTACTATGAGGATTAATGCTTTTCAAGGTCACTGTGCTGCTTAACTTCTTATATTACATATTAACACAGCAGAGCAGCCTATTCTGATATTTCAACAAATGACAGAACTAACATTTCATGCCTGCACTTTCATCACTCTGTTATATAAACTACTGGAAGAAATAATAATAAAAATCAGTGTAAAGTTTTACCTCAAACAACATATTTTGAAAGTCTTCATTAGATAGTCCACCAACTTTAAAACACAGGTCATTCGGTTTGTCAGTTTTGCTCTTCCAAGTACAATATATCTTGTTAATAAAATAACACTCCCCTGGCACACTGCACTCCTACAACATAAACTTGTGACAGAAACAACACAAAGACAAAAGCTTGCCTCAAAGATAATTTACAAAGAAATGTCTCTTTTGCAACTGTGACAATTTTCTTCATATCAACAGTTTTCTGAGTAGCCTAGTTTCTTTAAGTGTCATTTTTGCAAACTGTGCATGAAACCTGTCAAGTGTTGAAATGATATTTGAAGGGCCTTTTTAGCACATTGGCAGATATACCCTTTTTTTATATGTGTAAAATGCAAAGAGTCCAAAGAGGGAAAGTAACTACTTTTTCATTTGTTCGCTGGTACTTTTTCACTCTGCTGAGCTTGCATGAGGTTTTTCTGCAGTCGCCCTGCTTCAAAGTCAGCCAGTCATGCAGATTTACTCCAGAGAGCAGTCCAGTACAGCACACTGAAAAATGTGGCAAAGCTGAGCTGCTTACCAAAGCTTGAGTGCCTTCCTTAACACTTCCATTGTAACAGTTGTTAATTGAAGAGAAGCTGCTGGTTACTTGGCGTGATCACTCAACATTTGTTACATTTTAGATGTTATAGAATAATTCAATTAAAAAGGAGCATGATCAGGAAATGCATTACTGCACTGATTAAAAATTTAAATCATATTACTTAGACTATGTCTAACAACATTTCACAAAACACTGCTTGGTTTACATCACTGTCAACACAAAAATGAGACAAAGACACTAAGCTTACATTAAAGAAATTTTGAATAGGCCTTCATGAAGCATTAAAAATTGTTATTAGGAAAACATTAGTAATGAGGTTCTAAAAACTTCAGCCTCTAAAACTTTAATGAGTTGTCAAGCAGTGATTTTACCAAATGGACCTTTTGCACAGCAGACATTTTGACATTTCAAAGGAGGAAAAGCACTTGTGTAATTAATAACATCAATGATAATCTACTGCATTTAGGTGAGTCACTGGTCAAAGTGTACATACGCTCACTAAAACTCGTTTTGGAGAAGAACAATGCCTAATGTAAATAGTTAAACTCCAGCTTTTTCTGTTTTTAATAATTCAAATGTCTGATAAAAGGGTCTATACTGTACTTTTGTTGCTAGTGGTTTTTAAATACACATGCAAATACAACTTATCAAGTGCTTATCGAGCTGTTGATAGAATAGCTGCTATGACTGCCAAATACATACAGTCATTAGAAGTAGAAAATTACTTTAATGTGAAAACTTTTGGGAGGACTACTTGGCAAGCTAGTCACAATACATAAAATAATCAATCTTTGCAGTTAGAGAGCTTGGGTTTCTCATGTATTACCTTATATCCAAGTCACAGAGAGCTAAGCCTTTATTAAAAAATAACAATATTACAATCATGGCGATCTTTCTCGTTTGTCAACACCCATCCAAATTCATGGCGGTATACACACTTCCTATGACTTTCCAAGTTATTTTGGATTTGGATTTGTTTTTGTTTTTTTGTTTTGTTTTTGTTTTTCATACAACCTTCTTTTCAAACCCGTTTCCTCCTGTGCGCTGAAACGCCTGCAACATGGATTTAAAGAGATGGTTCCGGTGCCGATTCCGGATATATCTACATAACTGGGGCGAGTGTTGCCCAACGACTTTCCGGGTTTCGGAAACGTCAGCATTATTAAGTTAATTTATTTCTTCAGTTGTTTTAAAAAGACAGCTTAGTCTCATAACGTAAATGTTAACTTGCAACAATTTAGCTACAAGCCACAGGACTTTTTTTTTTGTAATTAGGTTTTTTGAGCTATTAGGTTTTTTGCAAACACAAAACTTTGAAAAGACACCTTAACTAAATGACTATAAAACGTTCGCTAAATATTCCTTACGTAGTTTATTTCCATCCCACTACTTTAACGCGGAATAACTCTGCTGTTAGATAAATGTTAGCATAGTGCAAGTGGACCGTTAGCTAGCTATTAGCTAGGCTAACAGCTAACAGCGAACTCACCTGAAGATGACCCAGGACCGTTAGTGTATCCGACTGAAGCACCACTTTTAGCCATTTAATCACCGGACAGTAATAACTTCAAACTAATGTTAAACATGCTGAGCAGACGGAGAAGCAGAAGGTTTAACAGCACTTCTGGAGAAACCATGGCTCTGTTGATCTATAAAACAAGCGCAACAGGTGCGAGTAAAATCAATTAACACCAACAGCGCCTGAGCAAAATTCAAGATGGCGCCGTTTCCTTTTTCTTTTTTTAAATAAATACTTTCCTTCCACTGCTCGCTGCTGCCACTACTGGACATAAACTACAGGGTTTGTTTTGTTTGTTTGTTTGTCTATTTTTGAGTTCAAAACTGCTGATTGCAACACTTTGTCGCAATTTCACCGCCACGTTTTGCTCTCAAGTTTTATTTGACTGCATAATAAGTAGATACAGTATAGATACAATACTATCTTTAGTACTAAAAGTAAAGCAGTGAAGTTTTCAAAAATAACCTAATTAATAAATAATAATTTTACATTTCAGTTAAAGAAAAATCAGATCAATGTTATCTGTCTTTTAAAACAGAAGTTCCCCTAAAGTTAGGTTGTTCCTAGTATCATGGAGAACTTCCTGCTGTGGTTACACTGCAGATTTAGGCTTTTGCAGTGTCTTCTGTCTCTTCATATAATCTCACTCTGACTCTATGATCTTGAAATTGGGCTTTGTAGGGGTCACCTGTTGCAGGACCTTTTGCTCTTCGCGTCATTGAAAACAAGTTCTCTACGACTCTGTGTGTGAAATGTATGTTCTGGGTCATTTCTGCAAATTGAATTTGGGCCCAGATGCCTTCCTGGTGGTGCTGTGTGATTGTTAACAATCTCAACATGTGAAGTCTCTAAAACTGTAACTTATAGAAGCTGCATTTTAAGCTAGAATAAGACATCGAACTCAGTAGGCTTCTAAAGTGGGCAGTGTTTAGATTGGGAAACGGACAGCCTTAGATAATTGTGGTTTTAATCATGAAATATGGAATGGTTGTTTATACAAAAAGATCATATGCCTCATTATTCAAATGAATAACATTAACATACATTTTTACATTTAGTAAATAACGTTTTTTTTAATATTGCATGTTTTCATGTAGACTGTTAATTACATTCATTACTCTCACATTGAGCAGGTATCTATACAGCCAGACAAATAGGAAGGTTTCCTTTTCTTTTTAAAAATGCTGTGGTATTAAGAGGACTTTGACTTTCAGAAGACTTAGTTTGTTTTGCATAAATAATAGGTTAACCAGAAAGTGGAATTTACTCATGATGCACCATAACATTTGTTTTTCTGAGGTTCTGAATAAGTAAGCTGTAGACTTGCATCACAATGTAAACTTCAGACTAAATGATTAAACATTACTGATGATTTTAAACTCTGCTGGTTGGTCCCTGTACTGTTAAAAAATGACTAATGCCATCACTAGAAATGTTTCCAGTCAAACTGAAACCAAACTGTACAGCTGAGAAATTGGACCACAGTAGGGGCACGCAGCTCCTGTGTAGCTAGCAGCGATGTTCTGGTTGGTTCCATCTTCCTCTGCAAACCAGTGATTTCCATCAGAGGCTTGTTAGAAATTATTCAAATAGTCAGCAGGGTCACTGAAGGGGAATTGGAAGTCAGCAGATAAACTGCTCTGCCCCCCAACCTCACCCTTCACCATATGCTTCAACTGACACATCCCTGACCCCCTGTGGGCAGATATTTAAGCACGCTCAGCGGTATTTCTATGTACAGATCAATTTGGTTGGAGTGCTACAGTTTGTCTCTGAGATATCTGGAGAACAGTGAGCATCTGCTGTGTGTTTGCTGCCCAAGCACCCTGCCACAGCATGTCTTATTTGGCAGAGTTATCATGGCACTTCTCAAACTCATACATCCCCGGCAGCATTGTATACTGATAGAGGACTCCTTCAAGTTCAAAGCACGTCCAAAACCACAGGCAAACATTTCCCCCTAGGGTAGTGCTTCCGTTTGGTCCTTGTTCTTCCTTTACAAATGCTTAAAATGCTGTGCCAATCTCTCAGATGAAGTTTCATCCAACAAAGAAACAGAGAGATGACTTTGAGTGTCATACATGCCTAAATGAGTATCTCATATACAGGAGTATTCATTTCATGGCTCTGCATGATGTCTGTATGAATTGTTTTCAAGGCTTTTCTTGCATCTTATGACTGCTTTCCTATTATTTTTGGTGCGCCAAGGAAATGTCAGCTGCTTCTGTGGTCCTGTGCATGGAAATTACTTGCTTGAGGTTTAAAAAGGACATGCTGAGAATGTTTTGCATAGGGCAAAAAAAAAAAAGGAATTCAATATGGTTTTCTGGTGGTTCTGGAGAAAACTCTACCAGAGAATACTACTGTACATTTCTTTCTGCAAGACTTGCAGTCAGTGAGTCAGTTAATAATAAATGGGGGAGTCAGATCATAAAAAGGGGCAGCACTTGCCTAGAGGTTAGAGGAGTTGGCTGGTGAATGAAAGGTTGTAATCCTAGCAGCTCACAGAGTTTGAAGTAAAGGGGTAACAATCAAGCCTCCTGCAGAAGAGACTGCCCCTGGTCAAAGTACTCAACCTAAAATACCTACTGTGAAACTACAGACTGGTCAACAGTGTAGCAGGGGAGTGAGAAAAGTCCATAATCTGATATTTGACCTATACATTTTGTTTTATTACACAAATGTCCGAATGCAGGCCTTATAAGGTTTTGCTATAAATTGAGCTTATGCAAAAGCGAAACCCTTTGATTCCCTTCAATGCCATGCAAATCAAAGCTGTTAATTACAACACTGATAACAGGCCTGCACTGCTAATTTATTAATGATGTTTTACTGTTTCCAGAGCAACCTGTTTGCTGCGGGAGCGCTCTCCACATCCTCTGAAAAAGCTGAATTGATGTTTCCAAAGAGCAGCTGTAGTACTGTACATGCTTTAGACAGTAAGATGCCATATAATTCCAATAGAAATAATAAGTAAAACACTTAAAAACTGCATTATTAACAGGTCCATATACTGTCTCTTTCAAGAGCTATTATTTATTTTATGGTCTTTAGCAGTGAACAGGTTTTGCTCAGTTGTCAAGGTAACAAATATTGTACTGTATGTTGACATACAGGCTCGACAGCTGTTACGTTTCCTTTATAGTAATTTTAGCACTTCTCATCCAGGTTGACTCAAAAGATCTTTCTATTGAGAAAATGTGCAATATGGTTGAAAGTAAGTTATTTTGTCAAACTATTTTTCTAAGCCAAAAATAAACTTGTGACGTTGAAGAATAGATTTGTCATAAAATATAAATATTGTTTTTGCAACTTTCCACCAAGTCCTCTTTTGTGCAGTAAAGCAAAAGTAAAATACGGATCTGCTGCCTTTTTTTTTGCCAACAACTTGGGAGCATAGCCATCGCCTTTTTCAAGAAAATGTCATTTTCTGGTCAGGACTGTTTTTGTTCAGACATGGTGACTTTTATGATAGCTGTCTACTCGTCCTGTTTATTCCAAGCTGTTGCAACAGCTGGAAACATAAAACATATTACCTCCTTTATGCTAAAGGATTTTTAGCTAGAAAAATATCTGTTCTATAATCGAGGTGCTTACAACCTGAAATGCGAGAGTTGTCACGACTGGAATGTAGCTTGAATCAGAATTTGGAGAATTACAAAAGTTAAATATTTCCCCTTTTTAACAGGTAACATCCAAATTATTAGCCTTCTAGTTCTACAAAACTAACTTACCTTAGATGCTGAGAAAACAGTTTGTCACAAAGTCAACATTTGGTCTCTGAATGGGGTTCTCGAATTTATAAAAGTACTTGCTTAAACAGCCCTTTTCTCTAAATGATCATGACTTTAACTGGACTCAAGCAGAACTAAATGTATTGTGTTAGTTTTCACTGATTTAATATTCTGACGTGACACATCTCATCAGTGCTGCCTTTTTCTCAGAGGACTGTGCCAGCTTGAACAGTCTTGTCATCCACCCAGAGTTAGGTGGTTTGAAGCCACCCCCCTGACAAAACCATCATTGTGTAATCACCAGCTATTCATCTAAAATGACATGGTGACAGATGTTTTGGTGAGAGGATGTATAGTGTCTTTTTGCTATGAGAGCACTTCCTCTGTAGACACCCAGCTGTGCTGGCAGCTGTATCTGCTGACAGCTAGCATGGATTCTGCTTTGTGTGCAGCCCCTAATTTTCTTGTGATCCTCATATTCGGAGGACAAATTTGCATTCAACATATTTAGCTCATGTTTCTACACAAACAGGCCCATATGCGACCTTACGGTTATTCTGCAGTCTGTCTACCAATTAGGAGTCTGTGCTAGTACTTGTGGAAAGTATTTTTGACAAATTGGTGCTTAAAAAGTGAAACGCAGAGGCCACTGACACCTGGGGAGTTACATTTAGAGCCTTTTGATTTCCTTTGCTGTTAACTTCAGCACAAAAGGCATCAGTGTCTCATGGCACATTAACCAACTCAAGCTCACCTCTATGCCACCTCTTAAACAGCAGCATACTCTTGAAATGGCTAAAATGCCAACAAAGACTTCACTAACTGTATCCTGGTTTGTACTATTCGCACCAAGATAATGAGCAATAGTGGCTACAGTGTTGAAATGGGCTCTTAAAAAAGCATGGCTGTGCTTTATTTCATTCTTTTCATCGGAGGAGCAATTTACAAACGGGGGGGGGGTTTCTTTGTGGAGCTTAAAATGAGTCCAAACACTTGGGCCAAATCTGAACAGGCACATAAAATGCTTAGGCCCGAACCTGGCAGAGCCTTAATCATGCCTCAAATAATCTGGATCATGTCCAAATAGGGCTGTCACTTGAGCTGTCTGATGTCTTTTCATAATCACCACGATATATTAAATGTACCAGCAGTTATGCTAATGGGTTAATTCATTAAGCTAATTAATGCAGTAATTTGTGTATATTTCATGTCACTGTAATTGTCTTTTTAGAACATGTAGGTGTTTGGTAGGTAAAACTTTGTGTTAAGCATTAAAAAAAAAGTTACTAATTTGCAGAAAATAATTGGCTCAATATTGACTAATATGCAAACTCATGCACGCAGGTGCCCCATAGTCTAATCATATGATCCAGTGCACTGCAATCTGAGCGTGAAATGTAGCACGTTGACCATGTGATGTGCTAGAAGGAGCTCGTCCTAAAAGAGCAGCACCCAATAAAATGTTCTTATAGGTTTTCAATAGTCAATATTTAACTGCTATCTGCTTTAGTCAAAGTTGGTTTTAAAATGACTATTTAAATGCTAAAACCAGCACTCAGCATTTGAATTTTCTGACTTAATTAAAAGCCTTCTTGGCACTGTTGCACAAACTGAAATCCTTTAAGATTTAAAAACTCTTGCTAACGCTTGTTTGTTATGTGAGACATGTGTGATAGTTCGCTGATCCAAACACTTCTCTTTGTCTTATGCAGAAAATATTTGTTAGTACAAATTCATCCCTCTTGGTTCCAGCTGATAATTTTCTTACAGAGGCAGAGTAAATACTAATGCATTTTGAGAATCTCTGTTTTCACCTTTAAATATCCAGGGAATGAACACATAACAGTGCAGCCGGTGACTCCAATTTGTCTGTTTCTTTTTATACACATTAAGCCCTTGTTTGATGCAACTATAACTTCTGTGGGATTCTGATCAATGACAAACACATCACTGGAAGTAAATGGGCCCACTCAAACCTATCACAGAGCCAGTTGTTGAGGAACTGAGGAAAAGTGTCACACTTGAAAATTCTCTTTCGTTTCTACATTGTCTTGATGTGAGCTCACTGCTGCAGTCAACATTATTTCCAGCAGCAGCAGAAATATGTTTTCAGCAAGCAATCAGTGATAAAAAAGCCACTGCACACTATCCTCTCAGGACCAAACAGACAAAGGCTACGCTAAAAACCAAACGGATCCTTTTGCCCCAAAGTCACCAAGATCCGATTTTTTTTTAAAGATGTGAATAATGATTATTTTTTAGGTGTGAATAAACCAAATAAGATCTGGGCCACTTTTGTATCTGGTTTCAGATCCAATACCTAACCAATCTCGACCACACTCAAAGCAGCCAGATCAAAATTCCTGTTTGTGTTTAGCTGTTCACAGTCGAGCAAAAATCAACACAGAGGAGATCAACAACAGAGATAGAGATGGGAGGAGAGTTAAGAAAGTTTCAGATTTGTAGAAATTTATTGCAGCTTCTGTTAAACCCCAACGGGAAGGAATATATCATATTTGAGCAGTTTTGAGTAAATTGTGTGATTTGTCTGTCACACAAATTATGTTGCTGTCGTTATTATGAGCGTGACTCATGTTTCAATTACAGTTGTGTGTGCGTGGGAGTTTAGGGCCCATATGGCGTTCACTCTGGAGTCGGGCACACTTGACTTACAGACACGCACGGTGATTTAAAGTGTTTTAACCTATAGCAACAAGCTGATGGACAGAGTGGAGCATTTACACAGCTGGCTAGAAAGAATAATTAATGCAGGTGTAGGAAAGTTAAATTGCAGCACACAATAGCTTCAAAGAAACCAGTCTAATCATTCAAAACCCCGTTACTCTCTGAGTTCACTGCCCCGTGAAACAATTGGTGCAGATTTCTTAGCATTCGTGGACCCTGGCTTTTGCTGGAATCCGAAGAAGATCTTGCCGTCGCCAACCCTCCTTCTGAACCCAACGGGAAACTGCTACTCCAATATCCCTGATTCATTAGACAGGACGCATGGCTCCAAATGCCAAGCGGATAACAGCAGTGTATCGCCATGCCACCAGATAACTGATAAAGAAGAAGATAGGCCCTTGTGTAAATTTGCTGGCATGTTGCGATGACATAATTCATTATTCCCCATCCTTTTATGAAGCAGTTATCTGTTTTGTTCCGATATTTATCGAAACTCATAAAATGTGATTACACTGAGCTTTGAACCTATGTGTCCCACTAAATCCTCTGTGCATTCCTGAGGAAGAATGTAACAAATGCCTCCTGGGAGTGGGTTTACTGTGATGTGTGTCTGTGTGTGTGTGTGTGTGTGTGCATGTGCTTGTGCGTGAGATTAGATAAAATCTATATGGGGCTGTGTCTCCACTATATTTATATTTATGCTTACATGGCTGTCAGTCATCTCCTTTTACACCCATACTTCTAATTAAGTTTTGATATACTCCACTGCCACGATAAGGGTCATACAAACAGATCATTTTTTACATGTTTGGAATATTTAGTGTGTGTGGGAAAATGAGAGGCTGTGAGGATGAGAAAAAGTTATTTTTCTGCCATACTTGCGACTGCAGAATCCAAGAGCTAAATCACTTTCAAAGTTAATCTACTATAAATCCTGGCAGGCAGTCCAAATCTAGGCAGAGAAACTTTTGAAATCAAATGTGGAATTTCAATGATCCTTGCACTCAGAAGGTAGGTGCCTCACTGCAATACCAGAAACAAAACTTCTTGAGCACATCAGTATCTCATTTAGCTCCCACTTGACTTTTACACTGTATATATGATACTGCGTGATGAATGAAAGAGCTTCTTTTGGAATAAAATACGGTAGGTGTCAACTGTGTGAGGCAGGTGCATAGACTGAGAAGAGGCAGAGAGATTTAGACCAGGGAAAACATTAAGGAAGTCATGAGGGTAACCAAAGTTCAGCTGGTCAATCACCAAAACAATAATGAGCCTCTGATGTGTTTCGAAGTCAGCAGCCTCCTTTGTTCTCAGCAGGGACTGTAGCTGTTTCGTGTTATGGCTTTCAGTGATCACTGTGACTTAGTGCGGGATCCTGCAGGGACAAACATTATAATCAGAATTGAAAAGCAGAATGGTTTCTGTTATGCTCATCAAAGTTAACATTTTTCTTTTCTTATTATGTTTCTGTGTATTTTAATACAGAAACATAATAAAAATGTACAGGAAATTTACATGTCATTTTTTGCAAGGTTAGTGCACTGATGCATAACTGCTTCTACTCAATGATGGATCGAATTTCCCCAACTAATTTATCATTAGTTACTTTTTAAAATGACGAAACAAAAATTTTCTCCAGCTTTGGAAAGAAAAGTTTGATGTTTTAAGAATTACACCTACTTAAAAGGGAAATGACTGCTTAAAGCAAACACAATTATTAGTATGTACAGTAGTCACAGCCAGCAGATGGCTAACAAAAAACTGGAACCATGGTAAAATTAAAAGTAAATATCCTTTGTATGACACTTTTTAATCAAGGAATATTCATTGTAAATAAATACAATGTTAAAAAAAAAAACAGTAGATCTTTTTAACTTGCAGGAATATTATGTGACCATATTTTGCCTTCTAAAGTTCAGTAGCACTCATAAAGGAGCTCTAAGCTTTCCCACAATATATCATTTGTGTTTGATCCACCCAGGCAGTCCTGCCTGGCAGAAATGCCAGATAGCACACTGTGACCATTCTCTAGTTGCTAGTTTGTACTGTATGAAAATTTGAACTAATTCATCCTCAGAGCATGCACATTATTCATCACAGCTCTGGGTGACCACCCAGTGAGAAAATGAAGTGATTATAATGTATCTTCTGTCATGCACAGAATTTCTGTCTAGCCTGGCATGACATCTGAGAATTATAAACAGCCTACTGTGTACTATCAACTGCGATTGTACCCTTGGATTCATCCAAAATGCAGAATTATTAACAATTAAGAGCATGAGTGAGCAACACGGCACAAAACATTTCCAACAGTTATCCTGCACAGCAGACGTTCGAGGACCTTTTAGTGCAATGACTCCAAATTGCACCTGTAAGTTCTGTGTGGCAAAGATTTGATAGCAGGGACTTGGACATTATATTGGCCACATTACAAGCATTTATGACGCTGCATACGAGCCAGTGGCGGGACAGACCTTGACTTTTCTTTTATAGACATTTAATTTATAGACCATTTCAAATGTCGTGACATACAGGCTGTCGCTGCAACTCTGCAGAAAAAAGCCTGGCAGAGGTACATGGCACTCCCATTGTAAGCAGTTATTATATAATCATACTAATCTGATCAACTGTACTGTCCCTGGAACAATGCCTCCACACTTGGCCACAGTGGCTGTGAACAGTGAACTGCGACCTGTGATGCCATTAAAATGCAACGCATGGCCAGGCCACCCCAACTCCCGCTTCCCAGTGTCGTACACTTCCAACCAACAGTAAACAACAGCATTATTATCTCAGGGACAGACTGTTACGTTGCCTATCTAGCCTTGGCCACCAACACCCCCTCCCACTGAAACATATTTTACAGTGCCTCGAGCCACGCTTGCCAGCAGTACATCAACAGAATTAGCACAGAAACCTAAAGCCTGTTGACCCTCACCCTTAAGGTCTAATGCAGCGGCTGTTATGGTGAGCCAAGGAGCACTGAGAGAGTAAAAAACGCATCTCAACATTTCACCCAGCCTTGGCCTTAAAAGTAGCCCCCAAAGCTGTCTTTTGTTGTACTGAAATGGGTTATGACAATAACAATTTAACAATCCACTTGGAGTTCGATCAAGACATGGAGTGAAGGAGGTCAGGCTGCGGAAATGTAGAACTGTTTGAAAAGTCAGAGACAAAGCGTTTTACTGTTGCCTCTAGATTGATCCGTGAAGCAGGAATAGAAAAGAAAGGAAGAAAAAAGAAATGTTGCCAGTTTGACTTTACTGCATTCAGACTAGACCTTCATCACAACAGAAAGTAAAGCACCTGCTAATAATGTAAGTTTAAATCTCAGCTGTCACTGCTGCATGCGATAATTAAACAGCCCTTCTGTTTGTTAGCGTGTGTTCAGCAACAGCCGGATTAATATAAATGTGAAATTCAATGTGCACGATAGGAGAAAAACAGTCTTTCACACCATCAAATGAACCCTCCTGCTTGCCAGGAGATGTAAAAAATGTCAGGAGGTAGTGTCTCCCAAACATGGCAGCGGGATAACATATCTCAATGTGTGTGGGTCTACAGCACAATAAAGATTCCACATATTGAGGAAGGGAACAACAAAGACAGACACAGAGACACAGATGGGAGCTGGCAGCAGTTAAAGCTTAGCTCGGAGTGGGAAGAGGGGAGCTGGAAGGGGGGGAGAGGGATGTTAGAAGTGTTATTGTTGAGGTGGGGCTTGGGGCCGAGCAATCGAGAGATTAAACATGCTACCTTAAATGTGTAGCGGCTTATTGAGATGTTACTGAAAAGATTTAAAATGCAGATTCCCATAGGAAGAAGAACTTGGGTTGCTCACCAGCTCCATTTGATTGCTGAGATTGTTTTAAATGTGCAAATGTTAAATGGGATTTTTATTTGATCTGTTACCTCATGTACAGTACACAACAAAGACAGTCACCTTTCATACCAAGATCTGCTGGTCAACTACAGCTGGAGATTTTTCGGAGCAGTATAAAAATAAAAATACTACAGACGGGCCCATTATAAAATTGATGTTACTCTCCAAGTTGTTCCAGTAGAGTCAGTGTGGCAGAAATTGACAGCTCTTAGGTGTAAACATATGTACTGTAATAGTGAAAAAGCCAGCATTGCTTAGAAAGAGCATGCACTCAGCAAATGTGTGGGTACATTCAGAATCAAAAACAGGTGGCTCATTTCAACAAATACCTAATACATCGTAAAAAAAAGGAAAGATTCAATAAAGGAATAGGTTATATAAACTAGGAATTGTGGTTATTTATGTTTTGGATCACAGTGAGATGAGAAGTTCACTTTGTCCTGTATCTGTATTTAACATTTTCACACTTCAGTGTCTGCAAGTTAAAAACACAAATGTGCTAATTACATTACATGCTGAAATAGTTTCCTGACAGACAATCCGCTGGGTGTGGTGATGTCTCATTACTGTGAGGTTGGAAAACAGTGGAGATGCTGCACAGACGCGTATGATAGGCAGCATGTTGTCACAAACACTACAAATGTTCATTTTTTGTCCGTGTATGGATTTAGCAGATGAGATGCAACATGTTAATCAGTAAACTTTGGACAGAGTCAGACTCGCTGTTTTCCTGGGCCTCCGGCTTTTATGTTTCACGTCTCAGTCCTCACTTAATGTGCAGGCCTCTTGCGCTTCACTAGGAGCTGTGAAGATACTTGGTCTGTTTGTGGTTTCATCATGTGACAGAAAAAGAGCTATAACTAACTATATTAACTATAAGTTTTGATGCACCTAAAGTCTTGGAACATTTTGCCCACTAGGATTCAACACAACATCAGATACAGATATAAGGAAAAGGAATTTAATTGTTATAAGTAGGAGAATAAAGTGGCACTTTAGCAAAATATTAATAATGACTCAACAGCTAATTTTGATTCCAACTTCTCATAAATACAAATGCAAACATATTTAAAGAAGACCGCAAATATATGTTTAACGCAAAGTTATAACAAGAAGTAATATGTTTCAAGTAGCAGGTCAATTAACCCCCTATAGACACTGTCTGCCAAACCACATGTTGCCGTTTAGTCTCACAAGCCAACACTCGCTCACTCTATACATATAATTAGAATACAAAGTATAAAGAACATATTACCTGATGTGCATAACCTCGCAGAAACCCAGACATCATTTATTCCAAACATATCTATTTACTCGATGAAGCACCGAGCAGAGCCAAAATACCAGCTGACCACTCAAAGCAGCCGACATGCTCCTCACACGCGCGTCAACATGCTTTGCATTGAAAATGAGGTGCACTGTCTACAGAAATGCAACACTTCTGGGCATTCAGCCATATACTGTAGATAGCTTTAGTACTACCTGCCCCAACCTATGAAATTTCTGCCACCATTCCAATACAGTGGAGGCAGCAAATTTTTCTTCAAGCTCAAGGGATAAAATGCGTTGAAGATTTTGTCTTTTAAAAATAAAGGCCCAAAATTACTCTACATGAGATCTACTGACTTTTCTGTTTCACTGGAACCAAAACCTGTTCAAATACAACCAAACCCATCAGCACGGCATAAAACCAATGAGTAATTTTGGTCAACTGACCCTTTAAATATCAATGTCCATCGCTGTGCTGCTGCATGATAATAAATTCAGATGGTTTTCCATCTGGCAGGATGTGTAAATCTCTATCTGGTAAAAAAAAAAAAAAAAACTCTTGTCTTTCTCCTTAGAAATCCACACACTGTCACACACTGGCTCAGTGTACAACCTTGTTCCATTATATTTAGATCAGTAGCATTTTGATGGTACATGTTGGAAAGCCACCTAAACATAATGGATTGTGTAGCTCCCTGCCTTCAAGAGAAGCTGGCATTGTTGCAGTATAGCTGCTTGATCTCCCATGTTTGTTTAGTGTCCCAGTAGACGCCACCGGAAGCTCAGAATAGCACAGTAGCCCTAAGTAGGCTTGTGTAAAATCACAATATTAGAAGTGGAATACAAAAACCTGGACGTTTAAAGTGAGCTGAAGCGTGTGTGGATGCCTCTGACATCTCTGAAGAAAAGCCACAAAAGTGACAGTCTGAGAAAATATGCTTCTTAAAACCAGTTTGCTCTTTAACACAGCTCATAAAGACATCTTAGAGGGTAATTGGTAAAGATTTTTTAACCTGCTGTGATGCTAGGACACTTGAGATCATTGTGAAGACCCTAAATCGGTGTTATTTTCCATTTTCAGTGGCAGCGCAATTTTGCTCCCCAACACAGAGCTTTATTGTTGTATCATAAAATCTGCCAGCTACTACCAGCTACCATTACTTGGTGCACACACCTTTACACAGAGTGCTTTTCCTCTCAAATCTGAAATGCTTTGATCAGTTTCCTAGCATTTTTTTTTCTTCCCTTCCTCGTGTCAAAAGCAATATTGACTCAAAAGCTTTCTGCTTCCCCATGGTGCTTCAAGAAAGTCATTGTAATGAAAAGCAGAGCAGCTCCATTAACACCACTACCTGCTCAGCTGGCATCGTCTCCTACTTGTTGTTAAATGGCTTAATTGGATCTGAGGTGGAAAAAAACACACAAAAAAAACAAGGAGTGGAAAGACTTTTTAGTGGTGTTGGTGTGGTGGAGCAAATGGTTTCCCTGTGAGAATATTGTGAACGTTGTTGTTTTGCTTTGTTAATGTCCTCATGGATTAGAACACACCTCTGAACTCAGAGTATCACTTCAGTGCAGAAAGCCTACAGAGCCATCGTGAAAATGAGCTTTGTCCCATCTCTCTCGCCCCGTGTCTCTTTACAGCTCAGTCTGTTATTAATGTAGTCGAGCACATCTGTCAAGTATCCCCACTATACTCTGCGCAATATATATAATATATAGCCTGTATTAATGCTACATTACGTGGTCCCTGGTTCGTATTCAAGTGAATAACCAATTAATAAGTGCAGTCTTGAAAAGCAGATCCACTCGTTCATCTAATGCACCACAGGAAACATATTTTATCTTGTGCTTTCAAAGAGCGTTCACAGATAAAGTGAATGCATTGTGGGAATAAAGGGATTGAAGTTGGATCGTAAAGGCCTACAGATGGCTGAACGTTCAAACTGCCTGATTTCTGTGGCGTTCACACATGAATTTCAATTACTGTTGCAATAAGTGGAGGATTGTGTTGGGTTTCTTAAGTGTCTGTTTGGCCCGTGAATCACAAAATACACTATGTAAACTGCTAAGGATTTGAATTATAGTACAGCTGTACAATTCTTAAGTTGCTACCAGAGAATAATTAAGATTCAGAGAAGTTTCTTTTTTAAAGGGAACCAATCCACTCTTCCAAAATAGAGGCATTTGGAGCCTTTAATGTTATAAGATCACACTGCAGAAACATTGGTACTTGAAGAGAAGAGCTGCGGTATTTTGCAGGATCAACATATGTAAAACCTCAAGAAGCTAAAGCTGCTGAATCACATTTTAATCAGCCATGTGCTGAAATGACAACAATAATCACAAGTTTTCTATTTGTGCTTAAGTGCAGAACTTGAGTAAATGTAATCATTTCCATCCCTCATTCACTATTCTGAATATAGAGTTATTATAATATCATTAGATCCCTGTAGATCATGTTTTTCTAGAGCTTCTATAATTCCCAACACAGAACCCCCTTCAAGGGATTTCACTCTGTAAATCCGAGTTGTATTGATGGCAGAACTTAATCTGGTTTAAGGTATCTTTAACTCCATCTGCTGCGCGGTCGTGGCCACAAAGGGGGACCCCACATTTCATCCGCAAACCCATCAAACACCCCAATTAATGGCCATCACCGGCGCAGCAGCCTGTAATGTGCTGCCAAATGAATCGGACGCAAAGCTCGGGATGGAAAAACCAAAGTATAATCCCTCTGCCGCTAACGGTGTCACTCAGGGATTAGTGTGCCAAGGAAAAAAATAACACACTAAGTACTACGCGGATAAATTAAAAGCTCTGGGCAACGTGCTGTGGCTCCGGGCGGCTCGAAAACATCGATTGTGTTACAATGGGAAGTGTTCGTGCTTCACACTAACAGAAACTATAATCTCAACTTCGGGTATTCTGATATCAGGTGATTTGCGCCTCCGGGAACGGGCAGGCGAGTAAATTGAAACGGGGGGGAAAAAAAAGCTTAAGGCAGTAGATTGGAAGATATTTTCTGAGTCAAGGAGAGTGACCTGCTGGATTATTAGAAAAGAGTTGTGGCGCCTCACTGATGATGAGGGTTAAGCTCGGTGTCGGATAGCGAGTCACACAGAGACAGAGGGACTTTTCTATGGATGGAGCTTTAATAATTAGTCCACAAGAAACACAACACAGACACACACACACACACACACACACAGGGGAATCAGACATGTTTTACCTGTGTGTCCAGACGTATACCATCCAGGAGAATAATCCAAGCGAGATTAGTGGTGAACCAAGGAGAGCAACACTTCTCACCAAACTATTATTAATGATAATCTCCGCTCAAATCCACCGCTGTTGGGAGGTAATTTCCGATGTGGGGAGAGAGAGATGCAGTCAGGAGAAGTTTGCACCTAAAAGCAGTCAAAGGGCAGATTTGTTCATCCGTTCGCCAAATACCTTCAGTGTCGAGGAGGCCGACAGAGGAGCCAGAAGAAGTGCAGGGAGTTCAGCACCACGGCAGAGTGGACAGCTCCGACGGCGCAGCGATCTCACCGCGGCCGCTCTCGGGTCTCGTGTGCGCCACCGAGGCAGGAGCCACCAGCCCCAACCTCACTTACTGGCTCAGTCCCGACCGGATTTACATACAATCACGCGGGAGGGAGGGAGGAGAGGGAGGATGAACCAATCGCAAATATCCCGTAGTAGGCAGTATAAGCAGCCGAAACGAGGACAGGCAGAATGTGGAGCGGCTTAGTCCCACCGTCTCCAAACGAAACTGTCCTTGACTAAGACGGGAGGAAAAGGAGAGAGGGGGAGTTGGGCGTCTTTATGACTGCCCCACTCACCCAATCACTCACTCACTCACTCACCCACTCACTCACTTACTCTGCGTCCTACACACACACATAGGTGTGTGATCCAGTGCTGGACTGGCATATAAACACAGTAGTGCTGCATGTACATCGGTTTAGTCAGCACACTGTAGTTTTACTGTGTGATCTCCAGGTGAAGTACTGCTAAAAATCGCCAATATATTCAGAATATTTTCATTCAGAATACTTCGATGTCCTGTTTAGTCATTTATTAGCGTCCCTTCTAACTTTGCCAAGCTTTTTAGTCAACTAACAAACGAGAATCAGTGATATTTTCTATCCTGTCAGTTGTTGGCCTCCTTTGTCTGCACTTAGGGTTAGTTTGTGGTGCCTACAATGTGCTTAACCTAAGCGTTTTCATTTAGTTCCAATTTTTGCTACATCTACTTTAAATATAAGGTGGAAATGCTGAAAATTCTAGACTAGTATTTTTACCTGACCGCGACAGATTCACATTTTACAGACACATGGTACAGCGTGATTTCGGTAAACTATATAACACTTTTATCTAAAGCGCTTTTTTACATTCACCCATTCACTCACACACCAATGGTGCTGGCTGCCATGCAAAGTGCTCACCTGACCCAGGTGTCAGTGTCACTTTGACGCGTAGCTGGGACCGGGGATCGAACCACTGACCCTGTGGTCCATGGTGCCATTGCCTAGTCACTGTAATCTGTAATTGCATTGTCCTGTCATTGTCTTCTGTGTAGAGTATTTTTACTTTTGATGCTTTAAGTATATTTGGCTGATAAAACTTTGTTACCTAAGTATATTTCTTAATGCAGAACTTTAACAGTAAAACATTTGGGTACTTCTTCTATAACCAGTAGTACTTGCTGTTTGTTGCACTCTGCACATTACAAGTGCCCACACATACTTACACAACAACAACAAACTGTGGTGAAGGTATTCGGATCTTTAAGTCTTTATTTACTACACAGTAAATACATTCCGCTACAGGTAAAGGTCCTCCATTCAAAGTACCTCTGCAAAATAATCAGGAAATATAAAAGTTTACATACTTTTTCTGATGCAATAATTGTCTCTTTAATGTCACAGTTCGAAAATGTGGCACTTTTTCCCAGCTGTGGACATGCTTTCATCTGTAGTACATCTTTGATTTTGTACAATTTTATTCCAGTTTTTTAAACTACTAAAATACTCCGTACTTGTTAACTTTCACCTGTGTCTAATTGCACCGGTACCATGTGAACATCTGTCAGAAAAGAACATACTGTAAGCTCCTAGACATTCTGTATCATCATGTGACTAATGATGATAGTCATTATCATATGCAACCATCCAAAATAAAAAAAAAGTCAGCGGAGAACAATGACATTTTTAATAAAAGTTAGAGTCTTCAAATTATCCCGTAATGAGCCACAGATCATAAAATGGACTTTATCTTTAGCCCTACCTAAATTACATGCCAAAAAAAAAAAGCTTCTCCACAGGGAGCTCATTAAACCCAACTGTTTCTATAGCTACCAACAAACAGCATCAGTAGATATAGAAACTTGAAGGTAACCTAACTGTACACGGGGAGATTTTCGACCAGGAGTAGGTGTAGTATTCCCCTTAAGACCATCAGATTTATATTTTCTGTGATATACGATGTGCTTCATTTACAGGGAATCACAAAGTTGTGTTTGATGATGTGCAACTATTAAACTATTGTTTTCATATGATTTTCAGAATTTAGACTTCAAAATGTGATGAGAGTTTGCACTGTATGGCAGGTTGCACTGGTTGAATGCCACCACAATATCTACATACAATATGTACTTCTCTTTTGTCGTCCTGTTCAGTGTACAGCACTCACAAAACTGTATTTACACATGTCTGCTGTATCTCTCTCTGCAAAATAACTGAGGCATGTTAGCTTTACTGCAGCTGGAACAGAAGAACAGTGTGAGGATGAGCTGTGCTGCTTGCTAGCATTAGTCACCATGACCAAAGAAAGAAACACCACCAACACAAACCTTGGCCGTGTCTCAATCCAATCCCTAGTTTGGTATTGACTGTACTTCCCAGGGAATAATACATTTTCTGGCTTTTCCTGGTGCAAAAACAATTCCAGTGTATGGAAAGATGCAGGAAAAACTGATGATCGAACTCCGTCCTCACTGACTGGAACCACAGCCCTTCTACTTCAGTGAACTTTCATAAGACGCAGAGTAGAATGCTGGCTGAGCAGAATTAAAAACTGTTGCTGAATTATGCTAACGTCCTATGATCTTTAATATGCTATACATTTATGAAAAATTTAATCTGTTTTTGGGAATATGTCATCATCATAGTGACTGTGTAGTTGCAGGTTGCAAACTGTTGGACTGCAAATTGGAGCTGTTTGCAGCGACTTTATTGTCTTCTCTTCAGTTTTTTTTTTCAGGCGAGCATTATTAGGATTGTGTAAGTCACTGACTCATCCGTGTAGCCGTGTTTAGTGAATCGGTAACCTAATAATAGTGACTTGCTGCTCGTGTAAAGACAGGTCTGAAACAAAACATACAGGAGACGTCCACACTGGAATGTGATTGTTTTAGCAATTCACATGTACAAAATGGATTCTTATTTTTTGATGCACAAAAGCAGCTTTGTTGGTTACGAAACTATTGGTATTGTCAAACTCTGATTTTCATTCAATAACATTTTATTTTATATTATTTTATTTCTCACATGCTATAATATCTGCACATTCCACAGTAATAGTTATCGTTGGCATTGGATCATTGCTGAATATCTCTGCGCTGCTACAAGTGTGTGTGTGTGTGTGTGTGTGTGTTTTGGTGCATATGAGCTAAATTAGGCAAACTACCGTGTTAGCATGTCGTACAAAAAACCATAACTTTTTAAAGTGCATTGCCTAAATCAAGCTCAAGCTTCTTATTTTAATTAAAAAAAGAAGGTTTTAATAAAGAAAATATAAACACCAGCCCTTAAATCATCATACAATGAGGAGAAAACATTAAATCAATTCAATCTCTGACCTCACCTCTATCCCAATTTTCTCTCTGCAGAACTGTAAATGTGTGTATTTCTACAGCAAATAGCACTGAATCCGAATGTAACTTTCACTTTGTGCATCCTGCTGCATGATCATGCACATTCACAATTTATATCATCTCATGCTTATTCAAAAAATAGGAAACAAGTGTCCGTTTGAATGGGCTGCTCAACCTAAAAATTCAAAACTGTGAAAAGTGAATAAAAAGGGTAGCGCACCATCAAAGCTAAGATGCCTGTAGAGTGAATAAAATATTAATGTTTTACTAATAAATTCTAATAAAATATGAATATTTTACTACAAGTATAATAAAATACGAAGCTCTACAGGCATTTTTGCTTTGATGATGTGTCACCATTTTTTGCATCTCACATTCTGTCTGACAGGTTCCCATCCCATATCCGGCACTAATGGCCAGCAGGGATATTGGTTACAGTGTTACCTAATCCCTGTGACTGTGGCTTTGATAGTGTTGAGGTCAGTGTAATGAACATTTTAGTACCAAGTGGGTAACAATGGCATAGAGTTAAGGGACTTTGAAGGTGATTATAGTTTAAATAGAATACTCTACCTTGATCCCACCAATCTACTTTTCGCCCTGCTCAAAATCTTTGTCCTGCACATGTGTACATGTAAAAAGCAGGTGAGAGGACATCAAGTTTCTGTAATCTGCTACGTTGGTTTCATATTTACACAAAATCAATACAAAGACAAAAAGCTGCTTTAAACTGCTTAAAGCTACAATATGCAATTTAAGCTAGTGCTCTGCTCTGCACCCAGCCCTCGCCTGCTGCGCGATACACTCCGCCCCAGTCTGACCTGCACGTCACACGGTAGTTGTTATGAAATTATACTAAAGACAGTAATCCGTGCTTACGAAGGAAACAGGAAAAACATTTATTCTGATTGGTTGGAAGGGTGAGTAGTGAGTCTGAATCACAGGAGGCTTTGATTACACTGCTCGGTATAGACGTTTAAAGGTTTGAAAGCACACAACCACATTTCAAGAGCTTCGTAGTTTGTAAGAAGGCGTTTGAGCGGAAGCAGGCATTGATTTGCAAGAGCTGAGTCAGACTTGTGATCATAACGGTTGATTCTAGTGAGGAACAAAAATCACACAGGGAAAACAGACATAGAAACGAGTGCGCGTACATTTGTGATTGAGCGTACATCTGAACTGCTCGCTCTTAAATGCTGACTTGCAAACCAAGGAGCTCTGAAAATTAGGTTTGTGTGTTGTCAAGAGTCTTGGCCTTGATGTGCTTCGAGAGATCAACACAAATGTGTGATGGATTTAGAGAAAGCAGCCAACACCAGACACAAACTATGCCCTATTCCTAGTCTTCTCACTGAAGACACGGTGTATCAGCGGCTTCCTGCTACCCAGCAAGCTTCACTCTTAAAGGAACCTAAGAACGAGCAGATAACATAAGTGTCTGTCTGTGCAGAACATAAAGTGTGTGGAACGGTAAAAACCCTGATTATAATGAACTGTGTCCAAAAGTCAAATACAGGAGCATATTTCTAGTTGTTCCAAAAAAGTTGCATACTATATCAAATACATTGATGGATTGTAGGTAAAAGATTTAGTCACAGCCTCTAAGATCAAAGTCAGCTGCTTTCTTTGCCTAGTACCTCCTTTTTGAAATGTTAAGCAGAACTGTCCCATCATCACAGTCCTTTGTTGGGTTGTAGCTGGAGGGGACACTCACAATTTGCCAAAAGAGGTCACTGTCAGAAAAATGCACACATGGCTCCACATTGCTGGTAGCAGGGGCGCCTGGTGGCTCAGTGGAATAGCATTGGGTTGGGATGGAGAAGGCAGTGTGTTCCAATCCCACCCCACCAGGTGTGGCCCTGCCCAGCCACCAAGGGCAACCCTGGTGCCGGTCTAGAGCCTGGATTAAATGGGAGGGTCACGGCTGGGAGGGCACCCTGCGTAAAAACTCATGCCAAATCAACATGCGGAACACGTTCCGCTGTGGTGACCCCTGAAGGGACAAACCGAAAGCCGATGAGTTTTAATCTTAGCGGCTGGCATGTTGTTTGTAAACTGCAGGAGTCACATCACCGTAAATCAGACGTGCTGTATGTGCTGACACTTATCCAGCACGTGTGCTGTTCCTCCTGGAAAATGAAGTTATAGCATGATCCATTAAGGCAAATAAGAGTGAGCTCTCCCTTGGCATTCTCGCTGCGAATCCGGTGATTATGCTGCCACATCTGTGCTTATAAACAACCCGTGTGTATATGTCACACGGGTTCTATTGAGAGGGCTGTAATTTATTGTGCAGACAATTAATGTCCTGCATGTTAAATAAGGAAGAGGGGGAAGGAATTGTCTCCATGAAATATAGCATGTTGTACTGTTGGGCTATTCAAGCTGGGAATTCATTTTGTGCTCTGTGGTGTGTGCACAGGCTGTTGGAGAGTACAATACTTTATGGGTGTGTGTCCCTCAGCTTGAAAGGGTGTGTATGCACACAGCAAAGTGATAGACAAAACACTTTTCTCTGTGTGTGTGTGTTCATTTGTCTGTGTTGGGTTTTTGTTCAGTAGCATCATTTCAGGACATTTTAGCATTGTGTGGTTTCAAAATCCTGGTTTTAGGAATAGTGTGTGTGTGTGTGTGTGTGTGTGTGTGTGTGTGTGTGTGTGTGTGTGTGTGTTTGTGTGTGTGAATTCACCATTTAGCTTTTGCATGTTTCTATGTGTGTGGATTTACACACAAGAAGGGCAGTAAGGATAATCTGCGTGTGTGTCCATGTATGTTGGTGTGTGGTGGAGGCTTGTACTGTACACCAAAGATGTACAGTTAGATTGTGACACATTGCATGGGAAGCGTCAGCAGGCGCATGCTCACACAGACCAGTATCCCGTTATCCATTAAACTGCATAGTTTCGTGAACGCACCCAGATTGCGGTGTCAGCTCGGTGTACACTCACTGCGACTGCCGCTGCGTTACGTCCAAGCATATGGCTGCCGCTCTCCACTCTCTGGGCTTCTGCTCCGACAGACTGACATTAGTTTGGATCCGTCTTCCTGAGCAGAGTTTTCTTCTGTTTCATTTCCCGATGCGTTCGACCTCTGTGAGTTGATGCAGCAGTGGCGCTGAGGAGTCGGCCTGTGCACGTGCTGAGCTAAAGTTAAGAAAGAACAACCACAGTTTTAAAATTGAGTAGCTGGGAAAAGTCGATTGTTACAAATTAATTTGAAAAAGTAATAGAGTGGATTTCTTAAGGCAGTGATTTACAAAATAACTGGAAAGGGAGGCTGAAAACTAGATTCAAAGGTGTTGGACTATAATACAGATTTAGTTAGTGCTGGAATTACTTATCAATTACTTGATTACTTATTTGCTTCAAAGGCAGAAAACTAATCAACACCAATTATGATAATTGGTGTTGATTAGTTTTCTAACAATTTGCTGGGTTCAGCTTCTCAAGTGTGAGGATTTGCTGCTTTCCTTACAATTACTGCCGAGCAAACGGCGTCTGGAGTGTTTGTCAGGCAAAACAAGTGATTTAAAGGTGCCACCTTTTGCTCTGGAAAGATGTGATTGGCATTTTTCATTTCATGACACACTTCTAAGGCCAAGTTCGAACCGACATTAGCACTTCATCAAAGAAATGAGCCTTTCCCATTCGTTTCAAGGATACTGATGCATCGCCACTGTGATGCTCATGGGCTCCAGAGAAACGTCAGTGTCACCAGAAAACAAACAAAACCACAAACAGGAGAAAATAAATGCTGCATTAAGTACACGTGCAAATGTACAATCCTAGATTACTTTATAAAATGGAGGAAGCAATTCTTCGGGTCAACGTCTCATTTTCAATACACAGGTTAATATGTGTTTGTTTTAATAACTTAGCAGAATTGTGAATCTGACGCATGATTGCAAGTCTAATAAGCACCGAATCTCATCAATGTATTCAACCAAAGTGGATTTACTCAGTAAATTATTACTCATTAACGTTAAACTCACACCTACCCTATGCTTTTACTCAACGCGCAGAGTATTTTTCAATGGTATCACCAACAAGTAGCTGACAGAGCCAATTCCAAAAAAGTCAAGGATGATGTGAAAAACATCAATAAGAACAAAAGGCAATGATTTGCAAATCTCTTCAAGCCATATTGTATTCACAATAGAACATAAACAACATCAGATGTTGAAACTGAGATATTTTACTATTTCATGGAAAATATTAGCTCATTTTGAATTTGATGGCAGAAAACATCCAGCTTATTATCAGCGGACAGTTCAAAAGCCTGCATCTCTAATGGTGTAGCGGTGCATTAGTGCTTATGGCGTTGGCAGCTTACACATCTGGAAAGGAACGATCAATGCTGAAAGATACATAGAGGTTTTAAAGCAAAATATGCTCCCATCCCCTGTCTCAGGTTCCACATCTGATATGTTTTTTATGTTCTATTGTGAATAAAATATGGGTTTATGAGGTTTGGAAATCATTGCATTCGGTTTTCTTTTAGGTTTCAAACATCTTCCCAACTTTTTGGGAATTGGCGTTGTAATTTAATAATCTAAATTGGTTTAATAGAAATACTTTTTAAAATGAAACCTGTGATTTTTAGTGGCAAGTGTATAAATTTTATGAAAACATGGCAGAAATGCCAGCGTACATGGAGGAAATCTGCACAGTAACAGTGGAGGCTGACAGTCCAAAGAGCGTTAGGAGGATTTTCTAAATATACTTTCACCATTCAGTTTTGTGTATCCGTGCTCTTGAATGTTTTCAGCAGGCCTCGCTTAGAAGTGTTTTGCTCCAGTCATTTATGCACAGAGTGATACTTTGAAAATGAGTGGAAGTCTTTGCTGAGTCATTCCTAATGGAATAGTCTGCTGGTACATTCATAATGCAGCAGTTGTGGCACTTTGAGTGAAAGCTCTTGTCTCTGACTGGAGGTCAGAGTCCAAACATTGCTCTAATATCAAAGCATAGAAACCCAAACAGCACTCAAAGTAGGACATGACACCATACTGCTTCCAGGGCATCTCAACTTTTATTTGTGGCCAATGTTTTCTACGCTCAAATTACTGCATCCTGCCATAGGCCTCTATCCAGAATTAAAGGAAAAAAATGTGCTTAACAGATAGTTTGTGTGCTGCTTAGTAATTTTCTTCGCCATTTTGGACATTTTATGACAGCAGAAACCTTCAAGAACATGAAAGTGGCTCCTGAACATCTCAGCTGTAACTACCGTAGCCAAACAATTTCCCCAAAGGACGCGGATGAAAAAGTGGATCACCAATGATCAAATAGTTTTGTAGCTACTACAACTGAGTGTTGTAGCCTTTTGAAGTGTTTCTCTTAGCTAAGCATTGATTCCCAAATGATGTGAAATAAAATATGACCCAGCAGGGAGAAAAACATGAAACATTTCTTTGACAAAAAGAGACATGGTCCAGATTTAAAGCAGGTCTATGAACAAGCTTATTAGTGTGAGTTGGACAAACTTCTATTATAATATTTACATTTTTTTAAATTATATATATATATATATATATATATATATGGTTTTGTTTTTTAGCAGCACTTTCTTTGCTATCTGCTTACACTCTTAGCTCAGAGCTGTAGCTGCTGCAGCACTGGTGAGACAGGCAGAGACAATATAAGATGAGACCACATTGATGACAATGCCTGAATGTTTTAAGTCGTTAAACTTGCATGTGTGCATGTGCAGCAGAAAATATGCTAATAAAAAAGGAAAAGACAGGCGACAGTCTGTCCAAATTGTTGCATGCTTCTTAAAAAGAGTCTTGCAAACAAGGGCCTTGCAACCGTATATTGAATTTTGTTTTCTCTAATTGTCTGTTCTTGTGATTTAGGAGATGCAGTCTGATTGATGTGGTTTACCCGCTGTTTGTGGATTAAAATACACTAACAACATTGACTAAACGACTAAAGAACCAACACAGAAAAACAACAATGGAACCCAAACTCCTGTCTCTCGTTTTAAACTGCTACTTTTTTTTAACCACCCCACCAACTTTAAAATGAGGGGACTGTAATATTTACTATGACCACTAGATGTCACCAATTTCCCACTTGGTAATCGGGCAGCAGGTCACAGGCTGAAAATTACTGGTAACTCTCCATTCAGTAGCATTAAGGCATTAGGTGGCTAGAACAGTGGACGAACAATTTCCGCAGAGGAACTAGGTAGGTTGTTTGTTCGAGAATGGGAAAACAACCGACACAAATGTCTTAGTGTGAGGTGACGCATAGTGGCTGTAGTGAATATAACACTGGGATTTAGTCACAGAGAAGTTTGCAAAGCGTGGACTGGGGTGGTTGGATGGGTCACTAAATCATAAAGAGGAATTTCCAGTAGAAGACTGGAGTTTAACTGCAGTCCAATGTGAAGCGACTGTTGCTTGGTTATATGAGAGGGTCAACAGTCCATCTTGGTTTTTGGTTGGAGGACTTGTGGGTATGTCAGGATCTGGGATGATTTGTTTAGAAATAGTGGCTAATCTGACTGCTCTGCATCTCAAATAGTAACTTAAATAACATCATCTAGGAGGTTTATGTGTCAGATTAATGTAGTAGAATGTAATGTAGTACTAGCACTTACAGTACTGTAGATACTTTCCATCGCTGCTAAAAAGTGATCCAGATACAGAATGTGAGGGGGAGGTAAGTGGAGATTCAGGGAAGTGAAGAAGCAGATTTGGATCAGTACCAAGCTCTGATAGGAAGGGAAAGGGATGAAACATCTTCTTTGAACCAGACAAGTCAGGTTGTTTCCAGCCACGTACTGTACTGGCTCTGCACAAAGAACAAACCAACAAGATGGACACAATTCCCACATATGGACAGACCTGATAATTTGGCCGTAAAAATACTTTGATTAAAATCCTTTCATAATTGTACTGATGTTAAATTGCAACAGGACTTATACTCCCACAACACAAGGCAACATAATGGCACTGTGCTGAGTAAAAGAGGGAACCTACACACATAGCAACACAACACATTCACACTGTGGAGAAGGAGCAGTAGAAATCTCTGGTTGTAAGAAATTACCAACAGTGTGAAGCATGTAGGTGCAGATCGGAAAGAGATAAGCAGTAATATTTAATGCCCTTAGATTTATTTAAAATATAAGGGCATAATCTAAGTCTAACCTAAGTTTCTGAAATTTAGTTTGTGTATGTGATTCTATTAAACAACAGATTACGCCCATAATGTTCTGCATTATGTTCATGGTGCAGTGCAATTCTTCTGAATGTGCCGTGCGGCTAATGAGCAACCCAATCACGGTCCTACACTACGTCCATGATTTATATGCATGCCTGCATTCTGTCCATATTGTGATCAGATCTCATTATGCAAAGCAAGCGAACATGAAAAGCTCTTGCTCTGCAGCCTGAACCTTTTCGCTGCAAAGGGGTTTCATCTTTCACAGTTACAGACGTGACAATGAGGCCAGGAAGTAAACACCAGCCAAAAACAGCGTTTCACAGCTTCCTATGCTTGGTTGGGTGTACTTCATCTGTAACTGCATCCATCAGCGATGCCACAGTGGACTGACACACCCTGGAGGACACTTCTACATGGCGGCAAAAAAGGGGAGAAGTGTAGCCACTGGAGGTCAGCAAGAACTAGATTTCTCGGACCCTTTCAGCCTCTCTCAGAGCTGAACGACAAAGACATCGCACACCTGAAGCTCGTAATATCAAATGACCGCCCCTCCAAACCACACACATTATTGCTGTTTTGTGATAAATACGGGACTTCAAAATGGAGATGAGCCTACGCTGGCAAATGTTTTGGTCCTTCAGCCACAGGGGCACTGAAAAAAACTTCTACACCATTAGCTGTTTTGTGTAGATAATATTAGTGTGAGTGCATACATGTGCATGTAAGTATGAGTTTTATAAAATTAGAAACAATGTTCTGATATATTCTTTCAGTTCAGTTCATTTTGTTGACTTTATTATTGACGTCCAGATCAATTTTAATAATAGGGAAAATGGTCCAGTCAATATTTATTACTCAGTTTTTGTAGACTTGTTTTTATGAAGTCTTTGAATAAAACAACAACAAGGTTGTCTCAACGCTAGTAACAACTGGAAGCCGGTTGAAGCTATAGTTGAATTTACGACTCTTTCCAGGAAACGTCATGGGAGGAAATTTGGAAATGAACTGGAATTTCTGGATGGTGCAGTCATTTAAAGCAGGTGTGAACTCCATTTTCTTTTTCCTTTTATGCCAGTCAGTTGTTTCGGCAAGTGCCTAAAATCAGCAAGTGAAACCAGACTCCCCCAAATTCCTTTAGCCTGATTTATCATCTAAATTCATAAGCTCTGGTGCATTCTGGTGACTGATAGTGACTCATTTCCATAATTATTTTAAACCTCACCCAGTGAATAATAATACGATGAGTATTTCATTTTAGATTTGATTTTGTTATGCAGATAAAAGGGTAATGGAGATATTGAGTCAACGGGACTTTGCAGATGTGGAAATTAATAGATTTCTATTTAATTTCTATTTATTTATTTATTTTTTCTACATTTTCAGTTCATTCGCTTCACCAACTCAGTGGGTTGGGCTTAGGCTTGATAGGAGTAGTAAAAGTTGAAAAAACTGCATTAAAACTATATTGTTATTGACACTGCATCTCAAAATGTTTCTCGGCTTAAAAACAAGCCTGTGCACAGCCCACCTGGATCTGCAAAGCTGGTGGTATTTGGCAGTAAATGCCAAACCTCAGAGAGTTATCTTTTTACTGTTTCTGACTCTGAAGAGCACACCAAAACATAAATATACAATCTTGTATTATCCGTCAGAAAACCTGCGAGATAAGTTCCCTTTTTTATCTTTCGCTCGGTAAAATTCATATCACTGTTTATTTTCTCGTTGCACTTTCAGGCTTCTCCAACATTGTTCACGACACACAAGGTTTTTATTTACACCTTTACTTGCTTGTACTGTAAATGTCCCTGAGGCACGGAAACAGGATGATGTCGGAGACTCGGGACACTCCTCACTCTCTGTATCATCTGACAAACGCACCCTTCTCCAATTCGGCGCGCTGTTTTTAAGTTTCAAGAACTTTCCATCTCGGCCTCTGCGCTGCCTTTTACGATGACTGCTCAGCGCACCACCTTTTTTCGGCCTGCTTTATTCAGCTCCACCGACAGCCACCTGCAGGCTCTGATTTAAAAGTGGGAAAGATATCTACTTATCGCTCCCCAGTCCCTCTGTGTATTCTGCAGGGAAAGATCAGGTCGAAGCACAGATGCCAAACACCGTATTTGCATGTAAATAAACTTTTCCATGTGAGTTGAGTCACTGAAATGTTCAACCTTTGTTTCCAAATAGATTTTAAGATCTGTGGAAAATAAGAAGAATGTAGAAATATGCTAATCGTTCTTTTTTTTTTTTTTTTTTTTACAAAACTATTTGGCTCCAAGTGACTGAATGTGACTCAGAAACTTTGCTTTTATCATAACATTTTTAATTATGTCTTCTAAAAGCTTATGAGCCTTTCTAGTTTTGTTTTACATCTCAGTGCCTACTTCACCAATGAAGTGTAAAATCACCCCACTAACACATTTTAGGGAAGTTTATCTTTGAACAAACTTTAATTAAAGCAACCTTTTTTATTGCCTAATCGTTAGAAGTCGAATGAGCCTCATCAACCAAGATACAGTGTATTAGATGAAAAGCAAAGAATGAGGGGGATTTGCAGATAACAGTGGGCTTCCCCTTATGAAGCTGTGATGTGGTTTACACAAAAAAAGAATTAGAAGATGCAGGTGAGCAGAATAATAGGCAATGCTGTTATTTTTTGGGGGCTTAATTAATCATAACCACCATGTAGACAACAGAGAACAGCTGCTGGCACTTTTACAGTAAACTCTTCCCAGGCCTTTTCCATCTATGAGCCCAAAGTCCCTGGCACAGATGTATCAATCCCATTCTTGATTCTTCCCTCAACCCCATTTTGATTGTTTCCTCACACCCATGAAAGTAAGTCTTCAATAAGCACCTGCACAGATGCTGGTGATTCCCTGGGATTTTACGTCCAATCTCTCTCTAATCACAGCTTCACCCTCCTGTGAAACCTCTCTCCCAGCTTTCCCTGCCAGCCACCCAGCTACAGTATCACACTATCACTTTATTGCCTCTTCACGCTGATCTTAAGTCTTACTTGAGGCAAGCTACACTTTTATCCTACATCCGCCGCCAACATCTCCTCCATCTTCCTCTGTCTACCGCCAGATTAGCCTAGCTCCTCTTTTTTCCTCCCTACTCCTGCTCGCCAGTAGGCTTCTGACAGCAATATCGGTTTCATAATCCACTTTAGGGTGAGCTGTGAGATCTAAGACATTACACGCCTCAAGCTTCACTATCTAATGCTCTCTGTTTAGATCACCTGGCCCTCAATACACCGGCTTTTGTTTTCAGAGCTCACACTTTATCTACAGGCCACTGGGATGCTACAGGATGCCTTGCATTTCATCTGGATATTTAGTGTTTTGCCTCCCATTAGCCCTGTCTGCATATAGTTGCTCCTTTGCACAATCTCTGCATTATCTTTTCATTTGCATCTACATTAATCGGTATTGAAAGGAAAAGAGATAATAAAACGCATGTTTATGACCCACCAAACAGTGTTTTTGCAGGGGATGAGTGAAATGCTAAGAGCTTGGACTTGGAGTTTTATTTTTACCAAAGGCTAATGGGGACATCTAGTGTCGAATGAAGAAACAAAAAGGAAAGGTTTCTGTTATTTTTCCTTTTGACGAGACCAGACCCTCTCCTTTCAAATCACAGTTTCACCTAATGCTCTTCCTAAAGAAACAGGACGCGGCGATTGGAGCTAAGGAGGAACGTTTCAATTTGCTTAAAAGCAAAAGATCGGTCTCAGCCCTCTGCCACCAACTGGAAAATACAAAGTTGAAGATTAGTAGAGTGGAAAATTAATTTCAGTCTGTATCCTGCTTTAGATCATGATTTGGGACAAACACGGGTTAAAATGTGGTTCCAGATTAAGAAAGGTTTAGCACTGAGGATGCAGCTTTGATAAACTGCCTTTTTGGATGTGGGTTTGCATTTTCCAAATTCACATGGAATAAAAAGAAAAATAATCATCCTGCTGTACTTAATATGGATCACAGAATGTTTGTATTGGTTGTTTATTTGCGTCTTTGTAGTCATGTTTGCTTTTCCTTGGTGATGTGTGTCTCTTTTTCTGGTCATTTTGAGAATCTTTGTAGTTGAATTCAGTCTTTTTGTAGTCATGTTTGTCTCTTTGTGGTCAATTTGTCTCTCTGTGCAGTGTATTTGCATCTCTTTGTGGAGGATTTGCATCCCTTTAAAGTCAGTTTTCCGTCTCTGTGTGGTCGTCTTTTTGTGGCAATTTTGCATATCTCAAAAGACAATTTGCCTCTCGTGGGGTCTTTTTGTCGCTTTGTGGTCATTTTGGATCTCTTCAGGGTCATTTTCAAGAGAGACGTCCTCCTAGGCAGAGGCCTCCCATGTATAAAACTCTTGTTGTCTCTTTAACCCCCCCCTCCCCCCGCTCACTGCTTCTCCTGCTTTGATTAGCTCCCATTAAGACACTACTCCAAGCCACTCAGCTTCCCAACACATTTACAAGTCATAAAGTATTGCAATCAACAAACTTGCACCAGGCCAAAACTCTCCAGTTGCTCATTTGGAATTTGACACAATGACGCAGAGAATTCAAATAGAAACAAAGTGATGCTTGACACAGTTCGGGATGAGTGAAAAATGCTGCCAGTATTTATGTCTTAAAAGAATCCAAATCTGTGACAGAGATGCCCCTGGGAGGAGATGCAACTGTGTCCCCTGTCAACAGTGAGGGAATTGGTCCAAAGAGTTTGGCTGGAAGAAGAGAAGATGCCACAGCCAGAGAGCAAAATAACCAAAACCATTTGTTACCAGTACAGAGGGGCACTGCGGCTAACTGGTTTTAGATACGAGGCAAATGCGATGAATTGCATATCATCTTGGATCTGCTGTTATCAGAGACAGGAAGCAGAGTTTTCATTCTGGGAGACATTATTTCAGAGCAGAAGGAGATCAAATTCTGCAATGCAGAGAGTGAACAAGAACTTTTCGGTTCCAGGAAGCACATACATCTCGTTAAGAACTCTGTGACAAAAATATTCAGCTCATCCAAGATGGTTGTGAACTACAACAGCCCTCAGCTTTTGCAGTATATGACAAGTAAGTCTCTAAGATTTAGGGATTAGTGCTGTTCTGTTTTGGCTGTTTCTAACAACTTCACTTCACTTGCCTTTGTCTTTTATTATGTTTAATCTGTTTCATCAGTGCCAGAAGAATAAACTTTAATTGTTAGCTGTAAATACAGCAGAAGGTGACAGATTTGTGTTTTGAAGGTGTTCACATGTTTCGTACATGTCCCACCCACATGAGTCCTCACATGGACACATGGATGATGTGGATCATGTGCCAAGGCTTTCACTCAGCCTTTCACTGTCTCATGATCTCAATTCAAGGGACATTTTTAAAGTGACACAGCATTATCCACTATGATAAGAATGGTATTTATCCTTGTAATAGAGTGTTGCTGAACCTTTGCAAAGGAGATTTTAAAATTTAATACCAGAACAACTTAAACTGGTCCATCCATGCATGCATCCTTTAGCTATGCCTACTTATCCTATGGAGGGTTGGAGGGAAGTTGGAGCTGATCTCACTTGACACTTGGTGAGAAGCACAAATTAAAAACTTGCGCACTTTGAAATATCTTGAGTTGTTTGAATATGGATCTTTAATGTCGGAAAGTTATACTGCACGACAAAACTAAAGACGGCTTGACACATCAGTGATAAACTAATTAACACCTGTTGTTGGATCACTTGGCTTTTTCACAGCTGACATTTCGATTTGTCATAGCAGGAAAGAGAAGGTGTTACTAATAACATTATAGATGCTGTATTGTGAGTCATGACAGTGTGACTGTGAGCCAGCAAGCACAGCACCAGGACCCTGAAGCTGAATGACAAAAACATCTGTGCATGTATGCTAAACACAGAGCAGAGACGGGTAAATTGAATTTAAATAAGCATCCGGGATGATTTGGGGTGTGCAGACTCCTCTTTTGTGCACTTGCAGCAAATGACATTTTGAATCGAAGATCCTATTTAAGAACAGAAGCTTGAACTAATGCCTGCGCCATTCTGCTAACAGCTGTTCCTTTTTATACTGTATTGAGCAATAAACCTTCTCAAACCGTGCAAACAGCGAGTGAATCCTTTTTCTTTACAGCTCTTTGCAAAAACTTCTTACTAGCTGAGTAGATACGTTTGGTTCCATTCAAACAAATTTTTTTCCGTTGATCTCGTTGAGCATGTTGAAAGAAGAAAGTTTTTTTAGAAACACTGCAGTGCTTGTAGAGGATGGTGTACGTGTAGTTTGGCAGGTAATGTATGCATGAAAATATAAGCCACGGAATTTATATACAGTACATTTATATACAGTCTGAATTGCGTCTGAGGGCAGTGATGTGCTCCAACCTGCAGAGAATACCTTTAAATGTTACGGTGCTCAGCCTCCTGCAAATACAACAGTGATTATGTATTTTCATGGGTTATTTAAGGAGCAAATTTTAGTGTTAAATAACAAAGATAAATGCACATCATCATTAGTCACCAACAGAACAGGGCAGTGCAGTAATGACACAAACTTTAAAAAGTATTACGGGTAAAAGAACACTTACTGTGGTTTTTTTGTGAGGTGAGAAAGGTTAAAACAAACCAGCAGAGTGGAATAAAACCGAGCAATGAAACAGAAATTACTTTGTAAAAGTGAATATGTAGAGCAAACCTTTAGAAAAGGTTTAAAAGCCCGAGGTTCTTCGACAGCACTTTCTGAAAGTAAAGGTGGGCGTTTGATCCCCTTTGGCCTTTAAGTGAAGGTGTTTATTGTATTTACTTACTGGGGGGGTTCATGTTGTGAGATGTCAGATTAGCCACAAATTGCTAAGAGGGGTCAAAGATTTAAAAAAGGAAATGGCAGCAGAGTCTACATGGATTTTATTTTTCCTCAGATCACAGACTTCTAAAAGTGTGATGCTCCATGAGAAGTTAAAACAAAACGAAACCAACAAGAATACTGATGTAAAATTCATATTCATTTGTCCACAGTTATCCCACTTCACTCCGTGTTCGTGCTTTATAATAAACTATCGGCCACTAACGGTGGCTTTTGCGCTTTTATCAGCAGCAAAGATTTCTCCTGACCCTCCTCACTAGAATCGCTCAAGATGACATGCAACTGGGGTTTTTAAACTGATCTTAAAATTATCAGAGTATAGTTACTTCTCTCTGCTCTTTTCCATAGCGACTGTATACACAGCTTTATAGTATTATTTTGCTCACTGTATGGGTGTTATGGTTTGCACCCGCTCATATTGTTTCTGGGGAATTAAAAACCTATGCCTCACAGTCAGCCCAGTACCAATTAGCAAACTGTCAAAGCTTGTGAACATCCAGCTACAGTTCCGGATGTTACCCCAGAGAGTTACTGAAGACCAAAAACCAGAGCTGTAGGGGGAGTGAAAGTTGCCAGGTGGACAGAAACATTACTCCAAATTAATGTTAATGTGGGGGAAAAAAGAAGTTTTAATATTGACTATGTGTATAATTTACCAGTGTGTCTTACAGCTTATTTTCTCTGCTCTAACCGTCTTTATTTAGCCCCCACATGTGACCCTAATGTTTTGTACCTAGACCTAACCAGACCACTGTGTTTTCCCAGTTGTAGCCCGGCATTTTTGACTGTTTAGGGTGAAAACAGTGTTACACCATGTTGGTGACATTGTGAATAGCAGCATCTGCATTTCGGAGCATTTGGGGATTACATCAACAAACAGCTCCCTGTAAGAGGACGGAGACCGAAACCCTCCGTGGATGTGAAGGTTTACGCATGTGGATAAAAACTAGAGACTAAAGCAAGAGCTGAACCAACAGCTGTACGTCGTAGGCTAAACTGTATTCAAACTAACTGTCCACTGCTAAGAGAAAATGAACGACCCTCTTTTGTGCAGGGGTATTGTGAATTGTGTAATTCATACGTGTTCCAGCTCATACGTTTTGTTTTTGAACACAGGTGATGGAGCTACAGTCCGGCTTAGTGCAGTTCAATCCATGTCATTGCGAACCGGCAGCAGCAGGTTAAGGGGCCAACACTTCTCGCACAAAACCAGAGCAGTTCCGCTTCCTTCAGCATCACAGCGCTGGCAACGCTCACGCTGGAGGTTCAGAGACACTGTTTCACTCTGACCAAACAAATGTACCATGTATCCCATTGATTCACTTTATTACAGCAGTTTGATTAAACACAGTTGTTCAACGAGAAGTGGGAGAATAAGCCAAAATGTAGAACTCATTTTAATAAATATTTAAGAAAAAGTGTCTTGTTTGAATAATTTGATTACTACATCGTTATTATGTATTGTGTAATCATTCACAGACCCACTAGAGAATTTTTTTTACTACTAAAAATGTACACTCATGTTCTCTACGTCAGCATTTTGGAAAACACGTAATAACTTCTACTTCTATAGACATTTCTTTTGGTGCACATGGTGCCTAAGTATGTGTGTTAACGGACCTCAGGTACGTGAACAGCACACGTACATGGGAGGAGGTTGAAGTAGGGGATTATGCTGATTTATGCTAATTGCTTCAACCTTGACCGAGATCTGTCAACTTGACGAGAGTGTGTGCGGTAATGTGTGTCCTTAGAATCCTTACCAATTGCCCTTACGTACCATTACTTTCTTCGTGCCTATGGCTTTTCGGAAACGTTTCAATCTTAAGGTGCCACCTCTGGGCAGCCATCACTGCTCCAAAACCTCCGCTACTTTTCCAACAGCCCTTTCTCTTACTGCATCACTCATCACCGGTGTCCACTCCACGCCGCGAGATGCCGAGCTCCTGACAGACGCTCCACCTACGACCCAGATTGCTACAGTGTACTTCTAAATTTGAGTTCATCCACTGTCAGAAAGCTGCAGGACTTCTCATCCAGGTCCAAGCCAGACAGCAACTCATAATTATTGTGTGTTCTTTGGTATGTCACCCAGCTCTGGTGGAGATCTGGACTTGGTCAGCCTCACCGTCTCACATCGCACAAAAAACTCCTGCTCTAAATGAAAGGTGTGTGTGCATATTTGTGTGTTTCATATCTTTTCTACTGAAGACAGGGAGACAGGGGGGAAGGGAAAGCATAATACTTTTGTTTAGAACACTGGAAAAAGTATGTATTTGTCTGTCTCACACTTGCCTTTGTTGTGTGTACGTGTGTGTGGATGTCAAACTAGACAAACCAAGCATTTATTCCCTGTTGGAGACCTGTGTGTCATATCCAGGTGAATGTGACAGATCGGGGGCTTTACTACAGTGACAGGGGAAGCAAGGCCATCTTGTTTGTATTATTCATGAGAGCGGGGGATGTCTCATCGGCACGCTGCTTCGGCACAGGCAGATAGCACAGCAGCAAAATAATGGGAAGCTCGGTAGCTCGGTGCTGTGTCATCAGCATCACAGTCCTACAGCAGCATTTAATGCTCAGTGTATTAAAAGTTAATGCAGGGGAGAGGAACACACATTCATTAGTTTTTCAGCTTGCCTCACACGTTCCTGCTCACACTGTGCCAGGCAAAAAAACTAAGTCTTTTTTGTTGTTGCTCAGCACTATATATATTATTTTTTTAGTTTTTATGGTTTATATAGTCGGTTTTTACACCAACCGTAAGATAGGAGAATCTGAAATCGCTTCATTGTATATACAGTCATTTGCAGTGTAATAACTTTTTGTTGAATGAACCAGGTTCTAATAAAACCCCCAATGGTTCCTACAGTACACAAAGAGGGAAACACATAGAACAAACATCACTCAGTGGGTCGTTGTTTGAAAAACCGATTCTGTGCTGAACACATAAAGTAATTATGGTTTAATGAATTTCACGCATGGCTATTAAAGCCCCATTAATGTGATGGCCACTGGACAAGATATGCATCCGTTCAGTATCTTAACCACTCCTCCGGTTCAGGGTCATGGTGGCCTGGAACCCACCCCACACATTACACCAGGGTCTGACCTGGGCAGGTGTCAGGGCGGACACAGAGAAACATACACAGGCAGACAACCATTCACACCCACAGGCAATTTAGAGCCACCATTTAACCTAACATGCATGTATTTGGACTGTGGGAGGAAAGCGGAGTAGGGAGAGCATGTAAACTCCACATGGGAAGACCACAGTTGCCAGGTGGATTTGAACTGGCTTTCAGTGTATATTACAATGATGTCCAGTTCTTGTCCCCCATGTTTTCCCCCTCTGTGCCTACAGCCACACACCTGAAAAGCAATGTTCAAACCCTACATGTTTAAACTCCTGCTAAAAAGACTGGTTTCAGTTTTTAACAAGTTTTTTCTGACATTAACCATCAACTGAAGAATAATCCAGGAATTCCAGCCCTAAATCACTGAGTCAAAGGAGATGAATGTATGGCCAAACAGATATGCTTAACTTCAAAGGATTAAGGAATAAATTGGTTAGTGAATGGAGAAAAGCAAAGTCAGCCTCCTTCATGCCATTATGCTGGCTCACTTGTTTGGAAATATGAATAAATTAACCAGAAATTCAAAGGTGTAACGAAACTGAACAATAATGAAAAGGTCAGTACTGATAAAAAAAACGTTGCAATTTCTTGTCATCTGTCACATGATTTCAGTGGGAGATTCAACACTCATTCATTCATGTTGGTCAAAATGTGAGAAAATTGGTAAAATTATGAGTAAAATTAATAGTTAAAAAGATAAAGATACTGTATATTTGGTTTAGACACTTGCCTTACAAAAGAACACATTGCACACTTGGTAAATCAATCTATTAAAACTGGTGAGTTTCCACAAAGTCCTAAAACAGCTGTCGTGACCCCAGTTGACCCAAGTCTCAGGCACCTGATGAGGCATTTAAATATAGTTCCATTTCAATTGTATGAGTAAACTTTGTCTCTTAAAAAGCCGTGTTTAGCTTTACTGAAAAAAGAAAAAAGAAAAGTTTAAAATGTGATTAACATGCTGGGGATGATTTGCCACCAGATGATTAATGTGTATTTAATCTGACACTTGTGGTAAACTGTGGAAAGTGAGGTTGACACTGATTCATACATAAAATCATTTCAGCAAAGTGTGTGCAAATCCCAGCTTCAGCAGTTTTAATTGTTTTGCCAGCACCACTAATTATCTTATCATGAGCCCATGTACCTCTTCTGGCTTTGTGATGCAATCTCCTCGCAGGGTCTATGCAGCCATACTGCTGCTCCTGGGCGTGCACTGTGATGCATTATTTATGAATGCAGCCGTTTTCTTTCGTTCCATTTCCAAGTGGGCATACATTGTAGTATAGACTGTAATTTTGTGTATGCACAGGATGATGTAACTGTAAGTGTAATCTGAGTGCCACATACAGTAGTTGCACTTTAACACACGCCATGCTGCAGCACAAATGAAGAGCAACCGAGGTAAAAGTGGCCAATTACGGCGGGACAGACGGACACTTTGAATGCCTCCATCTGAAATGAGTTTGAGCTCTTCTACAAGGCTCTGAGCCATATCGTTAAAAAGATAGGAGGTGTTATTTTGGGCTTGCCAAGTGCCGGATTTAAATATAAACTGTTAATTATAGGAAATAAAGACAGAGAATATGACATTTTCTGCCTTTCAGTGAGGTAAAATACGCCACTGCAGGCAACTGCTTTTCATCCCCATAGACTGACTTTTCCACACTGACACACATTAATCTAAAATCAGTTTCTAAACAATGGTGCTGTGTGTTAGGGGTAATATAACAGTATTAATACTGTGAGTCAATATACTTATGGATAAAATGTTTTGCAAACCCTGTTGGGCCTTTGCAAATCAATAAAGATTTTCTGGAAATTTTGCATCGTGAATATGAAAGCTGCACAGACCAATATGACTGTGTGATGTTAAAGTTGTCACCGAGATTAAAAAACCTACACAGAACTGACTCTGGGGTTCCTCTCTCTAAGGTTTTTAGTGTCTTTCAACTACCTGTTTTAGTTTTTTTCAACATCATACGCATCACCACGGTCCTGAAATTGCTTCAGCTGCTTTGTCCTGGATTTGGGGCAAACAAGCAAAACAAAACAATCCCAGTGCACAGCAGGTTTTGGGATACATGCCAGATACTATAGTATTCGAGAAATCAATATTCAATGCTACAGGCCCCATCCTGACAGTAGACCCTCATAAAACACCACCCCCTGAGCAGGGACCTTTTTGGGACCAGTAGCCACAGAACAAAATTCAGATGCCTCTAATGAAAACACATGTAGAGGAACTAAGTTCCTCATAAGGTTCCTGGTCCTTATGAAAACAATCCTACAGCAACAACTTACCTGCCAAGTGACTTGAAATGTGTCAGTGTGCAGTAACTAGGAGAAATTAGTAAAAGTACAACTACTATTTATATGATTTAGTTTCTGAAAATAATACAGTAGTAACATCCAAGCAGCAAGTTCAAGGAATTTGATGTGGTCCAGTCTCAACAGAAAGCAGAGCAAAAGCTTCAACATCAAACAATAATAGTGAACATAATAATGATAAAATCATTAACACAACAGTTTTGCTGTCAGGATTCTACTGTGTGGTTTGGGCGGATTATGTCCATATGAACCTGATGAAACTATGAGGGTGCAAAGAAGCTAAATATACACATTGATATAAGTGAGAGCCACAAATTAAAGCAAACAGTATTTTGTGTGTATATCTGTGACAGACACAAAGTGTATAAAGATACGATGAACCTGGAACTTTTACGATCAACTCTATATATGTATTATATGCTTAAATAAAACCAATTATTATGTTGACATTAATTTGTACAATATCCTATTTTTAGGTATTGAGTGAAAGCATAAAACGCATGGCTCACCCTGTAATCTGGTTTTTTCCGACAGCCTGTGAACGCAGCATGCAGCCAACTTGTTGCACAACCAGAGGAACGCCTCCTCGTCCTCCTCCTCCTCCTCCGTGGGGGGGCGTGTCCTTAGTCTGCAGCTCAGCCTCAACTCAGTCGGTCAGTGCTGGCTGCAGATCGGAGTAGAAACATGGCTTCAAATCGGGTCATCGTGTACGGCGGAAGAGGCGCCCTGGGCTCCAAGTGTGTCCAGCATTTCAAGTCCAGAGGCTGGGTAAGTGCAGCGAGGGGGCCGCAGATCGAACCGCTCCGTAGCTCAGTTGACTCCATGTCTAACTGTTTCTCCGTGTGTGTGTGTGTGTGTGTGTGTGTGTGTGTGTGTGTGTGTGTGTGTCTTTAACAGTGGGTCGCCAGCATCGACATGGCTGCAAACGAGGACGCAAATGAAAACGTGATAGTGAAGACCAGTGAGTGTTTCACGGAGCAGGCGGGACAGGTGAGCTCCGCAGGACGGACGTCAACACGGTCACCTGTCCGGTGCTTTCCGGTGTCGTTAATTGAGCCCTGCAGAGCTAAAAGACCGCATAGAGAGGCTGCCCCCGCCACTAGCTAAAGTCTGACTCTCAGTTTGAACCCAGTTGCCGATATGATTTGTAATATGAATTTATTTTTCACACGTGGGTTATTTATTGTGCTAGCAAAAGGCTAAGCTAATGCTGCGTTTAAGTCACACAGAAAAATATGAGAAGAAGGTTCTTTAGCTCATGCAGAGCTGATAAGTTTCAACGCCTGTCATATGATTTTTATTATTATTATTGATAATCTGCTCAACATTTACATTATCTTATGTATGAAATGGCAAATAAGTCTCAAGGTGACGTCTCAGTCTCTTGTTTCATTCAGTGTGTTGTGAAACTAATCAGCTTACATGTCAAAAATAAACTAAAATTCTGTGCATCTTATTATTCTAACTGGTATTGCTCACTTGTCAACTGTTTTCATGCAAGTATGTTTTGTGACTAACTATGATCGGAGTATCACTTATTTCTCTGATTTAATTTAGCTGAAAGTGTCATGTCTGACATTTTAGTTTATTACTTTAAAATAAAGTGTGTATGACATTGATGATATGATCAAATTTTTTAGAGTATTTATAAATAACTTATAAAGTTGTATAAAGATTATAAAGGCAATAAGACATTTAGATATTATAAATTAGTTTTCTCTTTCCATCATGGGATCAAACATGTATTTATTTGAAAACGCTGTTACTTTAAAGTGGCCTGAGTCATTTCCCTGAATGTCCTCCTTTTGTTTGGTGACTTGAACGCTGCATGAAATCTGTATTCAAAATTTCCATCTGGCGTGTCGACTGACATATAGTTGTCATTTTACTGCCGTGCCTTTTTTGTGTGTGTGAGTGAGACCCCAGGGTTTATGAAATGTTGTTAGCAGTTATCTCTTGTTTGTCTGCAGGTGACGGCAGATGTGGCCCAGTTGTTAGGGGACCAGAAAGTGGATGCAATCTTGTGTGTGGCAGGAGGCTGGGCAGGAGGAAACTGTAGCTCCAAAGGTCAGAATTCAGCCTTTTGTGTGTTTTTACCATTAATTATCAGCCATATTTTATTATCTCTACTACAGGATTAAAAATCATCCACATCTTTTTCAGATTTTTACAAAAACTCTGATCTAATGTGGAAACAGAGTGTGTGGACGTCCACTATCTCCAGCCACCTCGCTTCTCTGCACTTGAAACCTGGCGGACTGTTGACTTTGGCTGGAGCGAAAGCAGGGCTCTCGGGCACTGGAGGTGAGGAGCTTATTTGTGTTTACCCTCCTCTCTGTGATGACCGGGTTTGCGTGAGTGTCACGTCAGGGATTCAGGCGGACTTTGACTTATAGAAGGCTACAATGTGCAAAGGTCTTTGTTTCCAAACCTGCCAGTTCAAATAATGTGGGTAACAGAAAGCTCTACAGGCCTATGACCAGGGAATTGACATGCTGATCAAAGCCACTGGGCATCTCATGGAGCTCACAACAGTGAGCAGGAAAGTGTCGATAAAATGGATTCCAGAAACAAAACAAGCAGAAATAGAGACTAGCTGATGGGACCATGACACGTGTGTTGTGTTCTAAAATGTAATGTCCTACTTTGTTTTATGTTAAAGACATAAAGAGAGTTTGTCTTTAGGTAAAAGAAGGTATCTTACAGTAGGATGCTGCAGGGATTATGTACTTTTCTAATGCAGAAGTGAGCATCTCCCTTCGAAAACCAATGGGAATGAATTTACAAAACTGTTGCGGTAAATAACGAGCAGATGAGGCTCAGTTTTCGGCATAAATCCATTTAATGTCTGAAGTCTCATTTAGACGCTTTTTTTTTTTTAAGATACGTAAAAGTGCGATATTTACTACACATTTTATGTTGCTGAATAGACAAAATTTCTCGACCCAGTGTTAACCACAGAATTCATTTTAGGTGTTAAACTAAAAAGCAATTTAAAAAAAAAAAAGCACATTAACTTCAGCTAATGGAAAAATGCTAAATGATTCTTAATTTCTACAGCTCTTTTGCTCTCGCCTAGTCTTCATATATTTAAATGGATTTGAGCTGAAACCATTAGCTGATGAATCAGTTCACTGTTTTCTGAAACGTTACTCTAAATCATATCTAAATCATGCCAGATTAATCAGTAAAGAAAATGTTTAATTACAGTCGTAATACCATGTGACTCCAGCCTTGTCTCACAGGCTTTGCTGTGGTACCATGTGATATCTCTCTCTCCCCCCCCTCATCTCCAAGCCAACCATGTGATGGGCTAAAATCCAATTCAATACAAACCCCTGGCTCAGCAGTCAGTGCAGAGCCCACATGCTCATTGGCCGCTGGCTTAGGAGGAGAATGACTCAGCAGTCGTGGCTGCACGCATACTGTCCACAGGGACTGAGTGCATTAAGTCCAACGAAACCGAACGAGGGACCTTATTCCTGTCACTCTCTTTGTGGCTGGGATTCCATTTTGCAGGACTGACTGCTTTAGGAGATGTGATTTAGGCAGAAAAGAGCAGTGAAAGCTTGTTTGTGTGCGGTGTAATTAAATATGAAATATAACAAACCGCATTTAGAAGTAGTCGTGTTCGTCCTTTCCCCTGTGTGCATTGATCAAAGCCAATAAGGATAAATGTAGATAATCTGTGCAGTGGAAACCGAAGAGTAGGACGACTGATTGCCTTGACTTTAATGGTTGTTGTTCGTCAAAGATTTATAAATGAAAACCGAGTTAAATGTGCTGTGTGAGTAGACCAGAGCGGTTACCTTGTGTTGAACCTGAAATGGAGGGTGTGTACGCAGTTTGTCTGAACCTCTTCACATGACTTGTGTCTTTTAAGAATCTGTGATTATCCTCCAGGATGTAGGAAAGATCGCAGGGAGCCTGTGGATGCAAACCCATGTAGCTCGAATTTAATCATCAGTTCCAGTAACCTGTCACCTGTGGACTTGTCAGCACACAAGTAGATGAGGATTAGAGATGACGGAGGCTCAGTTACGCCGGGTACTAATCACAACCATCAGCTGCTGATGCTCATTTGGGACATCATGTATGTCTCTGTCTCTTGTCCTGTCCTTGGGTCTGAAATTTCCAAACCGCCTTTATGCGGAGTGGGTTTGGATGCTGCTCACACAGAGTCTAGTCAACATGGTGCTTTCAGTTAACCATAAAACCCAAAACTTCCTCTTTTTTTTGGACAAACTTTTGCTCAAAGTAAAGCCGAAACAGTCTGGTGTGATGTTTAAACCTGCAGGCATAACTCGTGCTCCCTTTTGATTCACGCATGACACCACCCCTTGTTTCTATTGGTCAGTTCTTTGTTGCTCGGGGGGCAGATTCTCAGCATTCTTTTGAAAGCCAGTTTAGACGTTTGGTTACACACACATGTTTCCAGATTCTGAAGCCACAAACATTCCACTGTGTTATTAAAGGCAGGTTTGATGTACGAATTCAGTGCGAGAAGAACAGTCCAACTAGAAAAGAAGAGAACAAGCAGTTAGTTACTATCTTCATGTCGTAGGCGATTTGCACAGTGCGAAGACATCTGCAGCATTTTCGTCCTGCTGCTCTTCCGGTTTTAAAGGTGTTTCTCTACCAAGTTATTGTATAAGTTCATGTCTTTGCAAACGTTTTTTTTTTTCCCAGAACACTTAAAGAATGTCCCATCTCCAATCTATAGGCATGGTAGGCTATGGCATGGCCAAAGCTGCCGTCCACCAGCTGTGTCAGAGTCTTGCAGCAAAAAACAGCGGGTTGCCATCGGGGGCTGCTGCTGTGGCTGTCCTACCGTAAGTACACGCTCGCTCACGACACACACACACACACACACACACACACACACACACACATACACACACAAAACTACTAAAGTCTGACAGTGCTCCAGAGCCAGAACCGTGTTATGCGACAGATGGGACACAGGTAGGAGCTTAAATAAACTGTGAAGTTGGCTTCAAAGTAGATCTGTGAAGTTTGATTTTATGTATTTTTTCTGTATTAGGCATTTCTGTGGCGGCTGCAGCTCAGGGGGTAGAGCAGGTTGTTGACTAATCGCAGGGTTGGTGGGTTGATCAGTAGTTTCTCCAGCGCACATGTCCAAGTTGCTCCCGGTGGGCCAGGTGCAGGGCTCTGCACAGCAGCTTGGCCACCATAGCTATGTGACTCACAGGTCAGTCGCTTTGGATGAAAGATTCTGTCAAACAATTGTGAAGACACGTGTGGCCTCCAAAATCATTGCTCTTCAATTCATAGTTCATAAAACATCTTAGTCTTGATCTACAGGTTTCGCGATTATAGAATGACCAAAAAATAAATAAACTTCCGTAGCTGCATATTGTATTGTTATGATTTCTAAAACCACTCACAGCACATTGACAATGACATTTAAAGGTCCACTATGCTGTAATAAAGACATGACAGTGGTTTTCCCTTGGATGGATTATTCACTTATGCCTTAATAACATCTTTTCTACATTTAATTACTTTTGTTGCTAGAAAACAGAAGCAGGCCACGAATTTGATTTAAAAGATGAGTCAGACATGCAGAACCTCACTTAACATGCACATGGGTTCTGATTTCTTTCCAATTATAGCAACATAACACAGAGTTTCGACATTACGACAACAGCGGCACAACGTGTTCCGCACATTGATTTGGCATGTGTTTTACGCTGGATGCCCTACCCATTTTTGTCCGGGCTCGGGACCAGCACCAGGGTCACCCTAGGTAGCTGTGCGAGGCCAAACCTGGTGGGGTGGGATTCGAACACGCGGCCTACTGTATCCCCACCCAAGGCTCTACCACTGAGCCACCAGACCCCCTAGGAGAAAACGATCGATAAGACTTCCAATTCCGGCAGGTCTCTGGTTGCACACATGATCCGTTTCAGGTGAATGATGCCAACAGACACACACACAGGGCTTTGCATCACACGTTTCTGTGCTCGTGTATTGATTATTAAAACCAGTGGTTTTGCACAGTCATCGTGAGAAGACAGAAATGTGTTTCCAGGGGTGTTTCTTGCTCCTTCTCACTCTGTAGTTGTTTCTGTTCTCTGTCACATCTGTTCAGCATTAGCCCCATGACTTGCACTTATTTTACAGCGTCTCCCCCCCCCGTGCAGTTGCATTGTTATATGCCAGCACTATATTGCAGTATAGTGAATTCCTGATACAGAGGACGTTTAAGCAAGAGTTTTCATAGCACTTCATCTTAAAGCTTATTTTAATCATAAGTGAGTTCTTTTAGTTTACTTGTTTATTTATTGTGAAGTTTCAGTCCTTATCTGTAGGTGTTGTGTTTTATACGTTCACTTTTAGACAAAGCCCGGCGCACCAAATATGCAGTTAGCAGTTGATGTTTGCATTGTATCCATAGATACCAGAAAAGTGTCATTGGATGATTTTGATTCTGAAGAAAACTCAAAAACCTGATGAATCTCTGCAGTTACATTGTATTTTCTTCTGGATGTGATTTCTAATTGGCGTTATCAATGTTAATGTAAGATGTGCATTGTTAACAATTAGTTTGACCTTAGAAAGTCTTACTGAATCTGAAAATGTGTATGTCTTTGTGTTCAGATTTGACTCAGGTTGCCTCAGTCTAGCACAGAGAGTTTGATCCCACCCTAATTGCCTCAGCGTGGCCCACTTCCTGCTGCAGCAGCGACTGCTGGCAGCATTAATGATCAGACTGAGCTCCAATCACTAACTTCCTGTTGTTTTTGGACGCTCCCCATGCACCTGTCCTTTTCCCCTCGTGCAGTATCTTTGCTTCATGTCTCCCCCTTCACATATGCCCATCTTTTTAATTTTAAAATGTTTTTCTGTATTAAATGTTCTGTCCAAAGCACAAAAGACGGTTATTAAATCTCTGTATCTCCTTCTCCATCTCTCCCCCCTCTCATACTACTTGTGAACACTGGTCTTGTAGCTCATACACAATGAGAGTCTGTCATGGTAAATTCAGCATCTTGGTCAGAGCCGATATTACACAGGGACAATGCGTGTTAATATTAGCATGCTTGAACTAAAGGTGACACAAACGCTGTGCTGTGCTGCATTGCTAAATGATATTTGAGTCATGAATATGATAATTCCGCAAATGACTTTTTTATTTGTAATCCACACAGAGCCTGTGCTGCCTTTGTGCTATATGTGCTGCATTCTGCCAGCTCTCCTTCGTCTCTGCCTCACAGATTTGGCTACACACTAACCCTGATTGTCATCTGGTTTAATTTGGCAGCGTTACCTTGGACACGCCGATGAACAGGAAGTTCATGCCTAACGCAGATTTCAGTTCCTGGACGCCGCTGGAGTACATTGCAGAGTGAGTGCTCATCATATTGTTTTTCTTTCTCATTTAGTGGTTGTAGGGAGCATTTGGCAGGGGCAGCTGTAGCTCAGTTGGTAAGGCAGTCCATGTGATAAGGCACTGACCACAGGGTCAGCGGTTCGATCCCTGTTCCCGGCTATATGTCGTAGTGTCTGTGGGCAAGTAGGACACTGAACCCCTAACAGCCTATTTCCCTTCCCAGCTGTGCAGTGCAGGTCCAAGCCCGGTAAAAATAGGGGAGGGTTGCATTAGGAAGGGCATCCGGCGTAAAAACTGTGCTAAATGAACATGCGGACAATGATCCGCTGATCATTGGTGACCCTGAACTAACGGGATAAGCCGAAAGGACAAAAAAAAAAAAAAAGTGAGCATTTGGCAAATCTTTATTTACCAAAGGGCATCAATAGTGATTTGAAATATACAGCAAATATTGTATTATGGGTGTATTTAGTAAATAAATTCATTACGCAAAGATGAAATAACTTTATTGAGCACAGGCTGACTCAGATTTGTCACACAAGTCCATGTGGCTTTCAAGTGCATGTTTCACAAGTGGCCCCCTGCCCACAAGCATGTGGCAGATGGGGCCCGATTGAGGCAGGTGATTTGAATTTTCGCTCTGATTGTTGGTGCTAAAAGCTCTTTTGTTCTCAATGGCTGACACTTAAAACACACATTCACCACTCCTGCCTTAGATCCCACAAACAATTGCAGCCAAATACATTAAAATTACTCCAAATACCTGACAAAATGTTCAGCCAGGTATACACACGGATGTGAAATTAAACACACGTCGTTCAAAATCATTTGCTGTGTAATATAAGTTTTATTGGTCAAATTTTGTCATTAAAAAACAATCAGACCTTTTTCAAGACAGGTTCTAAAAATGTGGAGAAGTCCTAGCAATTGTGTCGTTTGTAGGTTCAGATTCTGTCCACTGCCAAATGAAATCATCTTTTGGATAATATCCAATTTCTATTTATGGCAAGTGTCTGTGTGTTTTGTAATTTGTCAGTGCCGCTGCTGATATGACACCAGTGCCACTAATAAAGACAAAACACCTTACCGTTTGAAGCAAACATCTTTATTTAATAACTGTACATGATTTCAGATTTGCAGCATAATCGAGACCGACGTCCCATGTGCACTGGCATTTCTCTGCTTCAGTTTAGCACTGTGGTAGATGAATGAGCATCCAAATGTTGACAGGATTATCTTGTCTTCATCAGCTAAAATGAATCAAAACCTCAATGTTGAAGAACTAAGCCTATATGAATAGAACGGGCTAAATCATGATTGGAATAAATAACAATAAAAATCTGACCAGGAATTCAGTCAGGGTTTAACATCTTTTAATGTTCAGGGTTATAGGCAGTTACCAAACGTTATGTAGCACTGAGTGTTGACCTGCTGTTGTAATGATGGCAGAAAATTATACAGTTTATCTTCATTTTATTCAGAGGAAATGGAGAGTAGTGGGTTTGTATAAACCTGAAACATTCTGGGTCTATTCAGATTATAACCATCAAAAGTGGACATATTAAAATCTAAATTGTGCATTTTGTAGATGTTGTAATACAAATCAGAAGAGGCTGTTAGTTCTATGTAGCTGCATACGCACCTATAGAGATCTGCCTACGTTATGTGTTACAGATGGATGACAAATTAAAACCTGAAACGTAAAAACGAGGTGCTCTGCATGACACAATTGAGTGCAGCATGTATACACTCCCTTGTTTAAAGGTGGATTCCAGAGATTTTGAAAAAGTAAAACCATCAAAACGAGTAATTTGCTACATTCGTGAGCGTTGGATAAGTGCATGTGTAGCGTAGCATCAGTAGCACAGTACATACTCTGACCTGATGGCTGAGGTCTGATCCAGGATCACAGTGCCCTCATCCACGCGGGACATGGCGTCACTAACGAATTTGAGTTTTAAAATCATTTGAATCATGCGTAATGGCTTTTGCACTCTCCAGATCTCAACCTCAATCTGACCAAAACACCAAAATGAGGGTTGTTACATCTTATATTGCTTTAATAAAATCACTAATGCCGCTTCTATTTTTAAACATTTCTCTCCAGAGTGTTTTTCAACTGGGCCACCGGCAAAGACCGGCCAGCTTCAGGAAGCCTGATGCAGCTGCTCACCTCCGGAGGCGAAACACAGGCTGTGGCCACTCAGTAGAGGACAGAGGGGAGCTGTGCAGACAGTGACAAGGGTTTGTAGCGAGGGAGAGATAAAAATGGATGGAAGTAGAGAGGGGGAGAGATGAGGAGATTGAGAAGCACGGAGATGGAGGAGGGGAAAAGGACGAGGAGGCTATAGTGAAGAAGAGTAAGAGATGGGATTGATGAAGAGAGGATAGGAGGCTGTAGCGGTGCAGGCGAGAGAGTGTGAAAGAGAGAAGCTGAATGAAATGAGCTGGAGAGGACTAGATGGGTTTGTTTGGGGGGGGGGACTTGCTTTGCAAACGTGGCATCACAGCACCATCTAGCTGTAGATCACTAGAATAACTCGCTGCAGCAGTCAATCGGACTGCGTTAAATCTTTACGGTAATTTGCTGTTGACGACATTGAAACACACATTTAGGGTTTTTACGGTAGTTAATGATGGAAGTCTTTACGATTTCATTCTTACAGTGTTGAATATTACTTAAGAACTGCATACCTACATTAGCTACAGTCATTTCCTGTAACATCTGTGCAAATCCACACGTGACAGTGTCTTACATTATGTGTCATTTGAGATCTGTAGACCTATTAGTTCGTACCGTTCAGAGATCCCCGCAGGTCCTCTGCCACCACTGAGCCTCAAAGATGAAGAAAGCCGCTGTCTCCTCTCAAACGGACAAAACGTGTTTAAAGTGGAGTGGCCTTATTTTATGTTTGTAGCTATCAAGTCCCAAGTGTCCTTGGTGTCCGTGGTTTGAGGAAGGTGCTGTTCCCGTTGTTGCTGTTGTTTGTTGTAACTGTGTCACATTCACAATAAAATGTGTAAAAGTAAATTACTGTTCAAAAATCATTCGTGAACTTCGAAACAGTAGTTGACAAAACACTTGAGGCCACAGGGTTCATTTACTGTAGTAACTGTTCTGACACTAACATCAGCTGTCACTCTATTTACATCAAGGTGCACATTATATACAATATGTGCAGCTACAATATGGAGCAAATATGGAATGAAAAAGTGTGCAGCACATTTTAACAATACCTCAATTTAACATGATTAATAACTGAAATTGTTCACATCTGTTTGTGTTAATACAAAGTCTGTAATGAAGTTAGCAGTAACAGTAGCATGTGGCACTGCAGTGAGTATTTCTGGCAGCAGGCTGGTGTGTGGGAGATCAGCCCACTATAGACTCAAGTGTCCATAAAAACGATGCTATGTCGTTCAGTTCAACAGTGTGAAGGTTTTCTACATAGCAAGTAAAATACAGGCCACATGGAAACACTAGAGGGTGCTGCTTAATAAAGAGTCCTGCAGCTGCAGCCCCACTGTCTTCCAGTGGTAGTGAGTTGAGTGCTGGCTACGCACTGCCACACATACAGTTGGTGTATAAAATAACCTACAGAATGCTCCTTTACTGTGCACCGTCCTGTTCAGACGTAATCTCTGAGCATCCAGGCCTCCAACAGCAGCAGCCACGTGTGGGGAAGCCATCAATTTAAAAGTTGTATTATGATGAATATATTATTTTACAGCCCCATCCCTCTTTGCACAAAATGTTGTTGTTGTTCAACCAACCCATATATTCACCCTCAGCGTGGACCTGGATGCACATAAATAGAGCACAGGGCAGCTGCTGGGCCCTCGTCTTAAACTCTACAATGTCTCTCATCCGGTCACAGTGCCAGGAGACTGTATGGCTGTTGACAAGCACGCTGCAATAAATCACCACACTGAGGATTAATAGGAAAGAGCAAAGCACCCCAGCTCACTGTAGCTGATATGTATTTATTCTAGGTGGCGTAGCAATTCATCTCACTGTGTGTATGCCTCTTTGTGTGTGTGTGTGTGTGTGTGTGTGTGTGGGCCCGAGGCAAATTCAACACGTCTATGCATACATTACCTCCCCTGATGCCAGCACTATAGAGTGATTGCCCATGGGGATCGAGTCAATGTTTATCACAGAAAGCGTTTCAGCTGATCAAAGATTACCGCTGAGACGGAGCATGTTGTTCCTGTTTCAGCTGGGGCAGATAAGTTGTCACCCAGTGCCACAGATGCTACTGTTTATTTATTTATTTTTTTTGCTGTTGTTGCTTTTGTTTTTTTCAGCGTAAACCTATGAGAAGCAAATTATTTGAATGTCACACGTGTAGCAGAGCGCTAAAGAGAATTTATCTGGGCTGCTCTTCTTTAAAGATGCAGAGCTGCGTTTTGTTTTGTTTTTTTTACATCTGATCTCTGGAGTCTGATGGTGAGTAAGTAAATACAGGATGACTGAGGTGATTTAAAATGTCTTTCCCATTAGTAAACCAGTAGCAGAGCCATTACAGGTCAACAGGAGCACACGCTCTACTGGGGAAATAGGCAATGTGCATCATAATATATAAATATATTTTAATATAGCAAATATTATGAAAACTTATTTTTAAAATGTTAAAATAATCAAATGGAATTAGTTTGAAACCCTGATGACCTGTGGGTCTCAGGAGCTGGATGCGAACCCTAATTTTGCTGGTTTGAAACATGCAGACGACCTTTGTTGTCTCAGAATCTCATTCATAAATACTTTTTAGCTTCCAGCTTCTCAAAGACTGAAAAAACAAACAGCTGTTTGCATCCAGTGTTACCACAAAACACTAATGCACACTGGTTTGTATTATTTCCAACCACGGTGCAACACTAAGTTGTCATTTTGTTAGGAACGACCGAATAAAAGCGATTCCTTCTATTCAAACAGTGAAATCTCCGTTTAGGATTGTAATAAGTTGAGCGATGCATAACACTTTGACGTACACATTCCCGTCAATGCGTCAATTTGAACTTAAACTAAATAAAAATTTTAATTAAAAGTGTATCCAATGTTTGTATTGCACTTTGTCAAATGAAGGATGGTGCAGCTTCTCTGTTCAGTGAAACAGTGGGAGGTGTATCATTTGACCTCTCGTGTCCCAGTAGTTGTACTGCCCTTCCAATATTGTAAATTTTTTTACTTCAGTTCGATCTGGGTGTTTCAAACAATAGCAGTTTGACCATACAAGAAAAGCACCATTTTACTCTCAGCAGATTGTGCAGTAAAAAGAAAATGACTCCAAATTCAACCGCATTAACAAGATAAAGCTATATCTACATGTAATTTTTAAAAAAGTGCAAATAGCACTTCTTTTTTTTATTACTTTAATCGCTTTAACAGGGTTTTTTGGTGTCAGCAAACCAACAAGTTCAGTATAACAGGCAGGAAATAAAGTGCTAATTTGAGGTCAAATCAGTTCACGGCCTGCATCGTCCTCGCGCCTCAGCACACTGCTTTAATATAAATATATAAAGTGTTCATATAACAATCGCGCTAAATTGTTTTTTTTTTTATTATTCTGTATAATAGGCAATGGCAGTTGTGATTTAAAACCATATAACAGATTGTGCTGCACGCACACGCACACGCACACACACACACACACACACACACACAGAACCTGTGGTAGCATTAGCTTTATTGACGGTGGATTGAGGCTTTCAAGCACAGGCGCCGTGATTCATTGTTTTAAGCATGGAGAAGAGCAGCATCCAGCTCTGCTTACATGGAGCCCCTGGAGGTGAATTTCCTGATTAAAGCCCTCCCCCCACTCCCCGACCCCCCCCGACTCAAACGCATGCAGTTGTGCAGGGGCACACGCTGGCATTTGTCTGTGTGTGTGCGGTTTAATGTCTGTGCAGTGTCACATATGTAAATAAACACAGGTGTATGGGCTGTTTGTGTGAGTACAGCATGTGCACAGGTAGTAGGTGCAGATAAGCTATGTACATTTTTGTGGTTTTTGTATTTTATGTTAAATGAACATTATAGATATACATAATTAGGGGTTTTGCTTAATATTACAACAGTATATTTTGTCATTTACGCATTTTTTTAAATTTTACTTCTTTTCCTCTTCTGCAAAATATCATTTAAGTGTTTTGCATAATTACGGGTGTGTTATGCTTGTTATTTTATATGATCATACATGCAAAACTATGTTGAATAGTATGTCAATTTGCATTATGTTGCTGAGTGTGTGTCTCTGGGTGTTGGTGCGCTGCAGAGGTTATGTCTGAGATGGCGGAGCGCCATGTGGAAACCATTGAGACCTGGAGCAGCAGTGAACATGCGAGGTGAGGCCAGATGGTAGTGGTTAGCCCTTGGCTGCTCTGGGTAACCTGACCTGCAGGGGAGGACCCCTTTGCCTCCCAAGGACCAGCAGCCACATGTGTTGCGTGAGAGTAAGTCACCTAAAACCCAGGAACTGCCTCCCAGCTTCCTGACTCCCTGTTCTCATAGCCAGAGCTGTTTTTTCAAGCAAGGATCTAAAACAATAAACCAGAAGTGGGATCAGACGGAAGCAGTTCAGAGACAGGATCATGGAGAATCCTGAAGTCTGATGATGATGTTATTAAGTATGCGATTCTTGGGTTTATCCTGCACGCAGTGTGTGCGTGCACAAGCACTTTATACATGGTCAACATTAAAGAGTATCCTCATTAGCATTGCAGACATTTCTACCTGGAGCATACTGAAAAATAAGATTTGAAGAACTTTCAACATCTAATGCTGCTTTTTCAATTAAGTTTTCTCGAGGTGAAAAATATGATTTCTTACTGTAGATTAAAAATCCCACTAGTACATAAATGAGTCGCAGTTGGTTCTATATTAACCAAATACACATTTCACGGTAATTTACTGCACCCGTGACAATAATGGGGTCATTCTCTATTCTGAAACCAGTACTGTTCCCCCCTGTAATACTTTGACCACATTTATCTGAAAATATCTTTGTACTTCCTGAGGTGTATTGTGCGGGAGAGATAGGCTTCAAGCTTCAGAAAGCGCAACATCAACAAACTTACATTGAACATTTGATTGTGTCAATGATTTTAGAAGAAAAAAGGAGACATTTGAAATACATTTTTGTTAGAATTTGCATTCTGCTTCACATGAGTACAGTGGTAATATTTTTAAATGCAAGTCTTTTGATTGTAATGGAAGTTGGCTGCTGCTATTGTTATTTGGACCCAAAGGTCCCCTCCAACCATGTTTTAGGACATACAGGACATATTAGAATGATAGTGTATGTCTCATAGCTCATAAGCAATCTTAAAAAAAAGTCATCAACATCTTCTTCCCTCACTAAAGAAAGAATTAAGGACAATCTGTAATACCGGTTTAAAAGTTAACTGCTAGACATGAGCTGCTTTCTGCCTGCACTGGAGCCTTTTTTTAAGCTGTGCACGGGATCATGATTAATTACTACCCCATGTAGAGCGTCAAAAATCACGCTTGTACATGCACGTGTTAGATGGAGACTCTAAAATGAGCAGCAAGTTACTGTGAAAAAAGTCAGATCCTTCACATTGTGTGTGCTTTGCTGCACCACGAAAACATCCAATTTAGGCAGAATCTACATGTTTGATTAGAGGGACACTTCTACAGTAGCTACACTTGTAAACATGGTACGTTGGTAAATGTCATAACAGATGCTCACATTCCCCGACAGTAAACAGTGTATGTTTTCATTGATGTATTTGTCACCCTTTGTCACAGTCAGTAAGTCTACAGACTAATGTTACTTTCTCCTTTTCAAAGTTGAACCCAGCTTGGCCTCTAGATGGCACTAAGCCATAAGTGAACCTGAGCTATAGAAGCAGCATAATTAAAATTTGAGTGATAAGTTTGTGATTTAATTAAATGCCCCTCAAGCCAGTAACTTACAGCACAGGGTCGACGTGGATGGAGAATTTCTTTTTCAAATAGACAGCATCAGGTCCCGTGTCTCTTAAGATCAAGGCAGCTCGAGATGGTACTCAACATCTGCTTAGTGAGAGGTGAGCCACTGCTTGAAAAATCCATGTCAATGAATAAATGATGGGCCGATGAAGGAGACCTGCTCCGGATTTTCTTTCAATTCACACAATCTGTGAAATTACTTGAAATGAGAAGGAAAATGCAAAACAACGCAAGAGATGTGAAGTGAGGAAAACACACCTTGTAATCACACACACACTCACAATTATATGCAGAAACAACAGAGGACCCAATGACTTTTGCAAGTTTTGGTTTGTAATTACACCAAAGTTATGTGGGAACGTGTTTTCCTGGCCTGTCAGCATCACTTTCACACTAAGGACAGGCTGACAGAAGCTGCTTGCTTTGCACACAGTTTTAAGAAAGCCTCTATACTGTACAGTGGCTGAAAGTTGGAACCAACGCATCCGAATATTTTGTAGTAGATTTCCATACAATTTTAGAGGAGCATAAAGTGATAGAGACTGAAAGAGCTTTCTAAGGGCAATGCATGGATGGATTATTAAACTGGCCCACTGGTCACAGACCCAGGGGAATGGCATGACTAGTTCATATAACCTGTTTGAAAGTCCGATAGTCCAGGTACAAATTACACAAAAAGAGAGGCAAAGTGACCAAATAGAGAAAAACAAATACCACAGAAAAACACCAAACAGTTACCAAGCAACAAAGAAAATGAGCACAACCCAAAATGACCAAAAGGGACATAAAAATTGGATTAAACAAACGAAACAGCCCGAAACAGATGCGATGCTCACCAAAAAAGACCATAAACAAACGAGGACAACCACCAAAAGTCTAAAAAGAACCAAAAACCAACACAAAAACTAAATAAGGACACAATAATGAACTAACAGAGACATAAAAACAAAATCCAATAAAAATGCAAAATGACCAAACCCAGACACAAAATGTCTCATATGGACCAAAAACCAACTCCCTCAGTCTGAAGGTCCTGTCGGGGAGGGTTGGGGGGCTTTTTCGCCTGTCTGTGCTCAGGAGCTTATTTTTTCTTAATCTGACCATAAAAGCTGTAGCACAATCTGCTGCTGTGTGAAGACCCAACATAAATATTATATAAAAGTAATTGGTCAAACATAGTTAATAAAATACTACTATCACACCTATTTAAACATATTATGTATGATGAAAAATGTGCTGAAACATTTAGTTTTCTTGTGCATACACACAAATCATGATATCAAAGTGGCAACAATATTTATCAGTTTGATTGTCATTTAGTAATTTGCTGGTTCAAACATGGATAATTGCAACATTTTTTTTTTTTATATTAGAGAAAATTCTCTTTATTTAGTTTAGATTAGACTGTTTTAGACTGTTAGGAGAACAAAGCAGGTGATGTGAATTTCTACCTGTTGTTCTATCTGAAGCCTAAACAATGGTTCCTAACCTTCCCCACCCATCATATTCAAATGTGCTCAATTCAAGTAGTTCAATGACCATTAATATTGGTTTCTTAAATGAAACATAGTTATCCTGGAATTTTAGGTTAACAGTACATTTATATTCGTTTGAATACGTTAGAAATCCAATCAAATTAAGTGGAAATTTGCCTCATTATTATTGAGGGATTATGGAAAAAGATGTCCTGACTTCTGACATCATTTGAACTCAAGCTAGGTCTTTTTTTTTTCCTCATTTTGTGTCTATTCTTGGTTATTATGCTTTACATAAATGTCGTTTTTCTTGTTGTTTCTAGACTCGTTCTGGTTTATGTGTATTTTTTTAACAGAGCTCTGTGACTTTCTAACAAGGAAAATTTACATTTCATTCAATAATCCATCTGTGCTTAGTGGGCTTTCCAATCTGTACACCATCCTTTGTCCTTCCTCCCTCATATCGGAAGTGTCTGCCATTTGAAGGGGCAGATGCATGACTTTTACACCTCTATCCATTACTTTAGCCCTCGACATTTTGATTTCTGCGCTGGCTTTCAGAACCTATAAGCTTGAGCCTTCACATGCTTGGTAAATGGAGTATTTTAGCTGCCAATTTTTGCCAATTTTTTTCCCCCCCAAAAGTTTCCCTCCCCATGATAAAACCCAAGGATGCGTTTTGTGTGAATCACCGGCTCAAATGATGGATCAATTTAGTGAAGCGGTGATGGTTTGATTAGCTGATAATGTGGAACGTTGAAGCCCTGTGAACATATCTTTTCTTCACCCTCATTCTGACCTGCTGTGTCATCAGTGGAGGCGGTGACGGAGGAGGAGGAGCAGGCCTGTGGTCTGGGGTCTGGGGCCTCAGGGTATAGAGTAGCAGCCAACAGTGACTCCACTGTACTGTGTTGTTTTCTCCTCCTCTCTTATTTCAAAACAATCATGTCTTTGTCACACACTGTGGCAGCTTCAGCTCGTTGAATACGACCGTGTGTCCGAATCCTGCGGCTCCCATCGCTTCCCCCTTTCTGTTGGTTTGTGCTGCTGGTGAATGGAAGTTTCTTAAGTTACTGTTGCTTTTATCTCAACACCCAAAATTTAAATAAGTAAAAGTAAATGCTTCTGGCCAAACTGGACTAAGTGATGACAACCAGAAACATCAGGGGGCTTGAAGGCAGGCTGCCATTAAAGGTAAAAGCTTCGTTATTAGGCTGCAGGCAGCAGGGGGTGGGGATTGTGGTGGAAGTGGGGGGGAGGGGGGGTGCATCACATGCGACCCGCCCTATCACATCTGTCACCCCTGGGACCAGAAATATCTGACCAGGTGTTTTAAGCTGGTTCCAAAGCCTTTGTTTCCAATTAGAGACTAACACAAGTTGACGAAATAGGAAGATACAACTTCTCTGTATGACGTGTCATATAGAAAACATTATTAATGACATCGTCAATGACTTTTTAAAGTCGACAACACCTCCCCTGAGAAGCTGATATCAACATACACACAAACACCCCACCACCACCACCCAGCATCACACACAAACATTGTTACTCAACAGCGAAACATCTCCCTGTTTTTCTAGTTCTGTTTTTCATTCTTTGGGAAAGTTTAAAAGGTTGTGCACCGGGAGTGAGTTTTGAGGTCTCAGCATGTTTCCTTACTTTTGTTCAGTAATCAAAAATATATGTATACCAACTAGAAAATCATCATTTTTTCTACTCAAGAGTAAATCTTATCTGAAAACAGTGCAGAATGTATTATATGCTGAAATATGCACATATTAGATACTATGCAGGTATGAAAAGTTAATCTGCATTTATCAGCTACATATTTACATTTTAGAAACTGTACTGTGTGACAGATAGATAGACAGATTAATGTAGGTAGGTAGGCCATTTAGATTTCTTCATTAAAAATGGTTAATTAGATCAAATCTACAAGGCTCAAGCATGTCCGGCTGTACAGCAGCGGTATTGTATATGCAGTAATGGAAGAAGAGGGAATTCATATAAAAGTGTAGTTTCTACATTTTGCAAATACTCTTAAAAGTAAAAGGCCAGCATTCTAAATTTTCCTTACTAAAACATATACATGTATTAGCTCGGTTGAGTAATTGCTACTACTAATCAAGTATTGCAAAAGTAAAAGTACCCTTTATGTGAATTCTGCAGCTGACATGGTGAACAAGTTCTTCAAACACATTGTACCCAAGTCGGTGCAAAACCATCGTGTGAGAAGTGTGTTTTCTTTTTTTAAATAACCACCAATGGCCTAATGTATCATGTACTGATGACAGGCGGAAAGTTTTCACCATGATTTGTTCTTCAAACTACAAAAAAAACAAAACTTGGGAGCTGTATTTCACTGACAATACATGCTTGGCGGTCTATACGTATGTTAGTTACATAATATAATGAGTAAGTTTCCTCTAAGAAATTGGTTCAATTCCTTGTTTTTAGTTAAACGACTACAGGGCAGGTAGTTTTAAGTCGAATGAGATCGATAATATAAAGTATGATTCCATAAAATTATTTAAATTAGATTTTACGGTGTACTTATTGTTAACTAAATGTTGTTAGTTACTCTTTACCTCTGGCCATTTATTGATTGGAATGTCCCGAATCCTAAACCCTCATCTGTTAAGGGGACTGTGTGATATGTTTGAAAGCTGCAGAACAGCTGCTAAACGGACTTTAGAATATCGTTTCTCAAATTTTATCCAAGACAACTTTGTTTTTTGTGTCTCACAATTATAATTACTATAACAGTTATCACTGCTGCTGTGTTCACTGCCTCCACTGTCACTGCTGTTCCTCCTAATCTCATTTCTACTACCACAGGTATCTCTGCAGATGCTGCCTCTGCCTCTGCCTTTTGCAAATGCTGCTGCTAATAAATGTAGTTCTTTGTCCGTTTAAACAACATTTATAAAAGCATATTGAGTTGTTTCCCTCTTAGCTGCACCATCAAACAGCCAGCAGGCCCGTCGATGTCCGTGTGGGTGGATACCGCAGGCAGCAGTCAGTCAAATCCAGGTCACTGGAGGGGGTGGGAGTGTGTGTAGATGGTGGGGGGGGGGATGTGCTATACACTGGATGAACGATGTGACCGAATTGAGAGTTTCCATACAAGCAACAGCATCTAACCAAGATAAGCCTCTTGGGAGTCTGCGGTCCTCTCTCTCAGGGCGGATTATGCAGACACACACACTTCTCTTTCTGTCTCTCTGTACACACATCTGCCCAAACGCCCGTTTGTCAGCTTCTCTGTTTCTGCTTCTGTCTCTGCTGACTTCCCACGATGGGCCTCGTACGGAGAAACAGCTCCAAAAGATCCAAGTTTGGAGATTTGCTGGTTCTTCGGAACGTCATCTCTTTGTGGAAACAGCCTCCACTCCACCCTCCCACACATCTGCTTCTCATTTGCATCCTGGGTCTAAGTTCAGTAAAAGAAGGAGAGGAGGTGGCGGTGGTGGTGGTGGTGGGGTTGGGTGGGTGGGTGTTGGAAAGCAAAGGGGATGTTAAGTCTTCAACCAAAAAGTGAGGCAAAACTTGAATGTTTTCTCTTCATAAATGATTAGAACCATTTACAACAACTGAGTGTGGCTTTTTAAAAAGGTGACGGCGAATCTCAGCCCCTTTATTTTATTTTTAGTTTTTTTATACAAAATAATTACCCATCTGTAGTGTGGAACCTTGACATTTTCAAGTAATCATGAAATAATAACCATCGGAGTGGTTGTTAATCAAATAATGAAACAGTTACTAGACCAAACTACAGTAAATATTTTGAACTGGAGTCATTAGTCGGCTGCATTTTATTAAATCTAACGTGCTAACCGCTTTGATCTAAATGCTAGCACCAGCCCTGAGAGCATGCTGATAGTAAGAAGCTATAATCTTTTTCATGTATCTTATTACAGCATATTGATGTTTAATGGTTATTATAAAAAAACACAAAGCGCAGCTAAGGATGGGACACTATTAGGTTTGCACATAAATCAAAGTATTGACCATAGGCATTTAAGACGTAAAAGAAATGTAACGATGTCCAGATGACATCACCCGGAGGAGTTTTTTATCAGTACACATCATCTGGTAGAGCTCTGGAAAAGCAGGTTGACCATGATAACAGCCTCCATGTTAAAAGGAATTAAATTAAAAGTTATTTTCAAGTGATGTCATCTGGAGGCTTTTTCCACCTAGAAGTAAAGAGATATTTAAATATAGTCAAGCCAAAGGGAAGTTTAATGGCCTTCAGTTACATGTACCACCCTTTAACATATTTCACTCTTAGTTCAAACTTTTAAACTGGTGGCACTTGATAAATGTTAAAAAGTAAACAGATTAGATTTACCATTAGGATTAAGCCTCACATCCTCACGTAACTAACACATTCTCTTTACACATTACAAATGCATTTAAATTCAACCAGTTAATGATAATGCAGCTCACTGCAGCTGAAAAAGGTTACACCAAAGTCATGAATAACATACATACGAGATATATATGATATTGTGTCCGCTTGTCACTTTCAGATATTTTTAAACAAAACAAATAGGTGGTGTGTGTCTGGCTCTGATGCAAGCTGCTGCAATGGACTCTGGCTCTGCAGAGCACAACAACAGCTGTGTGATAATGTCTGTAGCCAACATATTGTTGAAATGCCATAAACGGATCTCATTGTGATTGACATTTTCAGTGAATCGCAGCTGAAACGCACAGGAAGACGTTCAAACCATCGTCTGGGATTTGCTCTTTTATTTTATCTATGTAAGTTTTACAGGCTCGGGTAGAGCGATCACGGTGGCGGCCGTCGGTCACACCACTTGGTTTTTACTGCCTTTGTTGTAATGAAGACCACCAAGTCAGGTTCAGGCTGGTCTGGACAGAACGGAAACAGCAGCAAGTCTCTGTTTGACGGGGATTTACTTCCTCTTTAACTCTAGCATTTAAATAAACAGTACGTATGCACTGTATGGATGCATTTAAAGGAGCGGTTGGTGATGAAGTCTTCCCACGTCTGTTTCATCCATCAGTGAAGATGTCTTATTTAATTATATATATATCAGTCATTTAAAATAACTTTGCCTGAATGAGATGTGGTCTTCAGAATGTAATAAGCTACTTTATGTTAGTGAAACTGGTATATTATGACACATATAGCCCTATACTATCTTTAGTATGTATTTTGACTTGTAAAGATGTCTTTAAATTCAGCTAAGAGGACTTTGGTCATTTCCTTATTTAACTGTATTGTAACAATCAGCATACAGACACTCAAAGCAACACTGGGTTCTTCTCTACTCAGGTTTGGCCTCTTGTGAACCTGGAGCCTGGATTAGTTGGTTGGTCTGTGTCACACACTACCGTGCATTTTTGTGAAAACACTTCATGTTTATTCATTACAAAACATGTGGTCAACGTATTTTTTAACAAACATTGCCCCACATTCTCCAAATCTGCATGTCTAAGATCTCTGGTGGAGTTATGGCAATATTTATGTATAATGTTAAACAGGATTAATTAGTGTGGGAGTATTTTCAGATGCGGATTAATAAACTACTATTTACACCAGCAGGACTGTGTATTTGAGACTGATTCAAACAAAAAGACATGTTGTACCAGGCTTTAAATCTGAACCCAGGATGTTGCGGTTATGTGCTATGTGCCCTGACCATTCATCCATCACAACGCTTCAGATACAAGGCTTTCAGCTTCTCACTGATATCTATGTGTGATGTGCTACTGGTTACTGAATTATATATAACAATAACTTGATGACGTTTGTGAACTCATTGTCCTCAGAGATTCTTCGATGGTACTTTTAGATGTAAAGATGAATTTGGAGGTAGTTTTAAAACTGACTGTTCTCTATGTTGTGTTGTTGCAGCTGGATGGCTCCTGGGCGTCAATTTAAACATAGAAAAGTTGGTTGCTAACATGATCAAAAAACCTCTTTTTAATCAAATACATTGAGGCACGTTCAATTGTTTTAGAACATAAAAGACAACGCGGAGCAATTGAGCATATTTTTAGCCGCAGCTTCAGCAACTGCATGTAAACAATTCAGCAGTTAAGGACCCTGTGGCCTATGTGACCACACAAAGACATTTTATGTTCCTAAATGAGGGATTTCTTTGAATCATGACTTTAAAGGAGCCTCATCCTTCATTATTCATGTTAATTTATGCAACAGAATACCCAACTAATAAAATTTTGGAATATATAAGTGTGTCTGCGTCCAGAGTAATGAGATATGCCAATAATAATATGTAAATTTTGTGAATTATTGAATAGCCATGAGTGAGGATTTCTTATTAGTTTGCATGTTTATCTCAAAAAAACCCCATCAATTTTTCAGAGTGCTTCTCATGCCTCATCTAATAAGCAAATCTAATCAAACACTGGGATCAATAATTCAGGTGTTTGTGTTTGGCTGTGTGCATGCTTCAGTGTGTGTGTGTGTGTGTGTGTGTGTGTGTGTTACAGTATATTCGTCTGCTCTTCATAATATGGTCTTCAAACTTTGACAGTGGCAGCCGTTTGTTGACTTGGCAACAAGTCCACTGTAATAAACTCACGACTGACCTGAAATCAATACAGTTTATCAACCACTCACAGCCGATTATTGCTAAGTGCTTATTTTAATTACCGTGCCCCGTCATTAGCTGTTGCACAAATAGTGCAAAACACTAAAACCAGCAGTACGTGTAAATTAGTGAATGCATATGATGTATTACAGCAGCATGGGGTGGTCTGGTGAAAAATAATAAAATAAAAAAAGCTGTGCAAAATGTCATGTTCTTCTTCCTCCACTTCTTCTTCCTCCTCCTCGTCTTCTTCATTCTTCTTCTTCTTCTCCGTTCCCCTTCCTCATTTGCAATGATTATGTTATCAGGGCAGCCAGGCAAAAGGGTGGAGCAACCATAATTTCAGTGCGGGATTAGGCAGAAATAACGAGGTCACCAAGTTACAGTTGCCATGGCAACGACACATCCAAGAACACAGGATGCCATTGCTTAAAAAAATACAAGAAACGGGGCCCTGGATTTTCCCCCTCTCTCTCTCTCTCTCTGCCTCTTTTTTTTATACCCCTCCCTCTCCATCTTCCTCTCTCTCCCATCCTCTATTTCTCCCTGTCTCCCTTTATTTATTAATTTATTTTTTTAGGTAGGGAAGAGCGGAGGGGAGCAGTTCACTTTCACTCCCTCTGTTTTCCGGAGCCTTTTGTTTCTGAACATATTCAGAATAATAAATTCACTGTTGAGAACATTTGCATCTTTCTGGTATTCATATTTGGTGGGAGGTCTGTTTCCTCTCATTTTGACGCTGTACCCGCTCTATAATGCTCATTAGAGAACACCCCTTCGCACCCTCCTCACCCATAAACCCCCATACTCCCACACACACACACACACACACAAAAATCAAAAGTTTAAGTTCTCCACATTGTTTTGGATGATTTTTGTTTTAGGGGAAAACTATATGAGGTGATCGAAGTCAGGAAATCTAGAGAACAATGAATGGCTGGTTTTTTTAAGGGGAAACCATGTGTCTGGTGGCCTGGGCTGAGCATTGATTGGGATTGATCTTGCCAGAAGCTTTGGGCTTTTATTCAAACATATATCCATTCCCATGCTACACCTGGATGCTGGTAAGACCAGAGTACGGCAAACTGCCTCTGCACCATGCAAAGTCAAGAAATGAGCGAGTCTGGAGAAAGAACCCAGTCCAGCACTATTGATTGTCTCTGGGATGTTGTCAATTACTCAAACCCTGTGGAAAAAGCATTGTGTGGGGACGGCAGATGATACAAGAACACTGGCAGAAGCTGACGAGGTAAACAGCACAGATAAATTAAACGTGTGTCCAATAGGCTGTTGACAGTTAAAAAGTATCAAACATAATAGTTGGGAACCAAAACCGGCGGCTGCAGTCCTAACAAAAGGTGACGAGGACAACGTGCAATTCTTTCTCCAGTTTATAACTCTGAATTCTGCAGCGCATCACATACACTAAATTATATAGTTTATTTTTATACTCTAGTGGAAGTATTCAGAATCTCAATTCATTCTGCAAATGTTGGACTTAAACAACAACAGCGTGGGGTTAGAGAGAGCTACTCTACTTCTGAGGTTGTCTCCCATGTTGGAATTGATAAAGCTCACACAAAGGTGAGCAGAACGGCAGCCTTGATACTTTACCAATAGGAGTAAAACATTTAAATGCATTGGTAACTCAGAAATAGAAAAACACTTGGTCTCTTATAATAATTCATTTTCTTTGGTACTCTTACATGTGGAGTACCACAAGGATCGAGTCTTGGGCCATTTTTTCAAAATTTATAATATTGATTTTTGTAATGTATAAATAAACTATGTTTTTAGCCACCCTGATGAAACAGATGTTTAAATGTTAAACGAGGAACTCGTGAAATAAATTATTGATTTAACTTTAGCAATCTAAAGGAAACATGTCGTGTTCTTTTTGGTGTTCAGTCATGTAAAGTCAAAATACAGTCTGTGATTTCTGGTTGTGTGTTGTGATAAAGCTTCATCTTGCAGAAATCATATCCCAACTCTGTCTTCTAAAATTGTAAAAACCTTTATAATTTCGGGAAAATTAAAAGCTGAGCAAACACTGATGCTGTAGACTGATGCTGTTTTCTGCATTTATTTGGCAGAAATGAGCTATAACAGTTACCTGTGTACACACAATAATAACAGGATTCTTCCTTTTCATTTTCATAAATTGTAAGCATACAGTCATCAATTTCATATTTATTTAGCTTCCAATACTTACAACGTATGGCTTCCACCTGTTGAGCATTTTATCTACCGTGTGTTTTAATTTTTAGGCCTTATAGACCATATGAAACATACACTGCTTATTATATTTTTTTATAATTGTGTGCTTGGATGTTATTATCACGTAAATTATTCTTCTATGTAGTAATGTAAAAATTAGCACTTGAGCAATTGTGCATAGTTGCCTTGCAACACATTTTATTTTATTGGAGTGGAGAAAAAATGGTCCCTTGTTGTCTTTAAACCCATTAATAAACAAATACATTTAACAAATACCTAATAACACAATATTAAGTACTTGTATGCAGGTATAAGTACTTTTCTAAGTATTTATACAAGTAAAATGTTTGTCACAATACTAAATTCTCCTGTAAACATGTGTTTTACTGCTATATTTTACAGCTGGCTCCACTTGTGTGTGGGTTGTACTGCAGTTCCTGACAATTATATTAATAATACTTTAGGTCATTATTGCAATTAAAATTCAGCTAATAAATGCTGAATAGGGATACAATGTGTTGTGTGCGTATGGTACTACACATGCACACTCCATCAATACACACATGCCTGTGGCCAGTTTAAAAAATTTTATATACTGGAGTTCACCTGACCTGCAAGTTTTTGAACTGAATCCCACACAGGCTCAGTAGAAGAACAAACCAACTGTACACAGAAGACACAGCAGAAGTCAAATTTAGTTTTCTAGAAAGTTTTGCCAAAAATAAAATTGAACACACTCTATCTTGTGCTCATGTGTAGAAGTAAACTTCATGAGAAAAAGTAGTAATAGCAGAAATGAACATAAAAGTGGTGGTATTACATTCACCTAAACATATCTATTTACACATACATATATGCAGCAAACACAACAGCAAATCAGGTTGTCTTGATAATAAAGACATAATAGAAGTAGCAAGTTTGCTAGTAGTAGGTGTTACAGTATCAGTATTCTGCAGAATGTTGTTCTAAGTAGTACCAATATTTGTAGTAGCTTGAGTACTGGAAATAGAAAATGTAGCATTAAGAGAAACCCTTATTATTATTAATGTAAAACTTCTTAAACTTCCATATAAATTGTAGGTTTGTGCACATACATGATTTGTAAGTTGAACATTGTGTCGTTACGCAGCTCAGCAGAGTCGTCACAGATTCCTGTTTTACATCTGTCAGTACAAAGACTAATGATGCATTTCGCATCATAACTCATCAGGAATAACTTTAAGGATTTTGTTTTTGTGTGGTGTTTGTCAAGTGTGAATGACAGTAGGTTTGAGCTTTTTACTGGCAGTGACTGCGAACAATGACGAAGTATACTGTACACGCAACCAACACACAGTCATTTTTCCAAATTGAATCACATTCTCATTAATGGAAATCTCAAAGTTAAAATGCATTATTTAATCACACCTAAAGAAAGTCCAGTAGCCGAGAAGACCAACAATGGTTAAACAAGAGATGCATCCTGCCTTAAAATTGTAACTGTTCAGGTGATTAAAACATTTTTGAAACTATAAATCTCATCAAATCTCCAATAAATAACCTTGTGCAACTAAAATGAATTAGCTATGCCTGAGCTGCTGTGCGTGCTGTATTATGAAGGTGCAGGACGGGCAGCAGGAGCACCACAGATGACCACAGCTGCTCTGTGCCTTCGCACACTGTTCCAGTCTGCCTGTTAAAACCCTTTATTTTTTCCGCGTTATAGCTATACCATGAACTTTTTCCCTACCCACTCATTTTTTTGTTTTCTTCTTTTTTTTCATACTCCGGCAGTTTAAAATTGATCCTTGAGACTAAATAGAGCAGCTTTAAATACATGCATGGATGTAATTTGAATTAGAACCAGCGCAGCATGATTTTCTGTTTTGTATGAATGGCAGAGAAACATTCATTGTGTTTGGTCTCTGGAATATTCTCTGTGCCTCACATCAGGTAGCAGAAAGAGATGGGCTGTGCGTGTATGCGTGCGCTTATGTATGTGTGCTTTGAATGCGAGTGTATTAGTGTGTGTCCATGAGCGAGCGTGTGTGTGTGTGTGTGTGTGTGTGTGTGTGTGTGTGTGCAGGCGCATGTGCGAGGCTGCTGCCATGCCTACGAGATGGGGGATGGTAGCAGCACAGCCAGCTATTTTTCTTTCTTTCTCTCCTGAACATCAAGTTTGGTCTCCCATCAGCCTCGTCCTCCACAGAAAATGGTTGTTGGTTAAAAGATGTGGTGCAGAAATACATTGATAAACCAACAGATTAGACACACGATTATTGATTCACTCAGTTTGATACAGATGCTTAATGATCCATGAAAAAATAGCACATGTAATTAACCAAAATTTGGTAGATTAAAAGATCAATAGAAGCATGAATACAGATGTTATTGATGGTGATACGCTTGATACATATGTTTCCAGCTAATGTGTAAATGGGTGTTAGCTGGCTAAGATGCCCAAATGTTTCTTGACTAAAATGTGCTACTTGAAGGAGACACATGTGAAGACGCAGATTCTTAAAAATATCGGATATTCACGTTTTCATCGACCAGTATGATGCAACAATATCTGGTCTACATTTGTTGAAATGCTCAACAACTCAAACAACTTTGAGTAAAATTTAAACTAACAGGAAAATTTCTCTACTTTTAGATACTCAGACACCAGATGGTGATTAGTTTAGATGACGGAACAGTTTTCGGACAAACATACATTGTTGAAACGGTGACACCAAACCAGTGAACAAAATTTTGATGCCTATAAATGAGGACAGGTACAAACTTTGTCGACTCCTAACACTGCTGTAATTAATACTTTACTTTTTTTACTGTGTTAGTCATTAGTACAACAGTACAAGTCAATAGAATCACCTGAAAACAGCAACATCATCGGTGTTAATGCTCATTGCTGTTGCAGGATTTCTGTAATTCCATCCCCATCAGACTTACTTTCACTTTCAGATAAATTCACTGTGTGGAAAGGGAACACAGAGAGGTGTATTACGGCAACAGTCATTTTTCTTTTTTTTTTTCTCTGAGAAAAGTTTTGCACCTGAGTTGTTGTGATGCCATGTCATAGAGCCGGGAAGCTAATGAGCTGGCCAGTGCAAACTGAACCTGAAATCCCCTCAGTAAATGTTTGCCACATTGTGGTGCGAAACTCACAAACACTGAAATCCTGTGTGTCTCAACACAGCAAGCCATTGCCGCATTACGGGACCATATATATTTATTTTGCTGCTCTTATTTAATTCATGAAAAGGTAATTTGTTTGTGTAATTGGGATCCTGCCATGTTCTCATTTGCAGCCATTGGGGATAACCTCAGCATGACCTCCTTCTTGACTGAGGAATGTTGGCGGCCATTCTCCGCCAGTATCGAGCTCACCAGCCGTTAGCCAGCACCACCAGTGCCTCACCAACAACTGCAGGAGACAACCGAGGGGCATTTTGTCAGCACTTGGCAGTTTGGCGCAGCTTCCTCACTAAGAAAATATGTCCAAAACATCTGCAGCAGAGTGAGCAGAGAGAGGAGAGGGGAAGGAGGTTGATGGGGGAGGAGGGGGGGGGGGGGGGGGGGGGGTGTTAGTTAGAGGGATGGGGAGATGTGGTGGAGGAGGAAGTAGTGGTGGTGGTGGCGGGGTTGTGTGGGGGGGCAGAGATGTGGGGGCGGCAGGCAGCAGAAGTACGTCTGCGCTGCAAATCTGACGAGGACTTTTGAAAGGCTAAATCCCAAAGAGAGCGCTGCTGCCTTGGCTTGCTGCACTACAAACAGCCAGAGCTGAGACAGGCTGGGCTGTTTCACTGGAGGTGCTCCGCGAGAGAGAGAAGAAAAAATAATTATAATGATAACCTCTGTGTGCTATACCTGAAAAATGTTGCAGATGCAATATTTACAGTGCTAAAAGTGTAGGAATATTTTATAGGTAAAGTGTTTGAAATGTTCCCATTGTGTAAATGCTACCTTGGTATCAGCATTTCATGGAAAGGTTCTCACTGGCAGTTGCAGTTGTGTGTGCATGTGTGTGTGTGTGTGTGTCGTTCTCTCAATGTTTTATTTATTTCTTTATTTGTTATTTGCTTCACCATTTCCACAATTTTTCCACCGCTGTCATGGTGTGTTTGGGAGGGCAGAGTAACATTTAGTTTGGGGGGGAAAAAAAATCTCATTTACAATTAGGGCGTGTGTCTCCACATTACACCTCTCATCACCTTCTTTATGAATATTATGTTTGTGGATTATGTTTCCTTGTTGAGGCAAAAAAGGGGTAGAGAAGAAAAATAAGATTTTGTTGTTTAGGAACAGGTCTAAACCAAATAGGACACAACCTATAATTGGCTCTTATTCAAAGGTGCCTGACAAGCCGAGCTCTTCTACATTTTTGTTTGACAGCGAGGAAACGGAACAGCCTCTTCTCTGTGAACGATTCAATCCTGCAGCTACGCCGGTTTACAATCTGTGTAAACTGCTAATCCCATTGGAACAGTGGAGGTAATCTACACACAGAAATCATGTCCAGGCTCAGTGCACATGCCACGAGCACGGAAAATGGGATCCCATCCTTAATCTCGTCAAGAAAAGAAAAACATCATAATCGCTGCTGCGGAGCTCACCCTTCACCTTCCCAAACTGAGATTTTAGACAGAATTTGAAAAACAGCAAAAACATATTTCTCTATTCTGCGTGCATGTGTTGGATATGTCAGTATTGTTTTTCCTGTGTAAATACAATCCCGTTGGAGGCATGAATCATTCTCAGTAAGGCTGGGCAACATGATTCATCAAACCTCGTTCATTTTGTCCTGAAACACAGCCTCACAAACCAAATGGGTCACATTTATACATTCTGAATGGCAGAAAACATTTAATTTACAAAACTAAAATGAGGGTTAAAGGTCACCCATAGAAATTTTTTTTTTCCCTATTTGCGCCTGTGTCATTATGTCTACTCATTCTTCCAATGCTTCAAACATGTTTTCACCCATTCTCCTTATTCACAGTGTTTGCAGTGGCTCTCTATGAAACATGGTCCCCACTCACTGAAATCGTGATTACAGCATCCGACCGAGTCCTTTCCAGCCCTTCTCTCTTCTCTCTCCATCACCTTACAGAGTTTTAACATGTAACGCAGGGACACCGATAGATGGAGCTGTGGGTTTGAGGAGGAGTGAAAGAAGAGGAGAAGGAGGAGGAGGAGGGGGTGACTTTCTCAACACTTGAAGTTGAGACAGAAGTGTAGAAAAGCCACTGTTTCCAAATCTGTGGGGCAACTTATTAGCAGTACTGTACCCAGTGATGTCTCTGCGTTCATATCCATGTGTGTTTACATTGGCTGGAGTGAAATGGAGGCTTTAATGCCACACACACCATCACTGTGTATCCCCAAAGACTGTGCCACCATTACGTTAATTATGGCTTCTTGATGATTCAGGGGGAAAATAAGTGTTTTTCTAAGGTTGTGGTCACTTTACTTGAAGGGACAGGGAGCCGTCTCAGGAAACACACTCTTGGGACTATGATGTTTGTGTGCATGTGAGGATGGCTGTGCGCTGATCTGCAGCACGTGTTGGTGTGCATGCTCGCGCACATGTGTGGGTGTGCTTCTGTCAGGTTTCCTGCTGTGCGGTGCGGCTCGGAGCCCTAGCGAGGGTAAAATTCCATTCTCTCGGTGGAGCAGCATTCTGCATGAGCCAATTCCCAGGAGACACTGCTCTGCATGTCCTCCAGACAGCCAAGCTGAGGCACAGGCTCAGGCTCGCTTATTAACTGACCTGAGGGGGGGTGGTGGTGGTGGTGGTGGTGGTGGAGGAAGGAGGGAGGAGGGAGGAGGGGGGGCAGAGATGGAGAATGGAGGAGGAAGAGGAGGGAGGGTGAGCCCAGGGAGGCAGGAGGAGGCGGTGGGTGAGGAGGGAGAGGGAGAGGAGGGGTTGGGAATTATGGCTTTGTGTGTCCATGCATGTGTGTGTGCGTGGGAGTGTGCGTGAGTCTGAGTGTGATCAGGGGTGATGGGTTGTGGGGATACGAGCGTGCGTGTGTGAGCTTGCTTGTGTGTCCATGTCCGTGTGTGTGTGTGTGTGTGTGTGTCAGAGGCAGAAGTGGTTGAAAATATTAACTCTTTGCTTGCTGACCTGCTTTGCTGTAAAAATTCAGCATAAGAAAGAAGAATGTGGATGTCTAACAAGCTGCACTGTGTGCAGTATCCTTGTACTCAACACAAGGACGTGTTTTCACCTTGTTACAAAGGGCTGCAGGGTGAACAAAACCCTGGTTAATCACTTTAAATGTGTAGTTCGGCCTTTTTTAAACTTGCAACTAAGTAATTCCAGCAGCTATGTGTGTGGTTTCCATCATTTCTATCGGTTTTTGGGGGCTGTAAGCTCAGTAATGACTTCATGTCATGTCACTTCACCACTGGAGTTCAGTAAATTGGTGCAAGGATGATTTAAAACTCCACCTTTGCACACACAGACTGTTTATGAAATAGAAATAAAAGCCTTCACTTCCTGTATTAATCTATTTACACTAATTTGCCATCCCTGTGTGCCAATATTAGTTTATAGTTTTGTGTGTCTTTCCATAATTGCTCGACACGACTGTAAGACTTATTTGTCACCGCTATGAGGAAATAGCATAACTGAAAAGTGCTTTTCAATTACAATTTGTTTAACTTAAATAATGAAATAAAATATGGTGCTTCAAAGTTTTACTTCTTTTTTATTATTATTATTCCATCCAGCAGCAAAGAGGAAAGAAGGAGAAAAAAAAAAATCACTCACGGCAAAATGCAAATGAGCCTGGAAGCTATTACGATGCTAATGAGATTCCACCATAGAAGTTGCTGCTCCGGCATCCGGGGTATATTTCATCCATATTTGGAAAACAGTTGTGTGCTCAAAATAGGGGACACGCTTCCCAGTGTTCACAGTTGAGTTTTTACTTTTAGAAGAGTCCACAAGCACCTGGAATGTGGTTATGGTCTGGGTTAGAGACAAGACAGACTTAAGTTTTCCTTCAGGGCATTATTTGCAGTCCTTACATTGTGCTGCATTATGAAATTCTGCTCTATTTGTATCACATCTCAGGTTTCATCATTGGGCTGCCAATCATCTGCAAGCTGCTTTGATTAATAACACAATCAAACTCCAAAACATTTTCCATATTGGCACATGTTTCACTTCCAAAAATAGAAAAAAGATTGAAAAAAGAAAAAGGCAAATGATTGTTTACACCAGCATCAGCTACATGAAAGATATCTACAACTTTATTTTTACACGCTCTGCTGTGAAACAGGATAAGACGTGTTCCAGCTTCCTGCAAACAGGAGCAGCATCGGTGCGTTCAGGTGCAAAACCTGTGGCACGGCTGCTAGGGTGTGTGGTTTGTGCACTGAAGGCAGGCAGGTAGGTAGGTAGGGAGATAGGGTATGTTACCATAGTAACACCAAGAGGGAACCCAGCAGAAGCAGAGTGTCTATATGTGTCCTGACCCATTTCCATTCTCATCCACAAGTGTTTTGTCTCCCTCACCTTGCTGTTTCACAACTAAAAGCACCTCCCCTTCTTCATCCTTGATGCATTCGCTCTGTTTAACAAATGGTCGAGGCTTGAAGCATTCTGCCAAACCTGCAAAGGATGCAACGGTACAAACTCTCAAGGTGCATTTGGTTTTCCGTTCAGTTTGGTCCAATTGAACCCAATTCAATTCAACTTTGTTGTACCTGAGGGCGAAACAAGCCCATTATGAAGAGAACTAAAGCAGAACTACTCAACAGTATGAAAAAACAAAGTGCTGAACATTTTCATCTTTTCAACAGCATTGAAACAAGCACTCCTCCACAAAGAGAAGATGGACTGGAGTTAATTAATAGCTGCAAAGTGAAACTGTTAATTTCGCCTCTTAGTTAACTAAACCAAAAAAAATGTCGCAACGAGGGTCAGAACAGAAAACACCCGCACCAGAGAATAAAAATGATCATTCCGGTGAGTTCAGTAAGAGATCGTCAGCGATTAACAAGTAAAACTGCATTAATTGGGTAAGCAGCGTTCATAAGAGAGTAAAGTATTGTACATGGTGTACTTTGATCTGCCTCCTGCTCAGTATGTAAAATTCCTGTAATAACAGAAATACTCCTTTTAACTCACACTGTTCCGGATGTGAGTTTAGAACATTATCGAAGTGAATAAAAGTTAAAACACAATCAGAGCTGTTTAAACCTCCATTGCAAGATCCAAACACATATTTGTGTACTTTCCAATTACTCTAGTATTTGTGTACTTTCCAATTACTCTACCTTGTCTACAGCACTGATAACTGGCATGAGTCAAAAATGGTAAATGGTCTGCACTTATATAGCACAGCTCTACCTACCACTCAAAGCGCTTTACTCTGCTTCTTAGTCACCTATTTACACTCACATTCACACACCGATGGGGAGCTGGCCAATGCTCACTGGGAGCAACTAAGTTGGGGTTCAGTGTTTTGCTCAAGGACACTTCAACATGTGACCAGAGGAGCCTGGGATTGAACCAACAACTGCGAGATTGGTGGACAACCGCTCTACCTTCCTGCGCCACAGTCACCCAAATGTCTGATGTCATTTAAAAAAAAAAAAACAGCACGGCAGTTATTCATAGTTGCAATATAGTTGCATTTAGTGGGCACTATTTTGAGCCGCGGATTTATATAAACAAATTCCGGCGGTGGGAGGGTGTGTGTGTGATTGATGTGTTTGTAATAGTTTTAGACGACAATTGACTGGAGTCACTGGAGTAATACAAGTTTTACAGTATCAAACCGATATTTATATGAATTCACTTTTGGATTTTGTCATTTTATGGAATTTAGTGATACTAACAAAGATAAATAGTAGAACTATCCCTCCAAGTCAATCAGTTGATCTAAAATCTAAAATAATATAGTTTATATTTTTTAATGGACTAATGAAATAAATGTAGAGGTTTTTTAGAGTGAATCATGTGGACGCGGAGGCTCATGAGGATAATGTTCTCGTCTGCCTGGTCAGTCTGTTTTCATGGCAAGACAGTCATGAGACAACATCAGTTGGTGGGCACCATAACCTCACATGGAAGTCCTGTTTACGATCATCTGTACAATACAGCCATGTTGTTATTGAAATCGGTTAAATGAGCTGTTCACTTCAATGTACTGTGTTGCAGCCACACTTGAGTGGTAAGCGCTTTAGGCAAGCAACCAAATCCTGTTAGAAATGTCAATTGAAAAGGTCTTGAGATATTAAAAATGTAGTTTTTAATTAAAGGTTTATTAATAGATTTTTCAAACTTTTTTTTAATTACCCGACCACATGCCTGAGGCATTTGGATTACAACTTTTATCTCACTCGATTCAGGCTGCCTCTCCCCATTCAGCCATTTTGGATTAAAAGTCAGACTTCATAAATGCTGTTCATTAATTCCCAGTGCGGGTAGTTAATGTGAGATTCAGTTGCAACATTACGGCCGGTCTGAGTGTCTGTTTATTTTTAGATTCTTGTGGCTAGTTTGCAGCCTGAGCCTAATCTGTCACGGAGGAGAACGTGGAGGAAATCTTCTCCGGTGCCAGAAAAAAAGATTTCTAATGCTCTCCGGTGTGTCTGCTGTGGAAATTCAACATGTTAGTGACACACATGCCAAAGGAAATGATGTTATTGACATGGGTTACATGGAACAGAGCCATGTTGATGCCATGCATGTCCATGTGTCATATTATGCAAACTAGTCATGACGTGAATTGTAGACAACACATCTGCAAACTAAGCACACAGGTATGTTCAGACAAAGATTTTGGACTAATGATTTCATTCAAAATGTCTAATTTTCATATAATATACATGTTAAATATTACAGGAAAGATAAGCCAAGCCCCTTTGCTGATATGTAATCGTTTACGTCACAACATGTTTATGCACCATTTCTCTGGGTTATCCACAGTCCTTCTGGGAAATGTAGGAAGCCACTGTGTGAAGTAGATATGACAGGTCAGGGAAAACCAAAACGGAAAACACCAAAACAGACCCAAACTCCAAAAAAACATTTTGGTCTTGATTTCCCTGCTGATTGGAATGGGTTATCTTTTGATTGGGTTTATTATGTGACAGTAATAGTACATGTACAAGGTGTAAAAGGTGTATTCTCTTTGAAGTTGATCTTTGTGTCTTTTGTTTCCACATTTCTCGCCCTGCACTTGTCAGAGCTCACCTGTCAATCAAACGAGGTTGGTTTGTTAGTTTTTCCAACGTGGCACTTTTTACTTTAAGTGATCTGCCCATAATGACTGGTACTGACATAAGTTACTTTTTTCAATAAGATTTTTTTTTTTTTAAAGCTCCAGTCCTCATTATGATTTGGAGAAGTGCTGTCGATGCCTCCTGTGACCCGACTCATTGAACAGCACTGTGAGCAGTGCAGAGAGGTTCGCTTCCAAACAGTTTTGAGTGAGGGTCGCCCTTCTGACCAGTCAGAGAATTTAAAGTGATTGTTCTTGAGTAGTAAGTTTTGGTGCATTCTCATTTATTGAGACGATCTTAAGTGCAGGGCAGAACATGGCGGCCTGGCCTGAGCCTCATGCCAGTGCTGGTTTAAGTAGCACATTGTAGCTTTAGCCAGCTAGTTATGTTTAGAATGAAACTGCTCTGCTGGTGCAACTACTGTATAAATTGGAAACTGAGTGTTTCAAGCACAAATTCCCTATAAAACAGGAATGAAAAAATAAGGCCAAATTAACACTGCACCAACATAATATGTTCTGCATTTCGAATAACTTTGTGCCTCTATGTCTACACACACACACACACACACACACACACACACACACACGCAGGACAGCAAGTGAAGGTTTACAGTGGCCCAGTGGCATAATTTGCCTCAGGACCCATTAGTGTGTTTATCTGGCCCTGATGGTAAACCCAGTCTGCCACAGTGCTATTTTTGATTCTGCCAGTTAATGGCACCAAAATCAGAAATTTGTTGTGGCGTAAAAGTAAATTCTTCTGACACATTTTAAACATGTTCTGGCTCAGAAAGGCTCAGAGGGAAAATGTGGATTTTGGAATCCCACCGCAGCATCTCCCTTTAATCACAAATTATGCCACTTGCTGCTTACTGTAACCATCCAGGTACTGAGATTCTGTCATTAGCAGCATTGACCGGCGGCAACACAATCGATAAGATATTATGAAATGAAAATGGCCTGTTTATGAATTCAGTCTGAGCGTGTTGTGCATGTTGTCATCTGTTACTGAGTCCTTACACCTTTAAATGTTACAAAGGCATATGGCTCAGGAGGAAAACCGTTGAACTTATTTCTTTGTTTCAGTCAAAGTTGATGGGTTTAGTTTCAATTTCACACTTAAAACAGGCTGTTTTTAATTTAATCTCTTCACTTTTAGAAAGACCAACTTCCTCAAACTATGCTTTTATCCTTTTTTTCTACCTAATGATGAAAGCAACTCCGGTTATTTTTGCAGAAGATGACCTCGTGGCTTTCTCCTACTGTTTTCAATGCAAAAGTCATCTTGCTACAAAAACAATAATTTCTCCTAATACATTTACCACTGAAGATGTTTAGATCTGCAGCAGACTTTTACCTCGTTTTCTGAGAGGATTTAAAACACGTAAAAGCACAAAAGAGTCATATTAAGATGAGTTTTGTTGATTATTAGTTTTGAGTATGTAGTTGTTCCATATATACTGAAATCACTGTACTGATTATGTGATCTGCGTGAACTAATGAACACATCTGCACATGGGGCTTTATCATGATTCGGACTCAATATTGGTTTCATCATGTTCCATGTCATTAAAACCTCTGATGTGCTGATTAAAATACAGCCTATGTTTCCCTGCATTTGTATTTTCAGTTACACATTACTGAATATAGAATGTGGTCGCAGTATCAGTACATGTAAAACAATGCAACTTGAACTTTGCAAGAGTGCAAAACTGAGTGCAGGTCTAGAGGGAACAGGAAACGACTTCCCTCCTCCCCCCTTCAGTTCTCCCCCCCACACACACACACCCCCACCCCCTTCCCCTGTTCCTCCCTCCCTCCTCCTCCTCCTGATCCAGCACCACGCTATAGCAGCGAACTAGGCAGGCCAACTTGCAGAGTGCAGCTCAGCCTCGACAGCGGGTGCTTCCCACTGGGGGTCTTCAGAGAGCATCGCACTTCCATGTGCGCTGCTGTGCCCGCTGGATGTTGAAATCGCGCCGTGCGCCTCACCAGGATCCACCATGTCCAATCCAACCCACGACCCGTTCTACTCGTCTCCGTTCGGACCCTTCTACAGGAGACACTCGCCCTACATGGTCCAGCCCGAGTATCGGATCTACGAGATGAACAAGCGGCTGCAGGCGCGCACAGAGGTGAGCCGACCGGAGATAAACGCGGCACGGTCCCGTTTGGTTCACGGAACCGGTATGAGGGTAGCGGGGCTGTGGCGGTCCGGAGCGGGGAGGAGGGAAGGGATGTGGCGGCTGGACAGAGAAAGACAGGCTCGGGTCGCCGTGTACTGTAGGTCCGTCAGTGAGGAGATATGGATGTGATGCCAAAGTGCCAAACATTCCTGAGGTGAAAGTAAACAGGCTCCGGTGTTCAGACTGCGCCGCAAACAAAAATCATCCACTGAAGTGATCTGTCTTAGTGACGGGTCTTAGAATCTTATTTTTAAGTAGAAAGAGGACGAGCTGTGTAGGATGTGCTTTCACGTGGCCAATTAACTAGTTGGAAATTCATGACTCAGTGTGATCTAGTCAGAAAGGAGGCTGTGACCCACCTGAAGTAGGTAAGACTGAGGCTCAGCACCAGACTACAGGATCGGATTCACACTTTTCAGTTTGTTAGAATTATAAAGAAAGTGAGCTACAGTAGTTACAGTATTATAGGAAAAACAGAAAGAAGGTCTGAAACACTATTCAAATTTTACTGATGCAAAGTTTTTCCATGTGCATTTAAACATTTGCATATATTTACATATCACCTGTTTTTTACATACTTGCATGCTGTGCCTGCAACAGCTCAACAAGACTGTGGAGAGTTTGGTCACTGTGGACTCGTGAAGAGTTACTGGTTTAGGTGTTAGCGCAAAAATATTGATCTTTGATTCATCCTCCTTGTGTGTGTGTGTCTGTGTGTGTGTGTGTGTGTGCGTGTGGATTAGAGAGAGAGTTTTTCTCAATGAAGTAGACCCTAATTGCATATTAATATGATCATAAAATAATTGCATGGCGTGAATTAATTTCATGTCAGCTTCCCGATGCTTTAACTGGTTTGGGCGCTGAGAGAGTGTGGTGTACAGTGTCATACAGATTGAACCTTTGGTGATCCCACTGTGAATTATATAGAAAGCATCTGTCTTCAGCATCTGCTCTGTGATCACAAATGCGTAAATCTGTAGATAAGAAGTTTATCCAATATGTCAAGTTCCCCTCATCATGTGTCTTCACTGGGATGGCTAGTAGCAGAATATACAGAAGTGCATCTTTAGTTTAGCTGTAGTATTGAATTTTATTAATATTCCACTTATGTTCTTGAATAATTGGTCAACTGTTTCTATAACACAATCCCAGCAATGACTAAACTGAAATGCTGATCTTAGTGCTCATCCAAACCCAGAGAGATACAGTTACAGAAGAGTGATGCATTTGTGGAGGAACCAGTAGGGTGAGCAATTATTAACTAGTGACTTTAATTATTATTCCAGCTTTAATACAAACATGTCTTATATTACAAATAATGTGACTTTTGCTTGCTATCATGGGCTTGAAGGCTGAATTTAGTTTTTTTTAAGGAGAGATATAGCAAACTGGGATGTTTGGGATGTGTCCATTATAGGTATCCACAAATATAATAATTTTTTGAGTTATTTTGGAGAAGGTATTTTTAAGCCAGGCTCAGGCGACTGCAGCAGCAGCTCGCAGAATGATGCTGACTTTCCTAAAGAGGAACTTGCAACTTTAAGCAGACCAAGGCAATGTTGCTGAGATGCAGCGGCCCGGTCTGATGCATTATTCATGCGGAGTGGTCCAAGCCCCAGTGGACCTCAACTCCCGTACCACACATACCCAGACACCAAGTGCAATCACCATGCACACACACACACACACAGACACACACTCTCTCTTTCTAACTCTCTCTCACACACATGCACACCGACATGTGGACATGAAAGGGCAAATTCACATGTTAATGCTTTCCCAGATGTTTATACAGCACAAACATTCAATTGAAAAGATACTGTACATGGGAGAGTCGCATTATATGAGCACACACATTAAACAGACTCACATCAGTTTAAACTATTACCTTCATCTTTCCCGACCAAATAATATAATTCGTTTTTTTGTTTAATTGGTGTTCATATCCTCCTTCCTCTCCTTGTGTTTTTCTTTCTTTCTTTAATAGCAGGAGTGTATAAAATGCCTTCTCTTTAGCAGTGTGGTTATTGTTTGATTAAAATGCAGGTGGTGCATTTAATGAGGAAGAAGTAGCATCTTATAGCAGGAAATAAATGGCTCGAGTTTAGCAATTTGTTTGCATCCAGATGTGCCATACAGCTCGCTTCAGGCTTTTAACGAAATTATATAGTAATTATCCTCATGAATGCAAAACTGTAGCCATCAATTTACACAAACCTACTGCATGTGAAAAAATATTGTAAAAAAAAAAAAGAGAGAAAAGATTGTAATAGAAATATCCCTTCACAAAAAGTGTTCTTTGCTTTTTTTATTTTAACTAAGATAGAATAGAGAAAGAGTCCAAGCATGTTGTATATGCTCACTGAAGCTGTTCACCTACTGTAAAGCGAGGTTAGCTGCTCGTCCCTTAATGATGATGCTTGTCTGAGGGGTCATTCTGGTTCTTCTTTTATAATGGAGCCACTGCTGCCATCAGCTACTGTATAAGATGAATTTAAAAGTCAGCTTGCATTTATACACAAAACCATGTCAGTAGCAGAGCAGGGTCAGGGTTCTGTTGTTTCAAAACAGGAAATTTGGGATGTTTGTTTCACCCAAACAAAAAAAAAAGAAAAAAGAAAAATCTGGATTCCATTAGAAGAAAAGAGCTGAATTGTCCTGCTGGAATGTTCTTGAATATTTCATCAAGGTTTTGCTACTAGCAGGCATTGCAGATCCATATCACTCTGTGTATCATGTAGTTAAACTGCTGACAGTGAACTGGTGTTCATGGAAGTATCACTTTGACAAATCTGGTTTACCACTTCAGTACGTATCAGGTACTAATGAAGAAAGAAAAGGTGGAAAAATTGGCAAAAAAGTTCAAATGAAATTATTTTGAGACAGTCTGTGATGGGAGGAAATGATGACAATTTAATCAAGCTGGTTAACATTGTTTAATCAAACCCTTGCATTTGCCACAAACTGGGCTTGCAAGTTTCGATAAAGGTGGCAAAATATAGAAATGAACAAAAGCAGTAAGCAAAGATTTTATGTTGATGTGTGCATGAAATTATGCATGAAAAACTAGAAATCCATTCACAGATGAATAATTGCTATTAGTTATTCTGCTTTGTAATGTTTGTGAAGGTTGGGCGGAGTCAGTTGGCGGAGTTTAATTCCTTAAAAGACCACTCACTTATAAACAAACAAAAAACTTGCTTAGGTGCTGTGATCACCAACAACAAGCGTAGATGAAATAAAAATTCATGTACTTAACTGTGTTTTACAGCTTAGGTTGCTTGGATCCCGAACATGATGCCGCAGTTTGTGTTGGGGACGTCTTAAATATGACATCTATATCGTATCGAAGTTTTACAGTGATAAAACACTGTTAAATATGTGTGACGAGCTTCGAAAGAGGCTGAGCGGGATGGGAATCCTTTAGATGCTATTATGGTTGTCGTGTCTTCAAAACTGGGATTTAAAATGCAGTGAAAGACAGAAAGTTTGAAACAAAGAACAACACATAATAGTGAGTTCTTCCGTTGCATTCGTGTGTGAAGAGATGCATTAAAGCCATTATTTGCCGGTGTTTGTTGCCATATTTTGTGGATCCAGTCACAAAGATTCCAAGCTTGCAAACAGCAGCCTTGTCAGAATTACCACCCGAGTAAAGATGCTTAATGTCGTGGAAGGGCCGCCATTGTTGAGGATAAGAATAGCTCGGAGCGTACTTAACATCGTGCTCACAGGCCACCTGAGCAGAAAAGGACTCACTATAGTTTTGCATTCCCATCATTCTGAGTAGTTTTTCAACAGGGGAACTGACTAAGCCTCAGTATGACACCTCCATTTAGAAAAGTGTCGAAGGAGTCGACTGAAGTCACTCCTGTGTTATAGAAAGTCTTCCATTTGTCTTATTCATGAGTGTGCTTTTGAATTTGCTTGGCTGGTGGTGCAACTGCCGCTCTCACTGGCAGGCTCAGGACTCAAGGTCTTGACGCTTGGAGGAGACGTACTTACCCTGAGAGGAAGCTATAGACTGTGTGAGTGCAAGTGACATCTATAGCACGAGCCCGACGCAGCTAATCCCCCAGGGTTTGAAATAAGTTGTTGGAATTGGACAGGGACGTGTTATTCTGTTTTATCCTGATTTAACATCTTACGTACAGTACAGTGTTGCTGCACGGATGGGAACATTAAATGGACAATGTTTGCAGCACCTCTAATAAGAGACCAGGAAAAAAAAAAAAAACACAAGCAATCTACCATTAGTTGGTTTTATGCCATTCTAGCCAGTTTACGAGTTACTTTTGCTGATGTTCAGAGGAATTACAGAGGCTGTTATATGATGTTTTGTGGTTTGCAGTCTGGTGTGCACATCTTATCCTTATGTCTATTTCCAACAAATGTAAATATGAAGAACATGAAGCGTTTGCTTTGAGCTATGTGATGCATGCGTAGGTGCAGAGAAATTGAATGTAGGGCTCCAACTAGTGAATGTTTACCTTGCTGATTAATTGACTTAGTCTATGAAATAGTGAGGAATGTCCAGTTAAAGCCTTCCAGCATCTGAGGTGACGTGTTCACGTCTTCTTTTGTCCGACCAACACTTTAAAACCCAAATATATTCACTTTATGAAAAGCATAGAGAGAAAGTGGTGAATGCTCACATTATAGACATTGTAGACATTGCAACCAGAGAATTGTTGGACATTTTGCTTGACAAAAACAATTAACTGATTGTCAAGATAGTTGAAAGCAATTTCCAGAAAACTGACTAATCGACTAATCAGCAAACCAATCACATAAAATTGGGGCTGCAACTAATGATTATTTTTAAGAGCAAATAACATTTTCTACATTAATCAATTGATCTTTAAGCCTTTAAAATATCCCAAAATACTGAGAAAGGTCACATCGCTGTCTCCCAGTAGTCTATTTTGTCCAACCAAAACAAGACATTTAAAGTCGGCTGCACAAAATGACAATTTTAGTGCTGCAGCAGACAGTTATTTTCATTAATGATTAATCTGCTGATTATGTTCCTGAATAATTGATTAATCCTACACTATATAATAGTAAAAAATAGATATTAAGTTAACTCTCATATTACATGAAAAAAAAAGATGATCTGTGCAACTGAGAAGGGGGGGAAAAGACTCAAAAGTGGATTAAGGATTAAATCATTATGAAAATATTTTTCAATAATCTTTCGATGATCAGGCAGTTGTGAATTGTAATTTGAAACCCTGACGTTGTAGATGATGATGTTTCCTAGCAGATATACATGTTGCGCGTTGTGTTGTTTAGGGTCGTTAAACAAAGCTAATCACCGTTTTCAAGGTGAGACTCCTTTTCCTTTACAGCTCTCAGTTACAGCCTTTTCACCTGCCATGCACTGAGAGGCACACGTGGAAATAAGGAGGAATAAAACCCAACAACACAACAAGTCCTGTGTGTTTGTCTGGGATCAGCGCTCACCTTTGAACTCATAACAGCGCTGCAGCTTAAACAGTCCTGCTCCTGTGATGACTCGGGGTCTGTTTCGATCCCAACCTTATTACCTGCTCCATTCATACTTATTACCTGCCTGGCTGTATTTCTGCACCAGGCTGACTGCTATCCCATTACCTTCATTTTACACAATGTGAACCCGCTGTGACCTGGCAATCTAAACAGACTTTGATGTGGATTTGATGCTATGCATACGGTGTGACCACATTGTTTCTGTGCTGTCGCTCGAGGGGCACTGGCCTCGCCGTACGGAGGCAGCTGCGATGATTTGTGGGGGAATTTGACACTTAAGCGTATGCAAATGAGGCGGCGGATTAACATTCAGAGGAGGAGCTTGCTCGACCTCAGCCAGTGTAAGGCCATTAGCATAGACGGCATTAATATTCAGCGGCAGAGAGCGGGGACACAGAATAACAGTGTAAGTAAAACTACAACACAGAGGGTGAAACAGAAGGAAAACAAAAGCATTTTAATGGAGGCGCCATATTAATACCCACAGGGCTGCGCTCGGAAACCTCTCTGCTGCTGCTGACAGTGGGTCTAACGGTCACACTCTTCCTCAGCAGATAGACATGCAATCAGTAACAGTGATTGGCAGGCCATTCGTTGGATTCTTGTGTCTATTGCACATAGTTAGTGTCATTCTCATTATTCAAATGGAGCCACAGGCCTGACTCAACTGTGGAACTGGAGGAACTGGAGTGTTCATTATGGCAAAATCCCTTGTTCCTGTCAGGGGCAAAGTGGATCTGTTCCCATCAGCACTACGTGTCAGATTGACATGATTAGGCTTATGATGTAGAGGTCAAGTTGGCACTGAGCTGTTAAGGTTCATAGAGAGAGATTAAAGATGAGCCACCAAGAACACACCCCGAGATGTATTTCAGTGAGAAACAGCATTTGAATTTACAGGTGTTTAAACGTCCCATTGCTCATTAACTAAAGATACTGTTTCAATCAGTCAGTCATCTTCAAATGGTCGGAAAATGCTGATGACTCTTCCTCACAGGTTCTCAGCTCATGTCTAATGTTTGTTGGTGATTTTCCCCGAAAAGCAACTTAAACAATTATTTCTAAATTCTTTGCGACTGACCCATCAATTGATGACAAATTGCGCTTTGCACCTTTAGCAAATATTTATGAACCACATGTATTGTTTGAAATGACAAAAGTCAAATTTGTATGTTAAAATTGATGCATTTTTACAGCTCAAATATGTGAGGCCATCATTTATTTTATTTATTTATTTTATTTATTATTTTATTTCATTAGCTTCTGCCATAGCAGTTGAAACCATGATGACCATGAAAACCATGATGCTTATGCTGTTGTTTCCTTTAACAGTGAGCAGAAAACTTTTACGCGCCATCAATCACCAAAAACTTGCATTATTTACTCCTGACCAAAAGTAAATGTGTCATCTTTTTGCTTTTGCTCTCTGTTCGTCTTTTTGCAACAATACATAAACCAGACCTGAGGAACATTTTCGACGTCCAAATACTTGGACGACCACATGTGTAAAACTGTCAGATAGCAATTACCAGAAAGGTGTTGAACATCACGGTGCCCTTATCTGAACCATGAGGGTTTGATTTATCAGGGAAAACAAGCTACTGTTGGTGGAGACTGTCTCACAAATGAGTTTTAATCACTTTTTTAAATGAATGTACTGAATAAGAGGCAGTGAAATGAATAATTAGAAACACGTTAAGCATTTACTGGGTAAAAGTACAAAGGGCAGCTGTTGTACTGTTGATGTCCAGGTGCGTTCTGCAGGTAAAACCCGCCTCAGTGGTGCCAGTGTTTTAATTAGTCAACATGAAGCTTTTGATTGTAGACTGTTGACTCTCCATTTAAATATCAAATACATGTGAAATTAAAGATCGTTTCCAGTCAGATAAACACTGGTTACATCGCTGTACATCTTGCTCCCTCCCACACATTAAACATCATTACAATCGAGAATAAGTTTTAAATAATCAAATTTATTATTCACTAGGTTCAGGACTGACTAAACACCGTTATTATTTATTTCTCTATCAACCGAGTCTCTAATATGTGTTGCTGTTGTTGTGATTCACAATCTTAGATGTCTGTCCACTGACAGTGAACAGACATCTGCTTCTGTGGAGCCGTAAAACGTTGCTCGGAGCCCTTACATTAAAAACAAAAACATTTTGTATTTTCATAATGCTGCCGGTCACTGAAAGGACCGAACCGCATTAGCTTCTGCTTCCCTTTAGTTAACTCCCTGCCTACATTTACCTCGCTAAATTAAAGAATAATACTGTTAAAGGTGAGCAGACACACTGATAGCTTGAAAAGAGAAGGAAAAAAGAATCCAGAAAACCGTGGTCACAGCTGAAAACCTTTTACCCATTTTTCCCACCATTTCTTAGAAAGTGGCTCTTTGGTTTACATTTGACAGAAAGGATAAAATCATACATGGACATATGCTGAGAAATGAGAAATATGCTGTCTAACAATATAGTTACTTTAGATGACATAACTTTGGCCTCCAGTACTGCGGTGAGGAACCTTGGAGTTATTTTTGACCAGGATTTGGCATTTACGTCACATATAAGACAAATCTCTAGAACAGCCTTCTTCCACCTACGGAACATTGCTAAAATTAGAAGCATCCTGTCTCAAAGTGATGCCGAAAAACTGGTCCATGCATTTGTTACTTCTAGGTTGGACTACTGTAATTCCCTACTTCTGGGGTGTCCTAATAACTCTCTAAAAAGCCTTCAATTAATCCAAAATGCTGCAGCAAGAGTGCTGACTGGATTAGGAAAGAGAGATCATATTTCACCTTCACTAGCTTCTCTTCATTGGCTTCCCATAAAATCTAGAATAGAGTTCAAAACCCTCCTCCTTACATACAAAGCTCTTAATGGTCAAGCTCCATCATATTTAAAAGATCTCATAGTTCTGTATCGCCCGATTAGACCACTTCGATCCCAAAATACAGGCCTACTTGTGGTTCCCAGAGTTTGCAAAAGTAGAATGGGAGGCAGAGCCTTTAGCTATCAAGCTCCTCTCCTGTGGAACCAGCTTCCAATCCAAATTCGGGGAGCAGACACCCTCTCTACTTTTAAGACTAGGCTTAAAACCTTCCTTTTTGATAAAGCTTATAGTTAAACTGCTCACTCAACCTGAACTAGCTTTTCTCTATACATTTACTTGTCACTACTGTATACCATTAATTCTATATCCTACAACCTGCACGATGCTTTGTTGTTGCTTTTTTGTTGTTTTGTTGTTGCTTTTCTTGTTGTTTTGTTGTTGCTTTTTGTTGTTGCTTTTTGTTGTTTTGTTGTTGCTTTTTTGTTGTTTTGTTGTTGCTTTTCGTTGTTGCTTTTCGTTGCTCTTTTCTTTTCTTTCTCCACTTTCCACTCACCCCAACCGGTCAAGGCAGATGGCCGCCCACCCTGAGCCTGGTTCTGCTGGAGGTTTCTCCCATTAAAGGGAGTTTTTCCTCTCCACTGTTGCCTAGGGCTTGCTCAAGGGGGATTTGTTGGGTTGCTTCTACATACTTGTGTAGTCTGGACTTTATTCTGTAAAGTGCCTTGAGATGACTTTGTTGTAAATTGGCGCTATATAAATAAAGTTGAATTGAATTGAATTGAATTGGACTCACTTTAGTGTATCGGTAAATTCAGCAAGACAACTGCACATTATGTACAGGTTAACACACAACTCAGCTGCACCATATAAACATTGTCCTCTGTCATTCCCATGTCATGTTATGGATGACGTGAGACCAACCACACGGAATTGGTTACTTCATATGGAAGACATGCAACAGACAGAGGTCATTTGTACATCTGAACCATAACCACGATGATAACTGGATAACTTTCTTACCATTGTAAGAGACGTATCCACATTTTTGGAACCTGGCACCAAAAGGTTTGCAGTTTCCAGAGATGCCTGCCTGACAACATGGGGGCACTGTTTCAGAAAATGCTACTGTTGGTTGTATGAGAGGGTTAGGGACAAACAACCTACAGCATATGGGTGTTAGGGTTGGCTACAGATCATGGCTTTAAACCTACCGAGAATTATGGAGCTTTGTAGTGAGTTTTATGATGAGTTTTAGCTGCCAGACCACAACTGTACTGTATTTATTCCCTCTCATCACACTCATAATGTTGTTTTCAGCCACAGGTGGCAGCTGTTTTTGCAAAATAAGTTCTAACAACAGACTGTACACCACCTGCTCAAACAGATAGACAAAGATTCAAACCTGTAGATGCTTCCTCCAGGGCTTTTGTAGACACCAAAACCAGAGCTATAAGAGAGGCTTGCATTCATTAAGTGGCTAAAAACACAACTTTAAATAAAATTCTTAGCTGTGGTCAAAATATTAAATATATACACACACATATATATATATATATATATAGAGAGAGAGATAGATAGATATAGATTTAGATATACATTTTTTTAGGCTGTATCACAATATGCCATACATAACTCAGTATTTTGAAATCTCCTTTCATAAATAATTAATAGTCACACCAGCATGATAGTTGTCATAGCCCCTGCATCTTATGTCTGCATTAAAAAATTCTTGTCTATATTCATCAGTGGTTTCTGACCAACTTAAATTTAACAAAGCAATATTTGTTCAAAACCGGAAACTGTTAACTATTGAGCTCAAAAGAGACACAGAGAAATAAATAAATAAATAAGTGTTTGAATTAATTATAAAAAAATAAATAAATACATTTAAATATTGCCAATTAAGAATACATTCATTCATTATTCATTTCCACATTTACGTAGGCATTATTTAGATATTTCTGCATTTATATCATTTTTTATTTATCTGCATCCCTGTTGGGCTCACATAGATCTTAAATGAAAATAAATAATGGACTTACACATTTGGCTGATGTTTAAACTTTACTACTGCACATGCCCCTGTTTTGAGAATCTGACACTGCATCAGGCGGATTGATAGTTTCACAATGTTAAAAGTATAGGTCCTGAAGTAAAGATGTCATTTTACAAAAATGAGTGGTTTATGGAATTTAAATAGCAGAGTGCGAGCAGGAGTCTAACAGAGGGAGAGACGGGAAAGACCAAAGCAAGTCTTAAACAAATGAAATGACAATTTGTTCTTGATTTTTGTGATACAATAATTTACTACACCCCACAGAGAAGAAGCTGCCATACATCAAGTGTATTCGAGATATCGCCCACCACCAGTTTATGTCATAGAGTCTCTCATTTCACTGCGTTTGTCAAGTAATGTCACACTGCACATGAGATGCTCTGAGAGGATGTTCCCAGAAAACCACATGAAGAAAAAAAAAGACCTCTGGTCAAACAATAAGCGTCAGTCACATCCAGCAGGATGCACGGACAATAGACCCACCTTTTTCCTGGCCCTTTCCCATGGTTCCTTCCAGGCTGCACTGCCGCTCAGATAACAGAGGAGACAGACAGGGCTGTAGCCCATCTATGTCCTGTTGTTCTCTGTCCATGATGCAGTAACAGAATCTGTCCTGAAATAGGGAGGTCACAGGTCCTTGCATCGTTAAAACCTCGTGTCCTGTTGAAGTGTAGTTTCTGACAGAGATGTTGAACCCTAAAGCACAATGCATAAAATTCCATTTCAGTAAATAGATTCTTAAACTTTACTGCAGTTCTCCATAACACAGCTCCATTATTAAGCACCTTATTGTTATTTTTATACTTCCAAGGCCATTTAAAGGATATTATGAAGAAGTTTCCAGTTCGATTCTGACATTTTGCACAAAACCTTATGGTGGCACTAGAGGAAAAGTCATTAAGATTCATTCTCAGGGGAAACACAAATGTCTGAAAAAACTTTCATGCAATGAAATTAAATATTTTAGTCTGGTGCATGTGGTGGACCGACCAAGCTTTACCTCAGTAATTTTGGATATCTTTTAGTTTAAAGAAAGGTGTTACTCTCAATATATACTTAACTGTAAATACTATTATTGTGTTTAATTTAACCAGTGAGAATGAAAAGTTTAGCACTAACTACAGTGCACATGGATGAGTCACACTGACTGTACTGCTAATTAGCGGGAGCAGTTTCTGCCTTGGTTTCTGCCTGTTTCATCATTTTGCTGATCAGCTGTTTGACTCTGATGTAGTTCTGTTTTTCCTGTGAGATTAACTTAACAATTCTGAATAAATGGGGAATGGAGTACAGACCATCAGTCGCCTGCAGTGTTGGTATGTACTTATTTATCCGACTGTGGGCATGTCTATGACACTCGATGCCCAACAACAGTTCAACAGCACTGGGCGCTTTGCATTGCAGCTGATTGTGACCTCTGTTCTCCCAAGAGAGGGTTTTAATTATCATATCAGGAAATTTGTCCTCATTATTTTTATACTGGAAAATGTTGATTTAAAATGATTGATACAGGCTTTGCTCTTATTTATAGAATACCAGACTGATTTCTAATTCAAAAGCATCACAATCACCTAACTGGTGCTTGATATACAGCATGAGATGATTCCGTTTTCAGTCAGCTGGTGGTGAGGCAGGTCCATGGCAGGGCAAGCTGTGTCCGCTAGTGCTCGTTTGAACTGCATATTGTAGCTTTAAATGCGAATAATATTTAAATGATACACGATTAACATGTAATTTAATTGCTCAAATTATTATTTTTTTTGTTTATCACAAATTAGGTAAAAAAATACAAATTGTGCTTTCACATACAGCGCGCGTACTGAGGAATCTCTTGGTTACAAATAATTGACATCTCAGCAACGGCATGTCTTATTAACTGACAGTATCTTCCTAAATGCTATCTTTCGTAGCCAGTGCCTCAGTCAATGTGGTTGGGTGGGTGGGTGGGGGAACGGATGTGTTTAAAGTACAGTAACATAGCAATGTTACAACACAGCACACTAACTAAACTGAACTGTATCAGTGGATTTGATGAAATTCAGTATTGATTGAGCTTCTTGTTCGGCTGTGGGAGGAAGTGTAGCGTGTGCTAATTGTTTATTGGTCTAACTGGTTGAGCAATCGGGAATACAGGCCACACTGGTTGAATAGTGATAGCGTGTCGACGTCACATCCCAGGATCTTAAATTTCCTTTTGACTGTAAATCATTTTATGTCATGCATTTTGTAGTTGTTTAAACATTTTCATATTAGTGGAATTAGGTGACACTAAACATGGTGCCTTTCTCTTTGCCTCCTTTGAGGTGAAACACTTCTAAAGTAGCTGATAGTGTTTAGATGTCTGTTTTTTCCTTTCACTCATAGATATGTAAGACTACTTTCTGTTTGATAATTTTATGTAAAAACTGTCCAGAGATCCCAAGGTGACATCATCAGACATCCTATTTGGCTGACCAACTGTCTTAAACCCAAAGATATTCAATTTGTGTCTTATAAAACACAGAAAATCATCAAATGCCGAATGAGTTATGGGCTTGGGGGACTTTGTCACTAACCTTGTTTTTATGTTGTTTGGCGGGATACATTTGATTGGTTGCAAGGTGAAAAACAAATTAGAAAAAAAGCAAATGCATTTTTTTGACTCCTTAAAATTGTGGGGTTTTGTTTTAGAAAATTCTCTGGTTTCATGTAAAATATTTGTTTCAGTGTATAGAAATCCTGCTTTAACTGTTTGACTGCAGCTGTATGTTGTGATGCAGTGATATTATTGCCTTTGTTGAGACTGATCCTGCAGTTTTGGTGGGTGAAAGCACTCTGCAGCCATTATCACTTCATACATGTTTCATGCATTAAGACGGGAGACAAACAACTTGTGTGTATAACCCTCAACCCTGAACATGTACTGTAACACAAACAGTGGTCTCTGGCTGCAGCATTTAACGCAGAAAAAAGAATGAGGGAAAATGGCACTCATGCCTGAGCAAATTGGTAGACATGCAATTAAATGTGGGAACTTCTTCACTGACTTCATTTATCGAGAGAAAGTTCATTCGTGGTGAATGTGCAGCGGCTGTTCAAGGGCAAAGACTTCTTTTCCCCCACTGCATTCATTTCTCTTCATTTGCATAATGCTTGGCTGGTGGCTGTACGGTGGCCAAATGCTGCAACATGTTAAATTTGCATTATATGAAAACACTTGAGACCCAGGAGAATAAACCTGGGCTGATATCAAACATTACTGTGCAGTAGTGAGCCTGACATGATTAAATTGGTGTTGTGTATGTAGTCTAAAGGGGTAGTTTGTGTACTTTGTCATCCCAATGACCTCTTAATATACAGTACATTACCTGTGTGGCAAGTTTTATTCCAAAGGTCACTATTTCTCTATATTTATATTTGCAAACAATTTATAGTTATAGTGAACTATTAAATCTACTGGCAAAATCAGACTTATAGAGTATAGTCACTTATATCTTTTTATTAGCACTTTATTTAAGGATTCCTCTGCCTCTGCACCTGCAGCAGCTCTGGCCCAAGGCATTATGTTTTTAGCTTGTCCATACATCCGTCCCTACATCTCCTGAATGCAATATCTCAGGAATGCTTTGAAGGAACTATGTCAAATTTGGCACAAACATCCACATGGATTCATGGGTGAACTGATTAGAATAAGGGTCTAGACAGACATGCATGTTCCACTGGTTTGTGGAGGCATGCAACTGCAAGGCAAGTCATTTTACTGTAGTAAGTAATTGATTTTTTTGTTTACTATGGCAAAAACAGGAAAAGCAAAGCACATAGTTATAAGCAGAAAACAGCAAATCTGTTATTTAGTAGACAAAATTGTTGTGTTTGTTCATCAGCTGCTGAAACAGTTACTTGCAGTAGGTAAGTAACTTACACTTACTTACTCCATGTAAAGTAAATGCTCAGGCCTATGTAATTAGATTAATAAAATTTGCTTAATTAAAGTACATCATCAAGTATAACAGGTATCACATCTAACATCTTCTAGTACCTTTCTTTTAAAGGAAGTCTGTGTAAAAGCATCACTAATTTAGCGAATTAGGCACTAAAACATTTTTAATATTCTTTTATTTATTTGGTTATATTTTTAGATTTAATTATACTCTCTCAAAATCAATTTTATGGACATTTCAAATATAAAACTGTGTATTTGGATGTCTGTTCCAGTCGAGGTTGTGTCAGAAAACTCGAGATATTCAAAACTGTGTACATGAAGTGTGACTTTCTCTCAAAAGAACATATAGTTTTATTAAACTTGGTATTGAAATGTTTATCCATCAATGGCCTTCAGCATACAATCAAACGAAAAGCTATGTGTTTGCTGTGTTATGCTCCCCGATAACCTGAAGCTGTTTGAATCTTCGACAACAGTAAAACTTCCTTGGCCCACCAGTCAGACATGGCTGCATACTATTCAGGAGCTGAATGGGGTTTCAGACGTTGGTAAATCTCCAAGGTCAGGCCCCAGACACGCCTACACTTCTGGAGACTTTTCTGCCACGAGAGGCTTGAAGCAACAACAACAAAAAAATACTGACTAACAAAAGCTTGCTGAGAAAATGATTCACCCTAAACACTGAGACATTAGCTGTTTATGGACTGGTAGAAAGAGAGTGTGGGAGACAAAACTTGTATGGTTAAGTGCATTGAATGTACACAGTCTCTGAAGAGTAAATAAGTGATTATACTTATACTATGATCATATCTGTGTATTGTGCGCATGCAGTACAGAGACGTGTTTTTGTTATGCATCAATACACAGTAAAACTTCTCTTTGTGTTTCTGTTGCCACATTGTGTCATCTGCCTGTCTGTCCTGCATGGATGTTTCTATATGCAAGGACTTAACCTTCAGTTCTGTTGCTATTTACTCAAGATCCTCCCTCTGCTGTCCCTCCAATCCTCTGGATTTCCTCTAAATCCCTAGGGCCTGGCCACTGCTGGTTATTTGTGGTTGGCTAGTGGGCAATTGACACATTGATAAATCCCCCTCAGATGGTGTGCGATCCGTTTGAATCAATAGAGCCTTATCTGCTGACGGCCGTCATGCATGCGACCATGTCAGTTCACCTCGGGTCCCTCGGAGTTGGCCTGATTTGTAGCATTTGACAACAAACATCGTCACGCCACGTGGTTCGTCAGAGAGTCTATGGGCGTAAATGAAGGCAGGACGCCTGTCAGCGAGCAGTGGCGGAGAAGATGGGGAGGCAGACAGTGAGAGGGAGGTGGATATAAAGAGGGACAGCCAGAGATTAAACAACAACAAAAAAAGACAGATAGGATATTGGAGGATGGAACAGTGTAGGCTTCTTTTTTTATTGTAAATATGTCGTTTACAATTTTAAAACCTGCTTTGAATGACGGAATAGTAGGGAAACTCCTAACATTTCCTGCTGTAGTCGGGGGATTGCAATTGAAGCCATCAACATCACCACGAGCCTCCTCTTTGGCTTGTTCAGCTGCAGCCAGAGGATTCATATGGCTTGTGTCCACTGGCCAGGCTTTAGCTGTTCTCCGGCCTTTCTGGCTCAGATCCAGCTTCTCCTCTGTCTTGAGATCTGGGCAAAACCTGGCCAGTCCACCGCTCAGCCAACCACGTTTCACAGCTTGGCATGATGCTGGCCAAAAGCTCCAGTTTGGAGGATTAATGGTTACTGATTCGAAATAGAACTTTCCCTGAATATAATGGAAAAGTTTTGAGCAACATTTAGCTTTATTAGCTAGTGCCGGTAAATTTATATTTAATTTACAAAAGAGGTGATTTTGGATAAGAGCAATGAAACTGCCTATTGCCTTTTGTTTTATTGTTGTGAATGCTGAGACTAAATGATGTTCATGTCGCATGAAATTTGCTTTTTATGTTCAGATTCCTCTTATTGTCCGGGTGGGAGGTTTTTCAACAGACAAACAAACTAAACCATATCATCTATGATTGAACCCTGCTGGGCTGAGCAGAGCTAATGGAGACACAACAATAGACACACTGCTGTCAACTCTGCTCTTTGTGAAATATATGCTCTTTATTTTTTGGGTGGTTGAAGGCCCAAGCCAACTATCAGCACATTGGCAAAATCAACTAGCTAAAACTGAAAATACTGTTTGGCTACAAAGTTCAATTTCTCAAAAATGTTTGACAACATTCAACCTTCAATATGGAAATTAAATTAAACATACAAACTCCTTGCTTATCATTCTTTCAAGCAACAGAGCGTGGTTGTGACAAATTAATGAAGAAAGGGTGCAGCTGCATCAAGAGAAAAAAAAATACATTCATAAAGTAATTGGCAAGGTTTTAAATGTACAACAAGCAGGTAAACATAGTATAAATAGTACTGCAATAAACATTTCAATTTCTATACATCATTAACTAAATATTAGCTGTTTGAATAAGAAGCCTTCCTGACCACAGACAACAAATGAAGTAGAAGTATCCAGTCTTTATGTTCAAGTTCCACAAAAAAGGGCACAAATAGAAACACTATGAATACTAATAGTAAAAGTGAGTCTAACAAAGATACCATAGTGCACAGCAGAAGTGTCAACGTGATTGAAACAATATTTAAATCAGAATGAGAGGGAGGTTAACTAACCCTCTTATGTAAAACTGAATAAGGGGGAGTTTAAAGAAGACAGTATTCTGTAAAACAGAGAAGTGGGAGCTTAAGTAAAACACTTTTCATTAAAACAGTAAGAGGAAGCTTAATGAATCCAGAGTCTATAAAACAGAGAGATGGGAGCCCTCAGGATGACAGCGCTCGAAAAATTTATCTCCTGCACTAAATCCAGGCAGTTTATGTCAAAATGGAGATCACGCTTTTTCGTGAAATCCTCCAGCCTGTTTTAGTGGTGGGGAAAGTGCAGTGGAGCCATTCAGGTGAAATACATTTTTTTGTTTGGTTGAACAAAAGTATGAAGTTGCTCAAAGTAAAGGATAAGGTTGGTGATATTGTAATATGAATGGTACATTTAGCCTACTGCAGTATTACATAGTACAACTGCATCTGAGTGGCCAAAATCAGAATATAGCTTATTCTTTTGTATAGTAGACAGTAATGAAAGAAGCACCAACAGGTGTTGGAGTTTTATCAAATTGCTATGTTATTCTTACAAACAGTTGTTTTTAATATTAATACATTGGACCTCAATTGTCCTAAAAATAACTTGCTCAGTGTATTCAATTTTTGAAACTAGTAGCAAGGAACCAATTGTTTTCTGAAGCGCAAAATTCAATAATTCTAAAATGTTGACTTTATAGTCATTAAAAAGTAGCAATCTTACAAATATCGGCAAGAGAGGATCATGTGACTTTTTAAGCATTTTTGCCTTAAAATTGAGGAAAAATATCAGTTATCTGTTAATTATTTGATTATCTAGTGATGACATTTCTAGATTGCTGGTTGGTTTCTTTGTTTCTGGAATAATAGTGAGGAGTCCATGTATAGTGGGCAATAACACCCCTTGGCCTCTGAACAGTACCTCAAACTATGGGAAAAAATAAAAAAAACATAAATCAACATGTGTAAAATACCTTTAGTTTGGTCTTGTGTACTCAATGAATTCGCTGTTTTCATGTTGCTTTTATTTATTCCTTTTTGTTGCTTGTGTTGTTTATTGGTTTGAGCTTTTACTTTGAAAGCTTTCGTGACGTATGACGCGTAACTGCGCAGTGAAGTGGCAGAAAAATGTGGACGATGAAATACCGCATTTTTGTTTTGAAAAAGGTCATGTTCGGTGTTTCTTTGACACGTGGCCGACAAGGGCACAAGGTTTGCTAATATTTCCTTTCACCGTGTGATAAATATTAAGTAACATTATGACGTATTTTCACAAATTTATAATGTTTGAAAGTGGCTGTGCGCAAGCTAGCAATAGTGCTATATTAGCTCATTGCTCAGGTATAAGTTAATAAGGGGATGTTTTATTTCTATAATAATGTGTAAGTATTTGAGAGTTATGAAAAGGCACAGCACTTCTCCTAGGCTCTATTGCAAATTAGTTTTAATTCTCACACAACTAACTTAAATTTAGTTGTTTAAATGCTTGCAAGCCCTGAACATGGGAATGTTTTCATGTTATCTAATAAGACATACTGTCAATGCGAGGTATTATTTATGAATTTTAGGAAAACAGTAAACCATGAGTCAAATCTGAAACTCAAAAATATCACGACATGAGGAAAGCTGACATCTTGCATTTCATTGTTTATGTTGGATCCTTTACATGCTTTTTGAAGAAATCTACTGTAGATAATCTACTGTAAATAAACGCATCATGTAAAACCCACTAAATATCACCTCATATCATGTAGTGCCTCCATATGAGGAGATCATCCTTTTTTTCATCAATAAAGTCTGATAAGCTTATTAGATAAATTTTGTCAGAACAAATTTATGTCAGGGGATTGTAAATGAAGCAGGCGGCTGTTTAACCTGAGTGGGAAAACCAAATCAAATACATCTGTAGTCATTTAGTTCAAAACGCAGAACAAAATCCATGTTAGTTTTTGCTAAATGAAGTTTAACATGTTGTACTTGTTAACGTTACTCACTCGCAGGAATTAGGGAATCTGCATGTAGATACTGTACTAAACTGTTTTCTTAATATCCTGAAATGCATAACAAACAAAACATAATGAAAACGTGTAAGAACTGATAGTTTAGAGCACGACTCACACTTTACAGTGAGATTGTTGAGAGCTTTCCTGCTGTGTGTATGCATAGACGGTTTTGTTCACCCCTTGCTTGACTGTCAATCCCAGGAGTCCCCGTCCTCTCGTGGTACTGGATTATGGGCTGAACTCAATGTGAATGCTGAGCAGCACTGAAGTCAGTCAATTTCTTTCTGTGTCTGATTTGTCCTAGTGTGTTACGCTTCTCTGTCCGTCTTTATTAAATAGATGTATTCACATGAAACAGACACCACACACATGCTGGCTCTTCTCACAGTGTGACACAGTCAGTCAAACACACAGACTCCATTGCATATACAGTACACACAGATGGCAGCTCATGCAGTTTGTTCCCAGTGGACAGCTGGTCAATGGTGTGCGTTTGACCAGTGCATTTCCGTTTCAAATAAAGATATTCAGGCAAAGATTGTTTCATTTTAATGCTATAGTACCACCTATGCTGACAGCTGATTCTCACTGTGTTTGGCATGAACTGCATGAAACACACAAACACATCAATACAACACAACAGCGCGTTTCCCAGTGACGCACACATTGTACCCTGGCATATATTGATTTCTTTTACAGTGAGGGTGTATTTATTTTTTTTGTCGTAGATCTGGCATTTAAACAGTTACTCTGATCGAGTTAATTGTAGCATTACTAAATGAATATTTTTATTAAAAACATCATGTGTTTGACACAGCTGGTCAAGCAATTAAGTTGCTGAAAATGGAAAAGGAAACTTTTCCTTTTTTGTTGTGTTTGGTCAGTAACAATTGTATTGAATAATTAAATGAAAAAAATGGCCAGATTTGTTGTTTTTAGGTTGTAAAGTATTTTAAATTTACAGTAAGCCTAATATGTTTGAGTTTTGGAATGTAGAACAAAGAGAACAAATAAAATGTTCATCTTAGGCATTGAAAAAATTTCTTTTTTTTTCTAGACAATTTATTGACAACATGATCAAACAATTAATTAAAAGAGGTTCAAGTTTAAGGCTGCAGATAATCATTTTGTCATTATAAATTATTTCATCTGTGAGAAAATAACCACCTGCCAGTTGGCCAAGCAGAGTGGTGGAAAAAGGGATAACTTGAATCATAAATGTAGTATGAAACCAGGTTAGCGCGACTGTGTACATGCAAAATACAGGTCTGTTACTGACCTCTGGGTATAAGTCCCTGGAGGGCAGCCAGAGACATTATATTTTTTTGTGTGTGAGTTCTTCTACATACGTTCAGCTCGTGTTTTGGAACTTTTTGTTAAATATGGACACGTGCTACTGATTTCTTTAGTGTCAGAGAGAAAGAATGGAAAAAGAAAATATCCAGATAGAATTTGAATCAGATTTGATTAGTTGCCAATTGAGTTTAAACAATCTGGGTATTTTCCCAACTTGAAACTGGATCCAAAAGCAAATCTTAAACCATCTCTGCTTTGTTAGTGTGGTTTTGATTCACCAACAGACCAACACCAAAATATTACGTTGCTAATATGTTTTTAATTTAATTTAATTTTTTATGGAATGATTTTTTTTTTTTACATATGAGGCACAATTTTGTAACTTGACATTTGATTGTTTCTGATTAGAATTTGGAGTAAACATGATCATTTGGATGAGGGCGAAAAACCTGAGCTTAAAAAAATCATTTTTGCTTGATCATTCTGCAAGCAACAAATCTTAGCAATTCCTTCCCCATAGTTCACAGTTCAGCCAGCCAAAAGACCTCTTCACAAACTCATAATCATCTTTTGATTGACCACCTGGATGAGAGTTAGATTCAGGTTCTTCCCACCACATCTATTCCTCTTTACATCAGAGTCATTGCACTTGTGACACTTTGACCTACAGGGAGCCCGGGTCGCTGCTTATTGGGCTTGACACTGCTCGATGATGACAACGCTAATTATCAACATCTGGAAAGTGCTCGCCACTCCTCAGCCCCACGCAAAAGGAAACCTGGTGATCTGTCATAACGTGTCAGATGAAATTAGCATCAGTCCAGTGTCTTTGGATGTAGGGGGGGGGCAGGGGGGTTGGGGGTCATCCCGCCAACATTAATAGGTGTTTTAGTGAGGAGGGGGATGTCACTGAACTGCTGTTAAATGAGAAATTTCAAGGCAAAGAGATTTACTTGAATATGTTTCCTCACAGAATCACTGTTCCAGCAGTAAGAAGATGGGAACTGCTTCTGTTTTTGTTTTAGTACTACTGGCACCGCAATAGTATTATCAAAATTACTACCACTTATCTTTATCTACTCTCACAACAGTTTTTTTAAGTAGCTGCCACTAAGCCTACTAAAAGGTTTTTAATTTATAGTATAACCACAACTAATACTACTGCAAAATCAGAGTATTATTACAATCATTGTAGTTAAAACATGTACTCCTACAGTACTGCCACTTCTGCTACAATTATCACTGTTAACTGTTACATCATTACCTCTGCCACCACTAATACTACTGTTATTATAATAACTATTGTATACTTAATACTTTATTACTGCCCATGTTGCTGTCACTCTTGTAGCTGTTACTTTTACTACCTTTTCTAAAACTAGAGCTATTAACGCAGCTATCGTGTAACTATTGGTATTATTGCTAATAGTGTAAAAAAGAAATTTGATGGCACCAATACCTCTTGACATACAATCTAAAGATATCGTCACTTACTGTAAAAGGTAGAAGCAGCAGCAGAGAATTAAGTTGTTCTCATCAGCTTGTATTGCAGACATGTGAGAGCTTCAGGCTGGGCTCCACCAAAGTCAAGGCTTAAGAAACTTAAGAGTGTTACCAGGCTTTGCCTTTACATTGACTTGTATTGGTCTTTTTTGGAAGCAGCCAGCATTCTCTTTGATATCACTTTGTTAAACCTGATTAATGATTTTCATTGACTTTATAATGTTTTGTAGGTTTTAACCTTTTGTTCTTATCAGTCCACATTTTGATGTCTTATTATAGACCAGTCATAAATTGTTTTAAGCACTGAATATGTATGTATTTGACTATTTTACTGTTCATACTTTATTTTGGAAGCCTTTTGTACACTCAAATGCAAAACTGTGATTTAAATGAAGCTCATAAAATTTATTTTAATGAAAAAGAACAAACAAGTCAATCTACAATGAGGGAATGTTTGCCCTGCACTGGTGACTTCATATATCGCAAAACAATGTTCTTTTTTTATCTTGTCTGATAGAAAATCCTGGGTGGTCACAATATATTTGTCTTATCAGAATAAATCCATATTAAATTTATGTTAAAAAATGCCGTCGCACAAGAACAACAACATGGATAAAGGAAATTCGCTGAGTTATTTAATAATAGAAGAAAACGCAGTATTTGAAACCAACAATGGTTATTTTGCAGGGCGTAAGGTTAACTGAAGTGACATATTCTGCCTTTCTAATAAATTAATGACAATTATTTAGAAGAACATAGGGCTGGTTAACTCAGAGGAACTCCTGCTCTGTGTAATTGTTTTCTTTTTGTGTTTTTACAGGAAAGTGACAGTTTATGGTGGGATGCCTTTGCTACAGAGTTTTTTGAGGAGGACGCCACTCTCACACTCTCCTTCTGCCTCGAAGATGGACCAAAGAGATACAGTAAGACTCTGCTAATATTTCAGAAAAAACACCTGTAAAGCTAAAACAATGAGCTCATTTGTTTAAGTTTAAAATGTTTAATTTATAACTATGTTTATTGTTGAACTAATTTGTCTTTAGGCGGTTTTGAGTAAGTGTAATTTATGTGTGCGCAAAGACTTATTACTCTTGTATCTGTTTACACTATTTTAATTTACATATCAAACATCAGCAGCTTTCGACTTGTACCTTCAGGGGTCGCCACAGCGGAACGTGTTCCGCATGTTGATTTGGCATGAGTTTTTACACCACATGGGTGGAGCCACACCTGCTGGGGTTGCATTCGAACCTGCGGCCTTCAGCATCCAAACCCAATGCTCTACCACTGAGGCCCCCCGTACCATTTCAATTTTCATAATCATCATGTATTTGAATATATTCATTGCTGCACTCCAACACAACTTTAAAACTTTCAGAAACGTACTTTCTTTAGTCTTTATCTATCCTTAAAAGTTATATTTAATTTGTGACATTATTGACGGTAATATTAGCAAAAAGCATTTTGTGATTGACATAAACATTGTTCATTAAGTGGATGCTACTTTTTTAATTCCATTGTAGACATTTTGTTGATGCCATATATTAGATACTTTTTATACTCAGGGTCAGGAAAGTCAGTCAGTCAACTGCAATGTCCCCCCCCCCAAAAAAAGTTAGTTAAAACACCATAGTGATCTTTGCTTTTTTTGCTTTTTGTTTTACGAAATGTGGACATTCAGGCGTTTTTGTCGTTCTGGTTTTCTTTTCACATATTTCTTGAAAGGGATTAAACCAACAAACAATCTTTAAATAAAAGGTTGTCAGTTTCAAAGGTCACTCATTATTTTACAAGTGTATTGGTGACCAGAAAGCACAAACTACCGTTACTACCAAAAATTCCACTCCCAGCTCTTCAAATACCTCAACATCAGCAGTGTTCCGTCATTCTTAACACAGATTTCGTTGTGAAATACACAAGAAAAGCTTAGCATTTCCACTCTGCTACAGTCTGGTATGTTGGCTTCCAGTTAATATTGATTTCCTTTATGCTCCCAAATGCCTTTTAGCATCATTCAGAAAAGTGTGTGAACCCAGTGAGTAAAAAAAAGTGTGACTTCTGAGTAAAGATTTGTCCCACTGATCCACACATTTCTGCATTCTGCTTTGCCCAGCTCTGTCGGTGAGAAAATTGGTATCTCTGCCTCTTCTAACAATAGTTTCCTCTCTGCATGTGATTGTTGTGAACATTGGTGCAACATCTTTTGTAACTAATAGTAATCTCTTTCTGAAAATTTCATCACAGGCCTCTATTGTGGCCTGTGCTTTTTAAATCAAGACGTAGTAAATGTAAACCGCTCTCTTGGAAATAGGGAGATCATTGGCCCTATCTGTGTTGAAGGACTTCACAAAACATCTGTTACAGAGTTTTGCTACTCTGACACTTTTATATATAGAATAATGCAGAACACAATGATACCATAATCTGTAAATGTTATAGTTTCAATAGAGTAGTGAAGTTGGAGGAGTAATGTTGGACTTGAAGGGTTCCAGATGTGAAAATCTCTGTTCATTCTCTGCATAGACTTTGTTATAGTAGGTTACTGGCAGCTTGAGCACTTCAAAGCTTTGAAGGATATCCTTGTTGAATCATCAGAACAAAAGATGAGTAGATTTCCAATATGTCTGACTCTTTACTATAAACACAATAAGAGCAGTCAAAAACGATTACTAAGAAGGATTTCAGTAACCAAACATTTCTCTTCTGTTTTTTTGAGAAAAACGTTTTTTCCGGGATTGTTCTATCTGGAGCCAACTAGTGGACCATACTGCTATGATTTCATAGAATACAACATTTAAGTGATTAGGCTACAGCGCACCCTCACGGTCTTGGTATGCTGTGGGTTATTTGTGGAGTTTATTTGTCCTGTAAAAGGGCTCATGACTACTATCATGTCTATTATATTCAATGTTCAACAAGTTCTCTTACCTTTTTGCTGGCAAGTTAGGTTAATGGGATTAACACCACTCTCATGGCTGTGCTAGAGTGTCATTTAAATTCATTATTGAGTAATATACTGAGAATTTTCTTGTGTGGAAACATCTGAAAGCACTAACAATTCTCATTGAAAATTCTTACCATAACCAAATAAAAAATGTGTGGGTTTGGTAGCATAACATAAGGCAGCATGAGCTGTGAAATGAAACTTCACAAACAAAATAATTTAATTGAAAAAAAATCAGCTATTGGTTAATAATGAAATTAATGGATAGTTTGAGCCTCACACTTAAGACACAGGCATGAGTAGTATTAATCACTGCAAACAAGGCAAACATATTTATAAAAATATTAACTTTAGTACTTATATTCGCATAGTTTGCTATTTAGGGTTTGAGTTGGAGAAAATGTTCCCGACACCTGATTGTGTGCACTTTGAAGTCAAGTTAGAAACAGCTCACTGCAGCTACACTATGTGGCCATGAGCTGCAAATGACTGAGCAGAGGCTGTTATTGAGTTTGTGATATTGTCCCCTTCATCTCATCTGCATAGCGTTGTGTTTTGATATCTGAAACATATTGAATATCACACAGACATAGATAAGGATGTGGTGCTCTGAAATGAGGATATGTGTGTGGTGTCTGCTGCTACTCATGTGTTAGTGTGTGTGATTCGGCTCAGTCATGGAGGAGGAAGAGAGAATGAGAGAAGAGAGAGCGAGTTGAGGATTGTTGTGAGCTGGTTTGCTTTTCAAATGTAAAAATAAAAATCCCCAGTGGTGTAGAGACGGTAACCCTGTTCCCTCGGGAACAGGAGGCTTAACACCATGGAGATGATGACTCACCGTCAGTCACAAGCCTTCCTCGATTCGCATTCAGGTGAGCTAACTTACACACAAGTGCACACACACATATATTATCTAAGAAAAATCCACCACCCTCATATGTATCCAACAACAGGTTTGACTCAAAAGAACAAATAAGAATGACACCTTCTGAAAGTGATGTTGTTGTCTGTCTAGTTTTCACCATAGCAGGGCTTTATATAGAAACCAGCACAAAATATTGTATAGAAATACTGATTGTCACATAAATTCCATAATTGTTTTTTTTGTTTTCTGTTCGCTCGTCAGTACTACCAGTAATTTTAGCTACCATTACCAAAAAACGTACATTCAGCAGTAGTAACGTGTTTAGCTCTTTATTTAAACATTTTTGGGAATAATGTTCTGTTGGTTAACTTACTCAGTGAGTGGTGCCAGCTCACAAAAAAAAAAGAAATCCGAAGCATCACTGTAGATAAAAAGTTCTTACGCCAATATTAATGTTTACCATAGATTAGAACTAGAGATGAGAACTACGGAAAGCTAACAGATGTTGTTGTGTATATGAAGCATGTTATTTTGTCTTTAATCGACAAAGTGGCGGTTTAAAACCTTTGTAGTTTGGTTACATATTTTTCCTGCGCATCAGGCAGTGCTTTAGCTCAATTTGTATTTTGTATTGTATTTTATTTATTTATTTTTTATATTACTTTATTTTATAAATCTTCCAATATGTCAAAAAGTCATAGAACCAGGATCAGACTGCAACATAAATCAGCACTGGAGTTTGAGTGCTGTGCAACATAACCGGCACGTGAAAACAATGTGGTCCCTGGAAGGGTTGTCTCTATATGCAGTGTTGTTTGTAATAGGACTGTAAAAGCCAAAATAAGTTTATCACACATGTAATAGCATCACCAATAATGTAAATTGAATGCAGTGTTTAATGTGTTATTTATTTGCTTCTTGACACTCATTTAGAGACACACGGCGCTGGTGGTTTATCCTTGTCCTGGATAAACACAGAGTAACTGAAGTCTGTTGAAACAAATTACTTTCTAGGGAGCCACATTGGATTTTATGATGTATTCATAATTATTAGTAGTATTGAATGTAATCTCCTGCCTGTTTGGTTTATATTAGTTTTTGCTTATTAACTTTGAGTTCCATAGCTGTTGTGAGTGATAAATAGGCCAACCTGAGCACGTTGCCAAAGCTAGTAACTTGACTTCCCCTACTTAACACTTGGCCTCTACTACTCTGGGGACATTTTCAGACCTCTCTTCTTCTCCTCCAGCCCACTCCTGCTTTCTCCAATTCAGTTGCTCTTTTGGGTTCAACTCAATAACTCTGATATGGAATAAGTTAATTTATTAAACTCATTCCATAATTATATTATAAACAATTACATAAATAAATACATTTTAGTTCTCCGCAGTTCTCAGAGGTGCACAGTGTTAATTACAGGCACCTCAAATGAAAAAACAGCAACAGAACTGGTAAACTGAACAGTTAAAATAAACTTATGTAAGAATTAACTTCCAATACCTAATTTATCACTTTGTCGTAATTTGACAAATCACTATATTTGAAATTAATACAGCCTGCCCACTAACTTCAGCATAAACTGTGCTTTTTTAAGTCCCACCTAGCATGAGTAGGTGGAGAATTCATAGTTGGTCCCTGTTAACAGCATACACTGGTGCTGACTAGGTGATGCACGTACCAGAAATGTGAAACAGGGACCCCAATTATGTGCATTTACAGGTGAAAAGTCTCCATAAATACTACTTCAGAATGCAAAAAGTGGTTAATTGACGTTTATTTGTTTAGCCTTTAACCGCAGGCCTGAATGTCCAGATTATCAGTTTGCCTCTGAAGAGAAATACAGTATACATTTTAGCAGCTTTAAAGCTAAAATTGGACACAAATTCAAAGTGAATTATACATTTGGTGGTGGGACAAACATGCACAGAAATATAAGATATAGATGTTAACAGGCAGGGGCATGTTACTGTTGATGATGATGATGTGAACATGTCAAATGACAAAATGCACTGAGTTGTGCACATGTGAATGTAGATGTACTACAATGGTCCTCAGCACGTCTCTTTCAATTGTTACACAGTTGAATGATTGAAATTTATTTTAGTCGGGAAAAAAAAAAAACAGCAACAATGTGTTCACCTTTTCTCTCTGAAGCTTATGTATTATACACATACATTCTTGTGGTATAGGGATTTCTGTCCTGTCTGTTATCAGGGGGCTTTGGACACCTTAGTTGTTTTTATTTTACTATTGGTCGTCTAGAAATTTAAGCTCATGCTGCTGTTGTCCTCATTTGTTAGTCACTGTTCAAGAGCACAGACTAACTGCCTAAAACATAAAATGTAAATGTGACCATCAGTGGCCTTTTTTAAAAAACAAATCTGCCTCCAGGCCTTGGGAAAAGTGCAGACATGCAGTATGTAGTCTGTAGTTAGTTGCACAGGTCAGAAAAACACTGACCAGTAGAGATGTGAGGGTGTAGGAGGTGTAGAGTGGTACCAGTGGTTAAAAGGGCCATGCATACAGTATATGTTGGAATACTTATAACAAAATGAATGTCATTACACTTTACAGTGGAACACAGTCTCTTTAGACTGTTATACTGTGTGGAGCCAAAATGTTTTCAAATTGACTATTCAGCAGTATGTATACTGGAAGTGACTCCTGGGGTTAAGGTGGTGATTTGTGCTTTGTTTTATGGAGCTTATTTTAGCTCTACAGTATCACACCACATTTATCATTTGGCTTTATCAGAGAATATTTGTACATTTTAAAGATAAAACCTACTAACCAAATGAAAAGGGCAAGTCTTTATAATTGTTTTTATGCGACTTTGGCATCTAAACACATTTTATCATATGTAAAGGTCGTTTCTTCCAAAATGCTGGTTAAATATTTCATTACTGGTCGAAATGCATGCATTATTCAAACAACACACTGTCTGTATGAAGATGGAAAGTATACTGTGCTATATGTGCAAGAACTCAATTCCTTAAATCGTTTTTGGAATTGAATTATATTTTTTGAGTCATGCTGTAGCTTATAGGATAATTACAAGGAAACAATAATTTCACTCCATTGTGAGGTGCTTTAATTTCATAATGTTCAGCGCAGGAAAAATTAAAAAGCCAATTTAACTAATCTGTTTTTTTATTGCATGGCCCTGTGTTTAGGTGTTTTGTAACTTGTCTCCAGTGTATCTTCTCAGAGGAAATATCATTTTGGAAATACCTGAATGTTAATTGTTATGGGTGAATGCTAATATTGTCTGTCTTAAGCCTTGTTATGATCTTTTTCTTCTGAATTGTAAATGTTCATAATGAAATTAACTAATGAATCCATAATAAATAATAATAAATAATTGACAAATTATTTGAAAACAAAATAAATAATCAATTAATTGTAAAATAACAGTAAATATAATAATTATAGACAGAGTATAATACTAGCTTTATCGAACACAAATGGCAGATAGTGTTTTCTGATTCTCTAATGGTGCAATTTTCTGTTTGCAGTTATCATGTGATATCTGGACCAGCAGTTTTTTTCATCTTCTTTGTTAAATGCAACAAAACAGATTGTTTTCATATTCCAAGACAAATTTCCAGCCCCTAAAAAACAAGCTATTGCTAAGTAGAGGTCTTCTTGACTTTAGGAAAGTTAATCAACAATTCAGTTCTTAGCATTTGAAAAGCGAAAATTCAATCATAGACTCACGTGTCCTACAGATCTGTGATGCACACTCATTTTTTTTTTCAAATCTACCATAATTATCTTAACACACAAAGTAAGTTACACAAAATGCTCTTGAAGGTTATATACTGTACCAATTTGTGGATTTTGTTTGTCTTTAGCCATGTTAGAAATGTTAATGTGGTTTTTTAGTGGCGCTTTCCTATTTCTGGAACACAACTAGGAGAAGTCCAGGTTTCACATTAGCTCGCTTTTAGGCTACTCCAAATTTAACTTCAGCTTCAATATTTAACACATTCATTGATACAGAAAATGACAGTAACAGTTACTGTTGGACCGCAGAAAACACAACTTTGGGCTTTTGCAAACTTTAATGGGTAGTTTGCACTACTTTGTAAAATAATTATTTAATTCATGTCATATTTTTGATAAAGTGATAATAAGGTTATTCTCAAAAACAGAATAGTTTTATTTGGCACCTGTGGTTAGTACTTTTACTGTTGTATCCTTCAAGAAAAGACGGACAAAACCTTGTCATGACAGTTTGTTTTCTGGTGAAATGGCAGCGATTTCACAGACTTAAGAGCCAGCGTGTGTATTTGCTGTTTGAATAATTTCCCACCCTATGTAACTAATGAAAAACAAACTTCACCCCATTGGCTGTTTTGTGTAATTGTAATCTACATGTATCAGTAACAGTACCAATGACAGAAGACGATAAAAGCATCTTAGCTAGACAGGTTGCATTATTTTTTCCACTACTTGTTCTTCCAAGCAGCCTATGGGTTAAATGCAGAGAAAGAATTTCATTGTAACATGTATGTGCAATATGTATATGTGCGCAATGACAATAAAGGTTGTTCTGTTCTTTTCTGTTGTTCTGTTCAAAGATCTGAAGAGCACTAAATGTCAGCAGTGAGAATTTGTAGTCTCCAATATGTCATAATATTTTATAGCGTCTTAGGAAATAAAACTTATTAAAGTCTTGTATTGCCACGACAGTATATTGCTTTGATAAAAGTTAATATTTTTAATGTGTATTTGTTGGTATTACATTTCATCTTTGGAGTGAGTGTTTACATGTGTACTTGTGCATGTATGTGTGTAAAACTATTCTCCATTGGTGCAGGCCAATTATTGTTTTCTACACCGAATATTCAGAAACTCTATCTAATTATACCCCCAGTTGCCATGGCCTTAACATTCGCCCCAGTACCTTGTCTGGCTCTGCAATCTATGAGGCATCTGATGAAAGCTGCACTCCATGATGCAATCAAAGAGCAAGGCTCATTTTAGAAGTAGTTCAAACAAGAAAGGGAAAACTCTGCATGTTTAGTGGGCTGGTTCAGGGCAAACTGCGAAAGTGATTCACAACACATTTACAATTCATCTAGTTATTCTTGCATTGCAGCATGCAATAATTGCAGTGATAAAATGACCACAGCTAATAATCTTTAAGCAAGCATGAGGACATAATGAGGAGGATGAAAAAAAACGGAAAAACAGCTTTAACTCGTGTGAAGGAATGAACCAAACTGCCGTAAGCTTAACAAGGAGCTTGTGTAGTGTTAAGAAATAAAGTCTGACATTTTCAATCAATGGGTTCTGTTCATTGTGAGACATGATGATATTTCTTTAAGCCAGACTTGCACATGCAATACCAGCAAAAGCATAATAAGCAAGTCATAGCTCAGTCTGCTTGTATTGGCTAAAAATATCTGGCTCATAAATACAGTAAAACATTATGTCTTTAGCAGCTTTTAGTCCAGTAACACTTTGAATTGCAAGCTTCATTTATGCTTTAGTCATAGTATTTAGTAAAAGCCATAATGTGCTGTTTCACTTCAGGGGTTTACTCAGCAGCAGTTACCAGTTCCTTGTACATGTACATAATCCTATATTCATTAAGTTTTTGCCAATAAAGGCAGAGCAACTCAGAGTCAAGCACACACAGTCCTATTATATTAGCCCTTTATGATTAGGATTTTCATAATATGGCCTTTTGATTAATGCGTGTTGAGTATCAAACTCTTCCTTAAGCTCTGATTTGGTCTGCTCCACTGTATTCATTGGCTAGTTAGTAAAGTTTTAGTCTACTAATTGTTGCTTGATTTGTACTGGGTTTATTGGCGGAACATTGCATTCATAAAAGAAAAAAAAGACCTTATCTAATAATTGCGAGAAACATCTCGTAAATATGAGTTACAGAACTATGGATCACGTAACTATGAGATCTAGATCTAGATCTATTTATGCGTTATGCTTCGTGTAATTATGAGATACGGGACACAAGGATCTCAAAAAAAATGAGAATGTTTCAGAACCTGCCTTAGATTAATCAGGTTTTTAGGATGTCTTCAGTATCACAGTAGTTATGTGATAGTTTTCAGTACTCAATGTTGAATTATTTCTAAGATGTGTAGAAAAGTTAGCGACAAATTAATAACCACTCTGTTTGAGATGATCGTGGCATCATGGTTTAGGATAAAGTAATTTAATTCTTAATTCTAAATTTATGTAATTCAAAGACTTCCTAAATATGATCTTAAATATTATATTTTCCGTTTTCATTATCGACATAGAATTTATGAGAATGTGACATTAAACGTTGAAGGCTTCACTCGTGTAACTAACTAGTAAATACGAAATCTGGATCTGGTAATTACAAAATTTGCAGTAACTAATTTTTAAGAGATCCGTACCTTCTACGAGATCCATTACTCCGAGATCCGTAACTCCGAGAAATTTATCTTGTAATTATGAGATATGGTCTTTAATTACGAGATAGGGTCTCAAATTTGTTATTTTTTTGGGTGAATGCAATGCGCTGGCATATATCAGAGCTTGTTGAGTGAAAACAATTTCCTGCTACTGCGAGAACAAGATTGTCTGAACTAAGCAGTAAATGTGCTGAAACAATATTTCAAGTGAGATAAAAATATAACTCTGGTCATTTTCTAAATTGATTTTAATTTTAACTACGCCCGTACAAACACTAAAACCAATGCTCTGAGACTCCATTATCTTTACACTGTTTATAGGTAGCCAGTAAACTGCATACATGCGAGATCTTCAATAGAATTATGCCAATTCGGATAACTTTGGGAATATATGTTTTTTAAAAATATATGTTTGATTAAACTTGATTTTTACATTTAATTAATGTTTTTCAGTGGAGCAGTTTGTCTGGGTGTTGTGATAACGTGTATTATAATGGAGGCTATGCAGCATAGAGTAACATGCTAACTGTGTATAACTGTTGGAAATAATTATAATTTATTAAATACTGTGGATAGGTGAATGTCAGGTTACATCAGTACAAGTGACGTCTTAGTGTCACGTGTAATCATTTTTGTCCAGTTCCGAAATAAGATACATAGTTTCAATTGACCAATAAACATAAACATGTATTCAGACATTAACATAAACATGTCTTCAACCAGGCTATGCAGCTTTAGCCTATTCCTTCAGTCAACATAATATTGTTTGAGGATCCACTATTTCATTTGTATGTCACTTTATTGTTTTAGTGGACACTCTGAGTCAAAATCTTTATTTAGATTTATGATAAGTTTAACACCCCATCTATATCACAGCCCCGTACATATTCAAAATGATGTTTACACTTCATACAATAAAAGTGTGAAAGAAACTAAAACCTGAGGTCTGAGATGGAAGGAGAAGTCTAATGCTGTGATGTGAGTCCTTTTCTGTTGAATAAAAGATTGACAGTGGAGGACTAGGAAAGGCTTGTTGGAGCGGGGCTGTATTATTGAACTGGGTGGTGGGATGAAGAGAAGGAGAGGCGGAGTCCCAAATGAAGGTGTGGGAATAGTGCAGTGTTGGCCTTTCTGTCTTTTTGTGTGTTCATATGTGTGTATCTATTTCTTGGTATCTGTATCTTATTGTGTGTGTTGCTCTAGTCAAGCGACGAGCAATGTTGGTGTGTAATTGTACACGTCTTAGTGAATTTGTGTGTTAGGCTGAGAGTTAAAGGGGGATCTGCTTCTGTGGAGGTGGTTGTTTTGAAAGGGGGGGGGGGGGGGGGGGGTTGTGTGAAGCTGCTTTACAGAGAGATGGATTGGATGGATTGAAGGTGTAGAGCAGTGATTGGCAGGTGGGATGATGCGGCCCTGGCTCAGCTGCAGCGCTGAGATGTAGGCTACTGCTGATTGACAGTCGAGCTGAGCCTGGGAACCACAGTGCTGGATTGGCCACAAAGAGAGACAGACGGAGAAAGAGAACGAGTGGAGAGAAAAAAATGAAGTATAGTGCATTCTCCTCATGGATAGTTCGACACTGCCATCTATTGTAAACTATACTGGTGGTATTTATGATATTTCTTTCAGTTGACTCTGTGCTAATCAAACTTCAGTCCATTTAGCTGGATTGGGCAAAAGGAGAATAATGGAGAGATAAAGTTGGAATGGGACAAAATGACATCTTAAAAGAAGCAAACAATGAGTCATAAAGAGTGTACTGAAAAGGATGTAGAAAACTAATGTTAATGAATTTTTAAGATCTTTTTACAAAGAGAGGGAAACATTTTAAAATGCCTGTCACAAGTTCCCATGATCAACATTTATTGCAATTCACAGTAATAAAACTGTGAAATGAATCAATAGGTTACTCAGTTAAGGAAACCCAACAAATGTATCAATCCAAAATTGCTACAAAACTCCTTCATTTGTTATCAGATTATTGTAATTACAAGTGTGTGTAGTAATTAGGGCTGAACAATATAGGAAAGTAATTGAATTGCAATTTTTTGTGATTTTTTTATTTCCTCTTGGAAAAAACCTATGTAGTAAGAGATGCAAGTTGAAACTTTAAAAAAGTTCAAAATTGTAAAGAGAGCCATATGAAATGTTTGACTTCATCCAGATATTCATAAGGCTTTTAAATAAATAGGTTAATGACTTTTCACTTTGCTTGTTGTGTGTCTCTAACCCTGTTTCATGCAACTTTTTGTCCTGGCCTTGGATACAGTCAGTTTCTGAATGACAGCTGAGCTGTAAATACCATGTTTGTGAAGCTCACAGCACACAGGTTTTGATGAGGCTGTGTGACAGTCTGAGGTGCTTATTTCACTCTGTGGTAACACAAACAAGTCTTTTTCTCTGTCAGTAGGTTTTGACCTAGAGGTCCACAGAGGAAAGATTTTTTATTTTATTTTTTTCTTACTGTATCTCACTTTCTTACCATTACTGTCTTCTCCATGCTCCCACTTCAGATTGTGAACACTCCCTCTTGAAACAATGCTTTCTTTCGAAATATCTGTGCTGTTCCTCAGGGAACGGATTGTAGATTTTTTATAAACCCAATTAAATGCTATTGATCACTTTTTCACATGCAACTTTTAGAAACCTCTATCTAAAATAAGTCAAAAATGCTTTGGTTTCAATCATTAAAATATACATTTAAAAAGTTGTTTTTTCCTGTTTCTTTTTCCTTAAAGTTGTAACCCATAGCAACAGAAACAAACAACACACTAGGATATCAAAAGTCAGATCAGCGATATTTATTATATACAGATCTAATCTGGATTAGAGATGGTAAATGTATTTCATGTCATGGCCTTTCAACAAATATAACTAAAGACAGTACATAGCAGCAGTACATAGAATAAAACAGCTAGTCCCAGTCAACTGGCTCAAGTCAGCATCTTTTACTATTTACTTTTACATCTTTTACTAAAAGCATATCGTCCTATTTCAACTATTTCCTGTCGCCCATCTTAATGTATCTTAATGCACTCATTCCACAGTGATGAAGCAGACCGCACACTCCACCTGCATAGTAAAAGCATCTGCAAGTGCATCATTTATGTGTGTTGGTATACCAGTCCCGCTGCATCTGTCAGTTGACTTGTCATTACTGTTCCACATACTGTAACTAAAGCAGTTTGTTAGTTTTTGGTTCTTGTGGCTTGCAACTTTGGCTAAATTGACCATTAAAACTCAGAAAAGTAGAAATGTAGTGCTGTGAAATTATTGTTAAGTGAATCAATTGCAATGTCTAATTGCATGTTATTTTTTTGTGTTATTTTCTACACTTTCTAATTGGAACATCAATTAGGACATTCACTTGGGTCAGTTCATTGTGTAATCAGTATCAGAACAGAAACAGTTTTAGTATTTCTGTTTTTACCTGGCGATAAGCCTGTTATCATTGCCTTTCTGCTACTGCCCTCCTCTCCCCTCTCTGTGTGTGGTGGGTGCAGCCAATCAAATTGGATGCCACCAGTGAGGTGAACACGGTGTTGCTACAATATCAAGTAAAAAGAAAAGAAATTTCAACATGTTTATTTCAGCATGTTTCTTTGGCAGAAACGGATTAATCAATCAGGTACAGTGTCGTGGCACTTTCTGAGTACGATATAGCAAAGCAGCACTTTTTAAAGGCACCGATAATTATTAGAAACACTCGCTCGGTCCCCATGAAAACAGGCAGTAAGCACCTAGTCTATATGTAGCTGACAGACCCCTAGCAGGTCTCATTAATGTTTTGGCAAGACAAAAGGAAAAAGACATGTTTCTGTCGTTTAAAATCCTGCTTTGCTTTGTTTTTTCTCCCTTTTATTAAGAAATCTTAATAAATCAAATAGTTATTATAAGCTTAGAACTTTATACTGTAGTAGCATACACTTTGAATAGAATAGTCTATTTTGTATGTTTTAAGTGCATTCATCATCCCTAACTTATTTCATTATGTTGTTCAATTTGTTTTACAATATATTAAATATTTTATTATGAATTTTTTTACTTTTCATTATGCACACAGATTATATAAAACCATGCCACCCCCGACTCTGTTTGAGTGGAAAACAGTTTTTATTCTACACCCTGTTGTAATGTAGCTTTTCTAGCCTAAATTGGCAAAGTAACAGAGAAACTGTGAATTGCTGTGAGCTCACTAAGACAGATGAAGGGTGATAAAGAATCTAAACTCTAAACTTTTCATTCTCTTTTTTTTACCTTTATGAATTGATGTGAATCCTGTTTTGATTGTGCCTATTCTCCTGACAGTTTTTTTTTCATATCGTATGTTTGTGCATCTGTGGGTGTTTGCACAGTGGACATTTTATCTGATTCTGATGAAAAAACAGCAACAGCAAGACATGAGCAGTGGTTTTGTTGCACGGTTTGACCAGAGAAGAAAGAGCTGGGCCTTGTAAAGACATAATGTGGTTCTTCTGAGGCTGCAAGGAACCATAGCGCATTCGTTCTAAAACAGTATTCAATATCTAAAATAATTGACGCCTACTCTTGCACAAAAAGTCTGCTGGCATGAAAGTGAAGCACATTAGGAGGTTCATTTTTAATGAAACAAAACAGATTGTTTCTTAAAACATTATTGTGACATTAATGTTTTCTTGTGTCATTACTTCACTTGCACCAGGTCTGTATGGTTTAGTGAGTGCTTTCAATAAACTACAGACAACAGAGTATATGAAGACAAATAAACGTGAAATGAACAGACATTGCTGTTTTAAAGTAGTAGCATTACCGTTTGGTGGCATATTTGTTCAAGTGTTGGAAAAAGAAGAATACTTCTGGAATAACAATATAGGAATTTTTCTCAGTTCTACATTTATCTGGAAGAGACTTGAACTTGACCTAGTTTCTATAGCAATAAAATCCCAAAAGACCTTTCGTTATTGGAATTATGTGGATGACAGTGAGCCAGTGAGCTATGACGTTTAGCCGCTGGCTGAAGGGACCATAATGTACCATAAAAGATGTCCTGTTAAGTTTTCTGGACTGATTTTAACAATAACTGACAAATGGCTGCAACTTTTCTTCACAGTAAGTGCAGTAAGGTCAGATGTAAAAAAAAAAAATTAGCTCCTTATTACCAAAAAAGTAAGCAGTTAAACATACAACTAGTCAACTAAACCTTGAATATGACAGGGTAGTATGAATTCGTAAAAAATGTAATACATAATAGGAAATTAATTTTATTTTGCAGGATATGCGTTGATGTTTTACGTACATGTATGCTTCCTAATGTGTTGGTTAAATGTTTTTATAGGCATAATTATGTAGTACTGTATAATTAATGCACTTTGCTATAAAAGGGTGAGTACTGTGTTTAACAGTACTAAGCTGTACTGTATACTGTGTTTAATTATTTTATTCATATTATTCTAACTAGTTCTCCTAGTTTTACTTCACTTTTTCTGAGAATGGCTGTGTGCAGACTACATGGAAAGTGGTTGTGGGGTTGATTTCCAGGTGGCCTGGATGAGGGTGGGAACTATTGTATGTAGCTAACAGGAAGAGGGGAACAGCTATCGGAGGGCACCAGCTGTCCATGAGGATGGGCAGGTCCCCTGGCTTCCTGTTTCTCAACACTCTGTGCCCCGGAGAAAAACAAAACCAGCTTCCCCTTCCAGTGTGAGAGACAATAGACAATCCCTCTATTCCCTATTCTTCCACACATTTTCTCCATCTTTTTTCACCTTGTGTTCTCCTTTCCATTTACCTTCCTTTTTCCATGTTCTCTATTCCTTTCTCACTTTCATCTTCGTTTTTCCTTCTCTGCAAGCTTATCCTGCAACTCATTGTTACATTTGCTTCCTCCTTCTTCTTCTTTTACATTTTCTTCTTTCATGTAAACTTTACGCTCCATTTTTTGATTGTCATCCTTCATCAGTCTCTAAATCCCACTTTTTTTCTCATTTCCCGCGTCTTTAATGAGTGTATATGTTTGTGTGTTACGTGCCAGTTAAATGAAAGCTGCAGTTTGTATGTTACTGATAGAAAAATGTTGAAAATAGAATATGAACTACCTTGCAAATAAGGATCAAGCTTATACTGCTTGTTTTTTGTCACTTGAATTAAAAAATATACGTTATGTGTGCATGGTCAAAAGAGGGAAGATGATTAGACTACCAAGAATTTATTTTATATCATTTGTACTTGATGTGTAACTTTCAATGTGTAATCTAAATTTTGTGGAACATAAGAACTGTAGTGGAATAAGAAGTTCTGTTTTCTGTCAGAGAATAAAATAAACAGTGTTTACTTTTACTTGGATAGAGTATCCATATTTTTGAAATAAACATGAAATTACAATTTTAAAAAAATCCAGGAACATTTCCCCATGAGGTATTTTACTGTACGCAGCTGCAATTTGTTTTGCAGAAACGGAATTTGTGAATGTTTGCTAGAAGTCATGATGACAAACATGCAGTTCATGAAAAAATGAAGAGTAAAGTGCAACATGAGCTTTTAACAGTGGAAGTCTCCAGAAAGGTCAACAAGATGGGTTTAGAGAGAGAGAGAGAGCGAGAGAGCGGAAGAAGTTTTATCAATAATGAATTTCTTCTATACACTGGAGAGTATAGGAAGGATTCCACCTGGAAAACACTGGCATATGTGCACAGGCTCGTATACATGCACACGGTGAAAATGAGAGTAAGCTCATGCTGATACACAGCACACAAACAGAGGGAGGCTGTGGAAGAGCGCTAGTAAGCTCACACATATGCCTCTGCAAACATGCACAAATACTTACTCACATAGACAATCACAGAAACAGGGTGCACCTGTTCTTGAAGTTGTTGGCATATTTACAAAACACACAAATTTCAAATACACACACATTCACAGTGCAGAGTTATTGACACATGGAAAAACCCATATTTATATATAATACAGTGTGGTGGAGACCCATCAGTCTCCATAGTCTATGAAAGGGCCTGCATCACTTTACTTATGGTATTAAATGTTTATTTGGCGTTTTTCTTTTTATCCCCCAAGAATACATTTTTACACACACACACACACACACACAAGAGCTGTAACACTTTCCAAATCAGATGAGAAATTAACAGAGTTAATATGATGTAACATTATGCAGCTTTTCCATTTTGTTACCTCATTCTTTTGTATCAATAGTTTTGACCGTAAATGGTGCAGAATTTTCTTAGATTTTTATACCGTTTATTGTTATTACCAGTTTTTGCAGTACAAGTGTATTTGAAGTGGTAGTACATTCCATATTGTAACTAAAAATACTGTAATAATGGGTTTTATTGTTATGCAGTTGTTGTTGGATGTGATTCAGGTGAACTAAAATTGCTCTTAATGACCAGCAGCGTGACTGAGCTTGTGAGTGAACAAACTTCTAGAGCATAGAGTGAATTTGTTTTAAAATAAAATTCAAGACCAATGGCAACTAATAACTATTTCAAGATGGTATTAATATTATTTTATGTAAACATTTCTGATTTAGCTTCAATAGCTCAATGAGTGGCTGTTTTGATCCAACCTTAAAGACCTTTACAACTTGCAAACTATGATTTGCTCCTAGATTCAGTTCTCGAATATTTATCAAAACATTAAGAAACAAATTATCCCTCTAATTATTATACCACAGGCTAAAAATGAATAAAAACACAATCTGAAGCATTTGACCTATTTCTACAATAAAACTGAAATTTATCTGGTGCGAATTTTGCCTCCTTGATTTTGCAATCCCCCTCTGACTCTAACCCCTCTCCCTAGGTGAGCTGCTGAGAGCCTAGCAGGTATCGCTGCTTCTTTTAGATCAGAGCTCGATTATCAGAGGCCAAACAGTGCAAAGCGACACTCATTACCATTGATTCAGGCTCACCAGGAGTCTGAGTCACACTCAGTGTGTGTATGTGTGTTCGTTTGTGCGAGCTGTTAATTCCCTCCATGAGGATACTGTGTTCAAGCTTTTTGCAGTTAGTTGAACACTCAACATTGTGTTTTACTATTATCTTTTAGAAGAGTTTTGACTTATCTCATGGAAGAAAATATGCATCTCACCACTGAGCTCTGGCATTTTTCATTGTTACACTATTTGCCCTAGTATTTTGTGTATGTGTGTGGGGATGGTGGGGGTGTCTTTGTCTCTTCTTCCTCTGCGTGTTGTGTCCTCCCTGCGGAGCTGTGCCCTGGGGGTCGATGCGGCTAGGGGGGGCAGCCCCTGTTGAATTATGGATAGAGGTGAAGAGGGGATGAGGGGTGGCCTTGAGGGGACATATCCCCCTCCAACCCCAACACTTCCGAATCTCTCCTCAACCCTCTCCTATTTTTACTTTTCCCTCTTGATTCTCTCTCTGCCCAAACAGTCGCCATCCACGCGTGGCCTGAGGTTGGATGAGGGTGACTGGAGATGTGTCTCTCTCTCGCTTTCTGTCTTTCTGCTTTGCTGTTTCTCCTTCTGTCTTGTTACACTTTCATTCTTATCTCCTTTTTCCTCTCCCTCCCAGATTTCAACAGGGAAAGTCCAAATGATAGAGGTCTGGTCAGCTGAAACTGGTCTGCAGATGTTGAGAAAACGAGACAAAGGCATACAGTACCTATCTTGATGTTCTTCTATCGTGAATTTCCAGCAGTATTTAGCTAGTGCTGAAACTGTGTCTCATCGCTGCTGTTTTATTATTTCTTCTTCACAAAACCTGGAAAATGTACTGTAAAGCGATTTTATCTCATCTTGGCAGATGGACTTTGTGGTTCTAAAATCACATAATAATGCACATCACATTTGGCAACACTGTCCAGACAAAGAAGACGTTTGAGTGATGAATTTTTCCAGTGGTGCACTAGTATTCATTGTAAGACCATGGAGCAAATGGTCCACCTTGTTTGTAGTAGCTGTGTTGCATTTCTTAGTAAAGAAGCCACATGATTTTACTGATAAAGGACTCAAATCAGCATGTGAATATCTACAACTATTGAGACAGTTGTGTGTTACTGAATAACACAAAGCTGCTGTGTTCTTAAGTTTTTATTTTTTTTATCTTTGGGAATTTTGACTAAATATGCCAAGTAGCATCCTCAATTAGGTTCTCATAAACAGAAAAATAAACTCTTTAATGGACTTAGACATACAAGTCACAAAGCATTTTAAATGTAATGTGTCTGATCCTCATCTAAATCTGATCATTTTATTTTTTTTATTTTTTTTAAGACAAGCAAAACATTTAGTTAAGGTTGTTTGACTGAATCCAACACTGACCTGAAGCACATGGCAGGACATTGCTTACCTTTTCAACAGTTAACCATAACTATAGCTTTTTCTAACCTTAACCCAAGTGTTGCAAAAACAATTTCCTGAAGAGAAGATAAAAATCAACACTGGCCTTTTTCTAAAATCAATTATAACACTTTAGATATTTTTGGAATGAATCGGCTCTGAGAGTGAACAAACAACTGCCCAAATCCAATTTAACTCTGTCTCTAATGTCTTTGTGACTTCTAGACTGCACTAATTTTGCTTGGCACAATTTGGCTTTGTGTCTTAATTTTTACAAATTTTAATTCATTGTTTGCAACCAGAAATGCCAAACAAAAAAGAAAAAAATTGAGGCTATACTAAGCAACTGATATATCTGACACTAGAACAAAACCATGCTTTATAAGAGGGATGTATAGCCAAATTTTTGGATATATAGGTAACCAATTTGCCACAATATGGTGGCTTTAATGTAAAAGCATTTTATAGTTCGATAAAAATATTATTAAACTAATAAAAAGCTGAAGTACTATTAGAAGTTCCAAATGTCAGCACATAAAGGGGTTAAAATCAGGTCTGTTCTAGCTGTCATTCGGCGGGAGGCAGTATGCTCAATGGATCGGTCACCAGCATATCTCAGGACCAACATTGATCTTTGACCATTATTTTTTATTTATTCCTGTGCATTTTTTGCCATATTTACTTCAATCAATATTGTTTAAAATTCGTGTTTTTAGTAAAGTACTTTTGCTTTTGCGCTTTAAGTAAAATGTAGATAATCTGCTTAGTACATTTACTTTAGTAAAAGACTTGTAATGGATAATTTTTTTAGGTCAATACTCTATTTGTGAGTTTGTGTAATTCAACTACCTTTACATGTTAATGTTGTGGCTGATCGGTGTATATTCACTTCCCCATCGTATGTGAGTTAGTAGTTCTTGGTCAAATTGTGTTCATGATGTAAAAAAATTACCAATACACAGTTGAAAAGTGATAATTAAAATAATATTGTATTTTTTATCTTATTTTATACACATTTTTGAAGAATTTTCATAATTATAGTTGAGTGTGTGTGTGTGTGTGTGTGTGTGTGTGTGTGTGTGTTTGAATACCATTGTTGGAGTTAGCATAACTTTGATAACAGAGGATCTCTAAAGCTCAGCATCACAGTATTAGATGAGGGCCACTCCTTGGTGTGCAGCACCTTTTTATATGTAATTTGTGAACTATGTGAACAGTAGTTTCCTCTGTCTTTAATGTTGCAGTATCTTAATGATGTGCTATTGGTCGTGCATTTAGACAGTTCTTCAAAAGGGATTTGATAATGAAATTATTATTGTTTTCCATAGCAGGGAGAGTGAGGGACATGTTAACCTCACAAAATACAATAAGTAGCGGCCCCCAAAATGACAGGAAAGAGAGAGAGATTGAATGAAAGTTTTATGACTAATGAATACTTAATGTTCTGGGCAGTGATTCCCACATTGTGGTTTGTGTTTGTGTAAGTTTGTGCACGTGTGTGCACAGACTCCTCTATGTGTATGTGTTGCTTTAAAATATATGCTGGATTTTTTTAACCATTCTTCACTGTACTATGACAATAAATCCACTGCACAGTATGTTGTCTTGTTCCTAAAACATAATTTCATTCTCTATCTTAAAACAATGTGTGCAGATTTTATATATACAGTAAACATGACATATTTTCAATTGAAAGAGTTTCAATAATAATTTGTACACCATACTATCTGCGAAGGGATCTTAAAAGTCGTCCGCAGTCCTAAAAATTAATTCTAAAGTTTAGCTGAAGCAAAAATTATGCTTCAGCAGTCTTGACTTTAGCAAATAAAGTGTAATGTGTAGGATTATTGGTGGACACATGCAACTATCAGGATAGAGAACATAAAACTAAACGGTAAAACACGATCAGGGATTTTGTCTAAACAACTGTAACCTTTTAAAGATACCAACTTAACTTGAGCTGTTTTTATACAGTAGTTTATGTGAGTAGTGGTCCCACTGTGGATACCTGCAGCAAACATTCTGGACTTTGCAACTTTGCAACAATGTAGTTTGTCAGACATTTAACAAATGCTCAACTTGAGATTACTTAATCAATTTGCCACTGATCTTATATGCCTCCCAGTTGACCATGATGGTAGATCATGGTGTGTATTTAGGAAGATATATCAATCGATAAAAACAGTCATTTGTTTGCTAAGTATTGTAGGCTCTCCTCAACCATTGAATAATCTTATAGATCAATATGTCCACCTCCTTTTCATCTATGCATCTCTTCTCTCACAGCCATCAACAGTAACTCGCATGGAGGGTTAATAATCGATTTTAATACTATTTTTAGCTTGGCTTATTGATTACACCATATACTGTAGGTCTAAGCAACCACTGGTTTGTACACACATTGCAGGTAGGGTAAAAATCAATATTACCTATCTGACTGTGTTGATCTACTCCTTTATGGAGGTCCTAAAGTATGTTTTCTTAATCCTCACCTCATGTATAGGTTATAAGGTGGCGTCCAGCTGCCCTGACAGACACCACGCAGTAAATGGAAAGTCTCAGATTATCCTCCAGACAGTAAATTCCTGCTCAGTCATTTTAACCACTTGGGAATGAAGTCACTTGGGAGAGAGCTGAATGTCTGAAAATGAAGATATGCAGAGCAGAAGTGTTAAATATCAAAATAGTCCACTGGGAAAACATATGCTTCCAACTGTCCACTAGTCTCCACATTATTTTGAGCCTTTGATGCTGAATGTCTGCTTATGTTTGCTGTTCATTTTACATGATGTGATGTGATCTGACGTAATTTCAGAATGTTATGCATCCCCACATCAGAACACAACAACAGATTTTTATGTTATGAAAATAAAATTGACAAGAGACTTTGAATTTATAAAAAAAGAAAATACACAGGATTTTGATATTAAGTATAATTATCTTTTTGGATGCATTTATAAATATATTGCCATTGTTGTACTGAGATCTTTTGGTTTTTTAGCCTGTAATAGTGTAAATGACGTGGACAAAATAAGAAACACTGTCAGTATAATACAGAATTGTTTAAAAGTAAATAGGGTGGGCACACACTTATCGATTATGAAGCAGATAATTAATTTGATTTGGTCATGATGACTGGTTGGACTGTTGGTCCTGGTCAGTGCCAATATGGCTCAGTCTGTGCTGACAGCCAGCTGAGTGTGTAAGTATGGTGTGTAAAGATTCTAGTCTTTAGTCTAGAAGATCCAGTCTGTAACAGTCATTCTACCAAAGTATATACAACAACCCTCACACTTATGTTCAGGATTTTTATTTATTTTTTATCCTTTCGGCTTATTCCATGAGTTCAGTGTCGCCACAGCAGATCATTGTCCACATGTTGATTTGGCACAGTTTTTTTTAAGCCAGATGCCCTTCCTGATGCAACCCTCCCCAATTTCTACCAGGCTTGGACCGGTACTGCACTGCTGGGGATGGGTATGGGCTGTTGGGGGTTCAGTGTCTTGCCCAGAGACAGTTCGACATATAGCCGGGACTGGGGGACGAACCACTGACCCTGTGGTCCGTGGACGACTGCCTTACCAGCTGAGCTACAGCCGCCACCACATTAATGTTGAGGATGTCGCTCTTTTTTTGGTCTTTAGTACTTTTGTTTGCGCAAATTGCACTGTTGTTTAAAAGTGAAAGGTTCCTATTATCCTATTGCAGTGATATTTGTTTTGGTGCAACAACTCATGAGTATTCCCAAACTCACAGGATTTGTGGGTGTGTCTATCTCCAAAACTTTTAGTTGTTAAGTGTGTTGCCTGCAGTCAACACACTTAAGTGTATAAGCAGGTGTCTCCCCCTTCTTAACTAGAAATCTGTGACAGTTGGTGGAACTGTCCAGTTTTTGGAAGTCTTCACTGGTGCTTGGTGGAGAGAACTAAACATTCAAATGTGTGGTCTGACAGTGCTCATTATCACAAGTGCAACAAGTGTTTTTCTGTGTTTTCTGTTCCAATCTTTCAAAACTTCTAGTGGAAGTCGATCACATACAGGGAAAGAACTGCTCTGTTTTCTGCTTCCTAGGTTTTTAGTTCATCTCTTGTTGTCTCAGGTAAATTATGCTTGGACAGCTTGGAACCCGCACAGACAAAGTTAACTAAATTAATTAAACTGAATAAATGATTAAAAGTAACCCTTAACCAGCTGTTTGTGTATTTGTAGATTTAATCTGAAATACTCAGGACATCACCAGACAGCAGAAGATGACTCATTTAAAAACCCCTGCATTTAATTTTTTACTTAAAAATGAAGAAATAGGAAGAAGAAAAAAGAGCTTCTAACAGTACAGTTAGTTCAAGATAGAGCTTTTAATCCCTATATAATTTTGTATAGCTTATTGAATAATAGTGCATCTTATTTTGTTATAATTTGATTAAAAACTGCAAACCTGTCCTGAGTGCTCTGATCTGGCCTCATATCGTCATATCAAATATATGAACAAACCCGTTTAAAGATTTTGCATCTTGTTTTGTTAAACTTGCACCTACAGTGAACTAATCAGCTCCTCTCTCTGCCGCTGATGTAGTTTCATACCTAAAAATGAGTAAAGAAATCATATTTATTAGTGTATGATACAGAACTACTGCCCTAGTCTCTTAAGATTTAGTGTCCTGATTTTTACATAAAGTGATGCAGACAACAGAAACTTCCAACTTGTAGGTGTTAGTGTCCTCTTTTTTTCGCCTGACTCACAAAGGGAATTGAACACCTAACCTTATAAGTGTCTTGCTCCACCAATTGAACTCCACTTATCCACTGAAAAAAGCTTGTGATTGCCTGATAAATATTTGGAGCATGCAGACTTTATGGGTTATCCACAATATCTCCTCTCCCTCTTTTCGTTTGCCATCCTTTTCTGCACTGCGGTGAGCTGCATTTGCTGCATAATCGCCCACTGAGTATCTCCTGACTTTCTCGCCTCTTCCTTTTTTTCCCCCCTCGCTTTTTAATTTGGCTTCGTTCTGTGAGATGTGGTCCACCAGTATACTGTTTAATCATCAACTAGCTGGACAGGTTGGACGAACATCGCTGACAAGTCTGGGTGGATGGTGTTTCAAGTCTGGGTGGATGGTGTTTGACTAGTCTCTTTCCAAATTGAGATAATGCCATTAACAAAAAAACAATGACATCTTTTCATGCAAAAATGATTGATAGCAAAACATTACACACAAATGATGGCACTTTTCAAAGGATAGAAATAGTTTTAATCTGTGGCTCACAAAATGATTACAATTCAGCATAGTGGATTGTCTATATTTTGCAGATATTGAATGATGAATTTTTAAGTAATGACTTCCAGGTGATGACCTTTTTTAGAGTAGAAATCTCCTTGTGTATGCTGCCATGTGGAGCATTTTCTGACAGTTGCTCTTTTATAGTTATAACAATTTTCACCCACCTTCATAAAAAAAAAAAGGGATTGTTATTAGCTCTTTCCTGTCTAATACATAAAGCTTTAACTGTTGGTTTAAAGTGTACTTGACAAAATATTTGCGATTAATAATTACTTTTAATTGTTCTGTTTCGTTCTGATTTCTTGGGTGAGAAAGCATTTCATTGCTGTATATTTATAACATATATGATTAGATATTTACAAATCATTTTATAAAAACCAAATAAAATCTTTCTTTTCAATGATATTTTTGTAAGTTTAACACTTTCAAATCTTGAATTATTACCTGTAAATAAAAAGATAGATATTCTGTTCATTCAGGAGCTACAATGTCTTGTTCCGTTTTTTTAATTGTTTTTTTTTAGCATACATGTAGTTGTTTCTGTAGCTGCCTTTGTACTCCCTAGGTGCATCGTTATTTTACATACAGCATATGCTGTGTGTTACTGTGGTAATGGACAGCAGAGACTGAGCCAACTCAGTGTGTATAGCTCTGCTGCTTTCCATAGATGTCAGCTTACATGTATGTATTACTGGCAGCATCACTTAGACATGCACAGTGTACAATATCAACAAACACAAGCTCACACCAAGAGTCACACAAAAATGTACATAAACAGTCTACATTTACAAGCCAATGCACGTGTGCATACTGTACTGTGTAAAATGTAGATTATTTAGTGTTTATTAATTTTTATTGTTGCTAATATTTTAATATTTTAGCAGTTATTATTATAGTATATTATTTTTTTTTTTTAGATTTTCCTGTGTGTTCCACATTACGCAAGTTATATGTTATTATGATGTCTTGGTATATAAAGAAACTCTTGCCTGTTATAGAACTGGTCTGTAGACTATTCTAGGGTTAATTCATGTTTGATCTCCTGACCTGGCACACTCGACTTTGTCTGTGTAGCTGGTTCTGATCACACATTCCCTGATTCTGAGGCCCAGCCTTACTTAATAAATGACACTAGAAATTTGTTTGGAAGAAGAACAGACAAGTAAACCATCAACAGGTCAGAGATTCTTAACCGTCCCTAGCTGTTTGATTGACAACTAATTGTCAAATAATCCTTTTTGTGTAAGAAGGGGGTGGGAGACATTGAGTATACATGTGAGTTGTTTTGCAGAGTGACCACTCAAATTTTACTAATCATGTGTAAAAATTTATGTAGGATTTATTAACCCATTGGTGAGCTACGTGTGGGAGACCCCTGCTATATACCCTATATACTGCTGGACTGCACAAAATGTGTGGCTTCTTTTTAAATCCTGCATAAATATTATCTTGCAATCTCACAACTTGGCAAATGTAAATGAAACTATCCTAAAGTGTGTAACTTTTTCAAATGTCTTTCCAGTGGAAATCTCTTATGTTATGGTAGGAGGGTGCTGTCAAAATAGTGTAGCAGAGTTGAGAGCGAAGTGAAAAGATTTCAAGTCTCATGGTGCCGCTAGTCAAAATTGCATATTGTGACTTTAAATTAGTCATAGACTTCATGTACTGTATGGTTGTTTATGTTTAAATGTTTAAATAGTTAATAATTGTGGCTTCTATTGTTTATTTAGTTTTTACTCAAAGCAAAATATCTGAGATATGGAGCTCTATTGTTGTCCAAGAACTTCAAACACATTAACGAGACAAACTATTGCACTGGGTGATACCCCGTTACAATGAACGTGGCCACTGTAGGTTAGACTCGAACCCACATTCACTATCATGTTGCTGGACTTTAGAGCTTCAAACGTGTATTACTCCACCAATGAAAATAGTCCCCAACAGGTGCACTATTTAGTCCAGTGTTAGTAGAGAGTGTTTGCTAAAAACTCAAGTGCCCAGCTGTTTTAGGAAATCAAAGATTTAATCTTTACTAGTAAGGAAAAGACTTGGGGCTTAGTGCCAGAGTCAGAAAGTCAAAGAATTGACAAATGTACTAATGCATTGTTTCTAGTCTTTTCATTGGACGTGTTAACAGCAAGAACAATAATACAATAGCACCATTCTTTTGATTTATGTGAATTATTTACTCTGGGTTTATTTATCACAAACATGTACACAAACACACACCTCTCACGCACAGTGATTGTTGGTTCAGGGTGTGGGTTTGTACACGTCTATAAAGGGAAAATTAATCTGCATATGTGGTTAAATCTAGGTGCATGTATGAACTCTGTGTGTGTGCGTGCGTGCATGCCAGCGTATGCCAGCCTGTGGCCTTTCTTCTGACGCCCCGCTCTCGCTTCGGAGCAAAAAAATTGTTCTTGCTGTCTCGCTGGCTGACGTTGCTGGCAGGAGTCCTGGGGACCGACAGGGGGAAACAATCCCAACAAAGTGGCATGAATTAATGTGACTAATTAACACCGCGTTAATTATTTGTAAATTGCATGTTTGGGTACACATTACTTGAGAGGCATATGCTGCTTGTTGTGCCCAAACAAGTGCCAGCTAATCTGTATCTCTGGAGTGCCCCATGACTGAAGACGGGCCAATCAGCAGGATGCAGCGAAAAGAAAACACATGAAGAAGAAAAAGTGAGAGCGAAAGGAGGAGGACAGAAGTGGAGTGAGGTGAAGAGGAGGAAGATAAAATAAGATCATTAAAAAAAAATTCATGTCATCTGGGCTCCATGCAAGCTCTTTCCCCTCAGTTATTTGTCTGAAGTTTCTTTGGCTTGCGCTCTGCTGGTGAGTGTGAAATCTGCCTATTAAAAAATAAATAATTGTGTTTTCAACTTAAGGGTGGCAACTCTTTGGCACAGTGCTGGATTACTGTGGAGATTTCCCTGTACATACTTTGATTTTGAGCTCTGTCCTTCTTAACCACATTTTTTGTTGTATTTTGTGTTAATGTGCTTCTATGTAGATTTGGCATCTTGGAATTAGTTTTAAGACTGGTTTGGGTATAAAGCAGGCAATATAAAATTATTAACTTGGAATCTTGTAGGCCTGTAGCTACTAATTATTTTCAGTGTAGGTTATAGGTTTTATATATATATATAGGTTAGGTTATATTTGTACCTTTTTTGTCAAATGTTCCCATTAAAACATCTAAAAATTCAAGGTGATGTCATCAAAAATCAAAAACAACAAGAAATAGAAAAAGAAAAACTAAAGAAACACAATTTACAATTATACAGAGAAACGGCATGTCTTGTTGACAAATAAAAATTAGTTAGTCAAAAGTTAAATAAAATTTAGCATTTTAGCCTTTGTCAGAACAAATGAATTATTTGCTTGGTCTTAAGAAATTATTGTGCCTTTTTTTTTGTTGCAGCACTAACTGAAACATTTGTCACCTGTGCTATGTCTGTACTCATAGTAACGCACACGTATGGTATTTAATATATTTGAAATAAAAAGTGATAATTATGGAAGACATTAATGCGGAATGAAAGCTGAATTCCCTGACCCATGATGTAAGGTCAGCTAAATCAGAGACTTTGGTTCTAGTTAATATCTGAACATGATAGGATGGAGAACAATACAAAAGCACAATTAACATGTTCGTTTTAGTTTAGATTTTATGGATTTGCAGAATAGTTTATTTTCCACTACATAATAGCTTTCTATAAACTACTTTTTTTGTTCTTTTTTAAAAGTTTTTCTCAATATTGAATCCACAGAACCCATATCAGATCCCATTTGATGCTGTATAATGAAAGAATTGACACTTTTAAAGATCTAGAACTATCAGGATGCTAGTGAGCTTCCAATACAAATATGGAGAATGGTAGCCTTGGAAGATATTTAGAGCTCAGCCCAGAAACTATCTGAAAAGACACACAAGGCTAGTGTGCTTAAAATTATCCAAGACTTGCTAGCATGGCTACCATTACATGCTTATCTATCACTCTGTCACCCCGGGCTACACACACTGGGTTTTATTAGAACAGTTTTGGTTGAGAAGATGCAGCCAAACCCCCTGCATGGATTGGTGAGGTGGGCAAGAAGCAGACCTGCATATCACCTGAGATTTTCCTTTCTTTCTCTCTCTTTTGCCGTCTCACCCTCTCGATGTCTCCCATACCCTTTAGTGAGTCTTCTTTTCCTCATTGACAAGCCCTTAGTTTTTATCTTTCCTTCTAGTTTCTTCCGTCTCTCTTTCATGCCTTGCTCATTTTTTTTTCTGTCCCAATCCCTCCACCCCCACACCTCCTTGTCCTCCCCCTCTACCCTCCCTCCACCCTCATCTCCTCAGAGCTCCTCCGCATTAGCAGTCAGCTCCACTCCTAGACGTACTTTGTTTTTCAACCGTGGTGGAGACTGAGCGAGGGAGGGAACCGAGATAGGAGGAGAGAGAGAGACAGTGCAGTGCTGCTGAGAGAGAGCGGGGAAGAGAGAGAGAGAGAGAGCATCATTTACACAGTCATCCACGCCGAGCGGACCCTGCAGCTCACCCTCCCTCCTCCTTCCTCCCTCAGCCATTGCTCACGATGCCAAACATTTTATGTGTTATTTAGTCATGTCTGACTTTATCGAATTTGAAAAACATGCCAGTCACGGGTACACCCTCCGCCCTCCTCCCTTTCTGCATCCCCCACACCCGACCAGCAACATCATCCTCATCTCCTTCTTTGTCGCCCGCTCTCTCATTTGAGACTCTCCCATTTAGGTCTGACCCCAAGAGCCTCTCAAGCCTCTGTCTTTTGGGACATTTCACTTCTAAATGAAGTTTTATTCCCAGGCTTCACTACTCTCCTCCTGACCACCCACCCACCCTGGGGGAAGGGGCGAAAGAGCATAATTCTAGCCAACAAAGTGTTGACTCTAAGATGGATTATTTCTGCTTGAAATCAGAAGCCATGTGCTGCTGGATAATGTGGCTGTCCCCCTTTTTTTCCAACAACGTTCTAATGATGGAGATTTGAGGGGCAGAAAAATGCAGAGCAACAGAGAGACATGTTCCACTAGTCTAAGAATGAGAGGCTAAAGGAAATCCCAACATGCTCGCCTTTATAATCCCAAAGTCAGGATTTGTGTTTTTTTTGTTTTTGTTGGTAGTTAACAGTCCGATGTAGCTCAGTGCATACGCCAGGTCACTAACACTTGTAGGGATTAGAGGGTTGATTCCCAGTTGGACCGACCATGGTAAATAGAAAACAAATTGGAGAAAAAGTGCATATTTATGGTGAAGTACAGAGTGCATATGGATATTGTTAATCATTTGACTTTTAAAAAAAGACAGCATACTTAGAATTGTTGCAATTTATACATGGTCTTTTTTCAGTATATTTAGTCAACTTTAAGTGGCAGTGACTGGACATTTTAGTCACTAATCTATTACTTTAAGCTGTGCTTACATGCTTACATGTTATCATATATTCACATATTTGCCGCCTCAACTGCAGTGGTTAAAAGGTCTTAGAAATGACTAGTGTTACTGTGGGGCAGCGTATTTAAACTGGTAGTTTATGTATTATTACAGTACATTCACTAAAGATGAGCCTGACTCATTGTCATCCTCTTGAACATACGTGGATGAATTTTTGTAAACCAAATCATAGTCATTTGTTCAAATTAGTCAGACTACTCTACACCTTTTCCACATGCCCCCTGGTAACTGTAGACTACTCCCATGGGAACAACTGCCCCTGGTAGGGAATCATTTATAGGCAGCATTCAGACCCTGATTCAGCCCTGCATAAAACAACGCAGCCCCATCATTAATCTGAATGAAGCCATTTCGATGATGTAGCAGGATGCCAATGCAAAAAGCTCCATAAAAAACAAACAAACAAACAAACAAACAAAAAAAAACTGCTGAATTGTCCAGCCAAAAACTTGAATCTGGCTCAAATTTGCCTGAATGAAATGGAACAGCAAGGTGTTGGAGTTTACATTGTGTTGGTCAAAAAAGATGCTGTGTTGTAAAATCCGGTCTCATAGTAAACTGTTGGGCATGTTTTAACAGCTATAATATTTTTTTAATTCTCTGATCCGTTATTCAAATTTGGAACAGTGGTACAGCATGTATTGTCTCACCTGTCTGTGTCTTGAATTTCCACTGAAACAGTAATCAGTTTAACTTGTATACACTTTATAAGCATATAGGACATAGTTGTTTGTCTTAATAAATGGCCACAAGTTGGTACATGTGTTAAGGTTAAAATGTTACAGCAAATGGTAAAAATGTGAGTTTAGAAATACACAGTTGCTGGTTCAGATCCCATGTGCATTTCAGTGAATGAGTAGCACTTTCTCCTCCAGTAACTTCTGGTTCTGCCCTTCAGCAAGTCAAGTTGCTCAAGTGGAACTGCCCAGTGATGTTTGGATGAAGCCTGTAGTTGCACTGCAGCTCTAAGGCATGAATGTGTGCACAAATGTGACACAGGGCGGAGCTGAAAATTGGTATCTGTCTTCAGCAGAAACCATATAGCTAAAAAAATAAAGGCTTGAAAAAACAAGCTCTTTAAGGAGGAATGTTTTGCTAAGATGTGCTGTTGGAGACGGCATAAGTTGTACTGCAGATTTAGTTTTGTTGGAAACTGCAATATTGAGATCTGTTGTTACTAGAAGTCTGAAAGTTTTGTCCCAAGTGAAAGCTGTTTGACGCAGCTGTTGTCAGTTGGTGCTCTGTGAGATTTCCTCATCTTCATATTGAGTTGTGCATAGAAGACAGTCTGTTTTATATATTCTACATTAACATTTCAGTTTCCCTTTTCAACTCACATATTTTTTTCCCAACCGCCGATTAAAACTTTGCCCACACACCACAAGATATCACTAGAATAAATAACTAATTATAATCATGCCTTTCTTTAGAGCTGAAATAATTAGCTGATTAAGAGATTCATTTATTTACAAATAATCAGGTTAATGGTTTAATAATTTTTGGTAATGTTTTACCTAGATACCCTAAAATTAACTTGTTCCAATGTATTTGTTTTTTAATCAAGTATGTTAAATAATTGAAGTCATTGGACTATTATACTAGTATTATTTATTTTTTCACTTTTAAAAGGCCAGGTGAATATGCAGTCACTAAAGAAAATGTTCTATAGATTATTATTATTAGTAGTAGCAAATAAATATATTAAGTACCTCTAGTCCTAATTGTCTTATAGCAGGTGAAAAATAAATACAATTTTAGAATAAACTAAATAACTGCATAGACATTTGGGGCATTTTATATTGGAGTATGCTTATAGAAAACCCATTCAGCTAGCATCTCTAGTTGACTTTTGATAGCATCATACAACCTCATTAAATTGTTTTTTATCACACTTTAGTCTGGTGTGTCGAAGACCTGTAGCAGTGTTCTTGTTCTTAGGGGGAAGGTAGACTTGAATTTCATCTGATGCAGAGGTAGAGACAGAAGAACCTGAAAGCTGATGAGCGGCTATGCAAAGTGTACTGTAGGTGTGATTTTGTTGCTATTAACGAAAGTGTTTTTATAATTGATGAATTTAAAACCTTCTGATGGGGAAGCTAATGTAAGATATTATTTTTTGTATTGACCAAATTAACTAAGAGAAAGCTCCTAACAAAATATAGTGTTTTCATAATCAAAAATTAAAAGCTGAGAAGGAAAGTCAGTTCAGGACATGATGTCAAACTGTAAAATACATCCAAGTATTCAGGAATCTGTATCTTGCATGCAATCGCAGTGCATTCATAATGTAATGGAAAATGTAAGCCTCTTTTTCTCTATCAACCATTCTTCTCCTTGCAGCCAGCTAACACAGAGGAGATAGAAACCAGACGAAGCCTGAGGGCTTTAAAACGCTGAAGACACTTTCTCCCTCTCTGACTCCTCCCCCAGTTTTCATCATGCAGCCTGTTCATTGTCTCTTTAGGCTTCTCCAAAAAGTTTGCACTGCAGAACTTGTCCATCTTAATAATTCAGTTTAAGACTAAACTCAGTCGTGAAATCAAATTATTCTGAAAAATATGTGAAAATCCCCCTCCCTTTGCAGTTTCACTCACATAGTGTATAAGGAATATTCAAAAGTGAGTCCATTATATGAATTGTCATATCTTGGGAGAAGTGTATTGAGAAGCCCACAGTCATGATATTGTCAGTTGTTTCAAGAAAATGTTTCATCTTCAAATGTTTTGGAAAGAGTTGAATATACCCTCACTGCACTGGAAGATTTATTTGACACTTGTTGCATGGAAAAACCTGACTCAGTTGAAGAATAAAATATTTCTTAAAGGCTGCCCAGTTTTCTCACTGTCTCAGGGCAATCCAATATTTTCTGTAAATCTATAATGTACCTGTTGTGTTGCCAATCTCGATTCATAAATTGAAAACAGTCAGCAAGATGGCTGTGATGCTATAGCATACAGTATGATCGGCAGTAAGCTTATTCAGATTTTTAAATCACTGCTAAGAATATGGTTTATGATTTGTTCGGGACTATTGTTGTTTAATTATTGTTCAGTGTCATTTAAAAACTGTTGTTAGGTCACAGGGTCAGTGGTTGAATTCCCGCTCCCGGCTATATGTCAAAGTGTCTCTGAGCAAGACACCGAACCCCCAACAGCCCTCTCCCATCCCCAGCTGTGCAGTGCCAGAAAAGAAAAGCTTGTATTTATGCTGTTGAATGAATACACGATCCGTTTTTTTCCTTAAAATTTTGGGCATTTTCTATACTCTTAAAGGATTTACCAAAAAAAGTTCAAAAAGATAAAAGCTAAGACTTTTTAGTATTGAGTATTTTTAGTAATACAACAAACAATGCAAGTCAATTCAGTAGACAGCTGACTTGATCTTTCCTCTGTTCTTAGAACAGTTTTCTATTATAGTAAAATGGTCAAGGGTCAGTAGAATGTATCTTCTTTTCTCCAAAACATTTAATCAATTGAACACACACCTATGCACTTAAATCTCTTAAAAAAAAATCCTTTCTGCTTTTTCATCTCGTGAACTATAAACACTTTTCTGATAGGACTTTGCTTTGATGTTTTCTCCTTGACTTAGATTCTTGCTGCCTTGTACCTCACTTGTAAGTCGCTTTGGATAAAAGCGTCTACTAAATGACTAAATGTAAATGTAAATGTAAACACATTGCAAGACTACAGCCATTGGCCACCTAGCATGTACATACTGAATTGGCTGAAAAGCCGCCAACTAGGGTTCGAGTAGTGTCAATAGTACAGGACCCACTGCAAAAACCAGAGCAAAAGACAGTCGCTCACAGCTGACTGTCGACTTGATGTGTCACAGCCCTTACTTGTAGTACTAACAGTTGTACTAGTATTAGTAGGAGCCATTACCGTTAAGCATTCACTTACCTTTGATGCTCAAAATTGTAGGCCTTTTAAAAAAAATCTTTTAGATAGTTATTTAACTAATAATGTTCTTGTTAAAACAGAGTTCTTGTAGGGCTGCTTGTGTTTAAACGGTATTTGGATTTGAGATGTGGGCTTTTATTAAATTGTGAGGGTGTTTTTTAGAAGAACATGTTCATCGTCTTCAATTGCATGAACATTTTTGGAATTCTGTTAATGCACTTTTCTATTTGCCCAGTTCCTAGTTTTTATGTTGAGCCAGGCTTATCACCCCCTGGCTGCAATAACACATAGACACGATGGTGACATTGTTGTACTCATCCACCTCTAGGCAGGAAAACAATAAACATTTAATTTTTGGCATCTGTACAGAAGGTCAGATATCGTGGCAGCATTATTGGCTAAGAATGTCAAGCCCAGCAATAAATCACAGCAGTAACAGTAGTTGCACTACAAATATAAAGTAGTAATCAGGGTATAGTGGTCGCCCTAGATCTGGAAAATAATTAGAACTAGTTAGAAACGGTAATCTCTTCCTATATTACTGACAGTAATTTATGCTGTCACCATTTTCTTTCCTATCCACTATATTCTCTCCACATAATGTCACAATTTTTCTCCTTCTGAACTTACAATTTCGCCCTCTCTTTACTCTCCCTGCAGCGATCGGCCGGACGCTGATCCCCCGTTACTTCAGCACAGTATTCGAGGGGGGGGTCACTGAGCTCCACTACATCCTCAAACACTCCAAGGAGTCTTTCCACAACTCCTGCATCACCTTGGACTGTGATCAGTGCACCATGGTCACCCAGCACGGGAAGCCAATGTTTACAAAGGTAACAGCTGACCTCTGAGCTTCTTACACCATGAATAATTGATCACTAGCTATGGTAATGGACCTGACTTTGTGTTTAACTGGTTAAAGATCAAATCCATTTCCTCCTCTTGTTCCCCCCCCCCCTTCATTTTGTCCCTCTGTACGACATACCCAGTGGTCTTAACATCAAACATAGGAAGGTCTCTATTTACTGTTATAAAATTATGTAATAAAGGAGTGTTTGTATTTTTTACCGAACACCTTTTCTACCAGATTCAGTTAGAATTCTGTCAACTTTAAAGAGTAAGTAACAGTAAATAATAAATAACATCTACAGTCACTTTATCACATGCATTACAAACTGAGAAAGTAAATGTACTCTGTGAATCTTTTTTGAATTTGTAAAGGGTAAATGGTAAATAGTCGCTTATATAGCGCTTGTATCCAAAGCACTTTACAATGATGATTCCCATTCACACACCGATGATGGTGGCTGCCATGCAAGGTGCTCACCTGACCCACTGGGAGCAACTTGGGGTTCAGTGTCTTGCCCAAGGACACTTCGACATGTAGCCGGGATCAGTGGGGATCGAAACGCTGACCCTGTGATCCATGGTCAACTGCCTTTCCAATTGAGCTACAGCCGCCTAAAGGGGATATATTCAAGCAAAAACATGGTGATAATTACCCTTAAAACATAAATTTAGGACATATTCAGACTGCGTAATATTTATCCTTAAGATAAAACGTTTATATTATATAATTTTTATATTATATTATATAAATATAATTTTTATATATCATATTAGAATAATAAACACTAAACTGTGTTGCTTGATTTTGTAATTTATATAACAAAATGCCCCCCTAATTATATTTACCCTATTTACTTACAAGCATTTTGGTCAGTTCCTACACCCCAAAATCTACTGGCATTTGCAATATTGTCCCTTATGCCCTCAAGTACTCTGAAGGCAGTTAAAGGTTAGTTTATAGTTTAGTTTGCAGTATGAGTGGCGCCCATACAAAAGCAAAAAAAGCAGAGGAAACACAAATTGTGCAGGAGAGATAATCCAAACCTGACACAGAGGTCTGTAGAAAGTACTAAAGCTGAGCTCATCTGCTTTTGTCTTTCGGGAGAGTATCCCCCCAGTGAGCCAGAGTGAATATCTCCTTCACCACAGCCTGATCCAGATGACTAGCTGACTCTTAGTGTTCTTCTGCTGACTGTCTAAATGAATCTGAGACCAGATACCTTGTCAGCGCCAAGCAGCCAAGCTAAAGGGATTCCATGTTCCTTGTACCATGAACCCTGAGCTACGGCACTGGACTGGATTGTACTGACATTAAATAGCTATACGCCCTCTTGTTTTCAAGACTTGACAGTATGCACTTACTCTAGGGTATGTATGTGTGTAAGTGTGCGTGCAGTGTGCAGAGTCTGAAATTAACTTTTTGGCTGGCCTGCCAAGGGCTTTGAGTCCAAAAAGGGAATTAAGAAAACATCACGGTGGAAAAATCTCCATTTTAGCAAGTAATTTTGTCTGTTGTCGAGATCTGAAATGTTATTTTGTCAAAAGAAATGAACGAAATGTGCCAGTGGGTTGAGATTATTTTACTAGTTTTCAGTACAAATAAACTTAATTCTAGGATTTCTTCTCATCCGCTCTTGGGTGCTTTCAAATGTTTTGGGTTATTATTGAATTGGAGTAGCCATGACCTGCGACTGAGGCAGAGGTCTCTGATATTGGGCAGCATGTTTCTCTCTACAATACCTGACTACCCATTGAACCTTCCTCCTGTTGAGTCATGGGCACATTTTCCTTTTGAGGCCATGCCAATGAAGCAAAACTTAATATTAGAAAGTGTAACAGGAACATCACGTTGATTGGTAAAAGCTACTTCTTGTAACTTTTACCTTGACCATGGTTGACAATTTCTTCACTATCTCCTCAGACAACTCTCTTCTTTTATTTGTTTTGTCTGTGTTCAGTGTGGTGCACACAATGATACCACACAGCACGTTGATGACTTTTCTTTATTTAAATAGGCTGAATGAATAAACAATTGAAAACACCTTGCTAGAGGTCTCAGCTGACATCTGTGATAAAATCGAAGACAAGAGTTTGCTTAAAATATCACTACAATCCCCTAATGTATCACCACTTCTTCCGTGTATTTTGTTCAGGCCATTTGGAAGAATAAGCACAGCTTCACAGCTTCTTAGTTTTGTCTATGACAAACCAATGGGATGCAAGTATCCACTGAAGAGCTTTTAATTTTCAGGAAGAACAAGAGCAGTGGAGGCATAAAAAACATCTATGTTGCAAACGAAGACAAAATAAAACTTTTGCACTTATGTTGTAGCATATATTAACAGTGTACAACTTAAGCTAGCACTAAGGTGACACCCAGAATAAGTACTCTCCATTCTGCCCAGCTCTCCCTACTCTGATACCACTTTGTGTTGCTCTGTACACTCTGCTCTGCTCTTCGCCATCCTCCCAGTAGTCGTACTTTTGGCTCCATATTTGGTTTTAGCACAAACAATTTGGAGACAACTAACACACAAAAAAGGTTAACGTAGATCTACCTGTGTCATTCCTGCTGCTTTCTAACGGCACATTCAAAATGCATAATACGTTATATTAAACACATATACATGTTGCACATACATGTTACAATGAAATTTATTCTCTGCATTTATTCCATTCTTCTTGGGGGTCACAGTGGGAAGCCCCAGGTGGCACCTGAAGATCTAGCATTGAGTGTCTTGCTTATGGAAACACCTGGTGTGTGGCCTGGGATTTGAATAGGGAGACCTCTGCATTCTAGCCTTAAACTCAACCCATTAAGCCACCTGGGTCAGTGTTATTTAACAAAGTCAAATCTGACCAGATGTGACAGGTGCCCACATTAGTTCTAGTATCTCTGTGTAATTATATTTTTGTGTGTTTTTACATCCATGACTGCCTACTATACACAGAGCTTGAGTCAAAGGGGCTGATGAAGTCATGTCACCTTTTCTGTACATAGGTAACTTCAAATAGTTGCTGGTTTTTGGGTGGGGTTGGTGCAGAATGTGCGTAAGAGTTGGGAGAAGGGGGTCTGTGTGTTATCATATTAGTGAATAAGTATGTACATAGAAAATGTCTTTGTTTGTTTCTTTTTTTTTTTTTTTTTTTTTTTGTATACGGGGCTTCTAAAAGAGACAAAGAAAAAACACAATAGATTACGAGTGTCTGATATTAACCGTACAGAACAGAAACAGATGGGCCAGGCCCGGTCAACAAAAAGCTAAATTTGATGCTCGCAGCGCTGCTCTCTTTTAATCTTCACCTAAATTGGATGAGAAGAATTAATTCATTAGAAAAAAAAAAAGAATTCCAATAACTGAGCGTGTTCTCCCTGAGCTCCCAGCAGCAGCAGCGAGCCTGCAGCTCTGGAGGCCCAAATCTCAATCAGCTCTGCCTCGCCTCGCTTTCCTCAACCACCACCACCACCACTACCACCGCCACAACCCCCCCCTTCCCTCCACCTTCCTCCAACACCTCCCCCTGTTCTCCTCCTCCTCTCTCTCTCATCTCCCCGCCTAACTCGCTCGCTCGCTCACTCATTCTTCCCTTGCTCTCTACTCCACAGCTCTCTCTCATCCCCCCTCTTCTTTTTCTCAACCCCCCCCCTCTGCACCCTTAACACACACACACACACACACACACACAGACACACACACACACCCGCATCCCTCATCCCTAGAGAAATCATCCCCAGTTCCCAACTCGCTCTCTTGCTCTTCCACACACACTCTCTCTCTCTGCATGTATCTGTCTCTTTCTTTGCCTGTCTCAGTTCCTCTATCTCTCTTTCTATTTCAAAATTTCTCATTCGAATTTGCCTTATTGGTATGAACACATTTTAAGCGTAATTATGTTTTATTAAAATTTCTTGTGGGTTTATCCATTATTCCTGTCAGTAATAACAACACTGTAGCCACAAACTTAATCTCTTAAATTTAGGCTAAAGAGACAATCAAAGAACAAACACTGGCAGTCTGATGATCTTAGTTTTTGGCTACATGAGATTATGCACATCAATTTCACAACAATAGCATATTCATCAAGGCCAAAACATAAAATGCAAGACTAGTTACCATTGTGATCTTTCATTTAAATATTGCAAAGACGAGCATCTAGGTGACATGAGAACAGCCTATTACAAACAATTTAATAATAAAATCAAAAAATAAACTAGAATGGTTAGCTTTCGATCCAAGTTTCTCATACGTTAAGTGTTACCGGAGCTTAATTCTCTTTTTGGAGTTATTTAACACAATTATTTGGAAAGGAAAAGAAAGGGAACAATAAAACTATTCATCAAAGTGTCACCATCACAGTTCACAAGTTCAACAATAACTTGCCACACTTTTCCTATGCAACAAGGGATTATTGCTTTCAGCTTGACATGAATGCATTAGGTGGTTTAAATGTGTTGCTCTTAAACCTTTTTAAAACACAGCACCTTTTCACAGGGAGCTTTCAACATGTATCAGCATTTCTTTGAGCTCTATTTGCGGTGACAAGTACCATCTCACTATTGTGCATCTGGAAGACCCATGCTCCAAAATGCGCTTAGTAAAATCTGGCTCCATTGAGCAGTCATGTCACCATCTGCATATTTAACACAGTTTTTAGTGCTTAGTGTTTTCGAGACACATTGATGTCTAAAATCACAGATATGAAAATTGGATTAATGTAATGTATTGCTTCCTTTTTTATTTTGTTGAAATATTACACAGCAAAAATGTAAATAAAGAAATGTTTAGTCACCCTGGTCCCGTCCTTAAGATTTCCCACGGCAAGCATGTCTTCTAAAAATTACATTACGTAAAAGCAAATATATTTTTGTAGGGAATGTAATTGCACCCAGTTACCTTAAATGATGGTGTGTTGACATTAAATGGAAATAGCAGATAGATTAATGCTGTACATGTAAATCCCTCGACAAGTATTTTTGTCTGCCAAAGAATCAGATCTTAAAGAGCAACATCCAGATTGTCTTCAAGCTTTATTCAACTTTTTATTGCTGATTAAGTTTAGGGAAAGATGGTGGTCTGGCGTAATAAAGAAACACGGTAAATGGCCTGCCTATATAGCACTTTTATCCAAAGCGCTTTAAAGTGTTGCTTTAGACACACACACACACACACACACAGATGATGGTTGCTGACACCAAAAGACACTTTAACATGTAGCCAGGAGGGACTGGGATTCAAACTAAACTTCAAACTGCCTTACCCCACCCACAACAGCCCACAACATGCAGTTGCTTCACACACAATGTCTTTATTTGCTTTTAAAAGAAATGATGGAGTTCACTGGTAGATGAATAGTACATGCCACGTCACCACTGTATGCTCAGTACATTGCCCAGTACACAGTTTTTAAAAAAGACAGCAGATTATTATTATTATTATGAGAGTAATAAATATCCTACTACAATAAAAAAAATCAAACAAATCAGTGGCAAAATTAAGGAAAACATGATGGGAAATAGTTCTTATGTATTGAAGTGTTATAAGCCATTGTAGAAAACACAAAGGCAGCAGTTAATAAAGGAGCTCAACTCAGTTTTATGTCTTGTGTTCATGATTTCTCTGTCTCTGTTTCATTGCTCATCTGACTGGGTGTTACAGATTGGACAGGGTTAGCAGGGTGCTAAGAGTGGGCGGTGTTCTCCAGGTGCTAGTGAACAGTGTGTGCTGGTTTGCAGGGTGGCAAGGTGTTGAGAAGGTGACACAGGGTGCCAATTTAACCAAAAGCCCCCAACCTTCCAGCCACCCCCAGTATCGTAGCACCTCTATTCAATACCCAGCAGGCCTTGCTTTCCCAGACCGACGTGTGTTAGCTTGGAGGGCACGGCCCTTGTTACCGGTGCCCAGTTGGGGGTTTCTTCATGCTGGGAGGTGAGCAGAGAGCAGAAGGCGAGTTCGTGACACAGTGATCTCAGCTCAAGTGAATTTAATTCCTTGAGGGGATTTTCTGTGAGAAATTCAATAGTAGATGTGTTTTTGTAATTTGCTTAGTTTATAGTGAGTAGTTTCTTCAAAAATCATTCTTGTTTGAATTGTGACCATATATTGCTTTTTAAAATAATAGTGGATGTACATATTAATATTGCGTTTGTCCCTTTGTAAAACACCACTAGATAATCTAATGCAATAGATGGTAAAAATCCTAGTAGTGATTGTACACTGTGTGTCAGTTAACACCAAAGGAACTGAAGGTTATTAATTGGATTGATATGAGAAAAATGGCATTCATGGCTTCTTCTAGATCATTCCCTGTACAGTCCACTAGCTGCTGCCTTTCCTTTTGCTTTCTCTGAACAGCTGCTGTTCTGAATTGAGCCATTTGTGAGCCTATGAGACGCTGAAATACAGATTAGATTTAATGCAACACAAGTTGCCATTAATTGGTAAAATATTTAGTATGTAAAATGTCAAGATTTAGAAAAGTTTCCATGTGCTAGTTCCTCATGCTGCCGAATTCCAGGCTGCAGCAGCACATGGCAAGATAGCATTTTGTTTTCTAGTGTCTTGAATTTCCCCATGGGGATCATTCAAGTATTTTAAATAATACAATTAAAGTTAAAACCCCCAAAATATTCAAGTTATGATTGTAGAAAGCTAACAAATAATATATTAACATGGGATTCACCCATAAGTTTCCTTTAAAAATAAAATATTCTCAAAAGTGTTGCAGATTAATTTCCTGATGGTAAACCCTAAGTACTGTCATTCCCCTCTATAGTTACTGAGGGACATGTAACATTAAAGTATTATACAGAATGTCAGCACCTTGTCGCTACAGTTAAGGATATTTTGAATCTGTTCATTTCCATGAGAAGCAGTCATGAAGGCTCATAATAATCAATTTAATGACCTTCAGTTTCTTTGCTTTTAATTGATTGTCATGTTAGGGTACAGTATTGCATAATGTCTCGGCAGCAGGACGCTGTTATTCCTTCTTGCTCTTTTGAACTGGAGTTTTCCTGATCTTAGCCCCATTGTGTGGAAGATTTATGACCCTGCACTTAAATCAATTGGGACTCTCTGTCAGAGGCTGTATTATTTAATAGACCTCTTTTTAATTCAAGGGAATTCTCCTGCTTTTAGTTTTCATGCGGGGACATTATTTAGCTTAAAAGAAATTGGTTAGGGCCATTGTGAGAAATATTAGACTTTTACCCATTGGCTTTTAGTATGGAAAAATAAATAACTTTGTATGATTGAATTTACACTGGAATGTGTGGAAAAGGCTGCCCTGGTTGCATTTGTGGTTAATATATCTCTGCACCAGTGGCACGAAGACAAATTCCTGCACATTTATTGCACTTGGCAATTAAAGTGATTCCTATTTTGGTTCTGATGAAGGTGGTTTCAAAATGTATTTATTGCTTACAAAGAAGCAGAAAGCTTGCAGACTGAAATAAGAGCAATAATGGCGACAAAGCTAAAGCCACAGTTGGAACTATGGAAAAAGAAATCAATAGTGCAGCTTTGTTGCACTGTAGGCTACAGCACCTGGAAACCATCACAAGACAGTGGCTCACTACTAAACACAATTCAAGTCAGTTCACTGCTGTTGGGTAAATACCATAAATCTACAAAAACACACTTTCGAAATGGATCTAAAAAGTACTTATTTTCTCATACATACCTACATATTTAGTCTTTTAATATGTTTGTGCAGCCCAGGAGGCATAAAAGTCATCCACTTAATGACCATAATTCCTTCCATTTCAAAAGAGGGAAAGAAAAAGGTTTCAGTTACTGAATGTTTGTTTTCATTGATCAACTAGTAAGAACTAGTAGATTAGTAACAGCATATATTACTTGTAATTCAAGATGAGGTCAACCTGGGGCTTGGTGATGATAATTTTGGAGCAACAATAAAGAGAATATCTGCAAAATGTACATCTATGCAAATATGTTTAATGAACTTAAGCTCCTGAAAAACAGGGCCGAGGTTTCCTATACTCTATGACTTTAAAGTCTAAAATCTCAAGTTTTGCTTTCTGACAATGTATTTTTTATTCTTTTCTCCTCACATGAATGCACCTCATGGTTACTCATGATTACACAAGGAATCAGAAACAAAGTACAAACTAATGGTTGTTTCAGACTTCAGACTTCAGACATCTTATGATAAAGCACACGTGTAAACCAAAGTACATGGATGAAAAAGCTAGAATAAGAGGATTTAATCCAAACACAAAT